>NW_008824191.1:289722-294794 GCF_000699105.1 Pygoscelis adeliae | reverse complement strand
CTCCTCTAAACAAAAATCCCTTCCCCGTGGGACCCCCTTTGATTTTGGCCTCTTGTTTGGCATATTTTGCAGAGAAATAAGTAAGTAAGTGGGGTGTCTTTCTGCCCCCGATTCTCCCACTCAGCTGTTGGGCGTGGGAAACGGGCCACCGCAGCCTGTTGTTTGCCTGATGTCTGCCTGCATCCGTGCAGCGATTTGCTCCGCCTGTAAGGCAGTCCTTGAGGGTTGTTGAGCTCTTGAAATGCATGAGCTCCTGAAGTGACTTTCTGCACGCTTGGACCTCTCGGGCACGCTACAGCAGCTCTATCCTGTGTGTGCGGTGGGAGCAATAAGGGTCACACGCAGCCACTGGTGGACGGATCTGGGGAGCCGCCTCCAAACGGGGGGATATCAGAAGCAGACAGCAGAGTGGTGCTTTGTCCTGCAAGACTGCCTCTTGGCCAAGTTTTGCTGTCTCATATCGCAGAACGAGCAGGCTGCGTAGGCAGGGTCATTGTGGTCCAAGGCTGCGGTGCCCATTCAGTGCAAAACTGTAAACTCTGTATTTGTAGATGATTTTAAGGACCAGGATGGAGGGCTGTTGGCTGGTTTTGTTTCAAGGGCAGGAAGAAGCAGATTTCACTCACCTTTAATATTGTTGTCCAAATAAAAAGCAAGTGTTGCGGGTGTCTGTAATGAAGCAGTTATTTGGCTTGAGCCATTTGTCAGTTCTTGGTCACGGTGCTCCAAAGTCACATATTTTTAAGTGCTATAGGAATTCATGAATCCGAAAAAAACCCAGCCCTAAGTGGGCAGTGTTTACAAAGTAACCTGATGTATAGCACGGGGGAAGATTGCACTTGTAAAGGCAATAACGTCTCTCCTACTTTTTGTCTCCAAACCTATTTTTCACTCTAGTTGAAGATGTAATAAAATACCTTGACCCTCAGTACATTGATAGGATGGCTGTTCCAGATGCCATGAAGCTGCAGTTCATCTTGGCAGGTATGGTATGAAATGAGAGGAGACAAGGTTTTTTTTAGCCCTGCAAAAGTTGTCTTTTACCTAAGCTGAATTGGGATGGATTTCTTTAGTTGTAAAGATCTGGCAAGGCACCTTCTTTGGAGCTATCAGAGACATGGTTTGTACAAGGATGTCTGTCGCCCTTAGCGCTCCCTTGTGCATGCCCATGCTGCAGTTGTATCAGTTCTGATCTTTTTAGTGTTGATCAGTTTAACCCTGAATTAATAAAAGGTTGAAAAGAAAAACTGGAGCTAGAACAGTTTTCCTCACCCCACTTCCAATACTTTCTAGGCTGTGACAAAAATGGAAGACCTTTGGATGTATTTTAAACACTTTCTGTTCTTGTCCTCTTTTGCCCCAAGGAATTTGGTTCAGCCTTGTTTTGGTATAGTCTGCAAATGAAACTTGGTGGAGATTTTCCTGCCTTAAGTTAGTGTGAACCAGCATCGAGGGGTGAGCAACACAAAAGTCTAAATAAAAACATAAACAAGCCCCTTTCTGTATAGCTAGATCAGCTGGAAAAGTTACCTCACCAGTATTTGTGAAAAGCCAAAGCAGCGTCTTATATTTACTGATGTTGCTTTTTGTCTCTCCCCGATCAGAGGAGCAGGTTATTCCTTCCCGAGCAGCCCTTCTGGAGCAGGTGAAGAACCTCCAGCCCATCTTGGACAGTGCCAGTATCCAAGGTATGCATGTTCTTCTGCAAGTTTGAGCTGCAAATGCCACCCCCCAAGCTGCTGCCTAGCCTGTTTTTTTTTTTCTCTTGAGCCTCAGATTTGAGGACAGCTAAGCACACAACCTGGTGTGAGTAAAGTAGGTATAAGCAAAGTATGTCTGCTCGTCCCTCATGCTGCTCTTAACATCCCACGCAAGGTCAAGGAGGTGATAGAGTAGGTTGGGAAGCAGGTTAGAGGCAGCAGCTTGGCAGGGAGGGTAGGTACCGGTGGCTGAGCTCTGTGTGTGGTCACCAGGCTGTGGAGCCACTCCTGCCTACAAGCTCTTCTACGTCCAGGACATCCCTGCTCTTGGCGTAGGTGGAGGTGCCTTTTTAATTGCTTGCCCTAACGTTCATTCAGATAGTTTACTCTGATGTAGTTCTCGCTGCAGGCATCCCCTAACTCATGACATCCAGAAGCAGTTAGCAAATAAACTTACTATTTAATGTACAGGGTAGCTAGGGGTTTTGTGTAGTGTAAAAGGTGTGTTTGTGGCGTGTGGCACTTGCATTCAGTGAGCGGAGTTATGCTGTGATGTGCTCGTGGAGAAGGAATGGTCTTTATTTCGCTGTTTATTTCTTTATTATTAACTATTTCGGTCTTTATTTCTTTATTATTAACGAATCCCACATGCTGTAAAACAAACAAAATGGATTTCTCTTTTGTGCTTTCAGCGGTTCCTGACCATGCAGCCAAACTACAGCGACTCTCTCAAATCCACATACAGCAGCAGGTAGCGTGAGTCGTCTTGACAGCCTTAACTAGCAGGGAGGAGGAACCATTTGTTAGCGGCTGTACTGACAGCTCTGTATTTGCAATTGCTTGAATTGCTCATTTATAGCAGGTTTAGTTTTGCATCTCATCCAGGATATTCATGCTGCAGTTTTCCAGAAGTGTAAGTGCTTGGGGGGCAGGGTGTGGGGTGTAGGGTGTGGAAACCAGCCAGGATTTCTGACAATTGCGTCTGAACGGGAAAAGCGCTTTGCCTGCCATAAGCCTGTTCGAAATAGAGGTTTGAGTGACACTTAATACGCGGCAGTGGGTTTAACCAGCTAGCATTACTTTTTTATTTGCACTCTCTGGAAGGCTGTTGATACTGTCACCTTGCCTCTCCCACCTTTTCTTCCCCCTTTGAGCGCTCCTGGAGCTGGGGATGAGTAGCCTGGGCAGCACCTAATGCCCCCTTTCGGCATTTTGCTGTGAGTTTCCATTCTGGAGCAAGCAAAGCATGGATGCTGAGGAGAGGCAGGCAGTAGTGCAAGCCCCAGGGGCTTTGGTGCTTCATGAGCTTGGGTGTTTGTAACCTTTCTCTTGACTGTTGAAACACTTACAGCCGCAATGAGTGGCCACAGCCAGGGTCTGAGCTCTAATCTCAGTACTGGCCTTGGATGAGGTTCCCCCTGTGCTGTCAGGGACTGAGAAGACAGATATCCTTCAGCTGATTTATTGCTCGCTCACTGCGGCTCCCCTTTTCGCAGGAACAGCGTCAAGATCTCACTGACAGTGTCAAGATGCTTCTCGAAGACTACAACAAAATGGTATCCTTTGAGCTTTGGGCCTGACGCAGCTGAACTGCCCGCTTGTCTCCTGGGCTGCCTCACCCCACCAGCTATTGTTGGAAGCAGGCGATCCCCAGCCCTCGGTTTAATGGCCAGTGCCCTTTCTGTCGTGGTGACGCCTGTGTCCCCTGTCATACTCCTCTCGGGCGCAGAGCCGAGGGCCGGAACTCCCCATCTCTCCGAGATGGGAAGGGCAGGGTGCCACCTGTGAGCTGGAGCCTCTGCGCTGGATCCGCGCCCGGTGTGGCTGGGCAGGAAGGAGCAGCGCAGCCTGCGTGCTGGTGCAGAGCTGGCGCTGGCCGGCTGGATGTTGGCATCTCTGTCAGGTCCCTGCGACCTGCCTGAGCCAAACAGCGGCTAATCCTGGCCATGTAGGATCCCAGCGTTGAGACGCATCCTAAAGCCACAGCAGGTAGGGGAGCTCTGCTCTTTTCTGTAGAAAGCCCCTTGAAATGCAGTGCTACGCAGTGTTCAGAAGCGCCTCCTGGACTCCCATCGGTGTCTGGTGCTGTGCAGTGGCTCAGCACCCGGACGGTTTGAGTCCGTGCAGGCTTTCTACAGCCTGATGCCCTGGGCCTCTTCCTCTGCCAAGGAATCGGGATTGTAACGGTGCTGTTGGGCTGTCGGGGCGCTCTGACCTTGCTTTCTTCCCTGCAGTTTCCACATCTCTTTCCTTAAGAGTCACATCCAGACCCTGCTTCTCTCCAAGCAGTTTGTCCAGTGGAATGAAATACTGACGCAGCTGGAAATGGCCAAGGAAGCGAAACCTGTGGCAGAGTGATGGCAGAGCCCGGGAGCATGGAGAGCCCCGGGGACCCCTGCTGGCCTTGGGTCGCTCAGGAGAGGCTGCAGCACAGCTTGCGCTCTGTCGCCTCGGCATCTTCCCACTCAGCGTGAGCATGCTGCGACTGGTGCTGCAGGCTCTCGGGGGGCACCCTGGCTCCGCGGCCGCACTGTGTTAGCCCCAAATTGAAGCCACACTACTCCTTAATATGCCACTGTTTGCAGATCTTGCACTTCCCTGAAATACGTTTTGGTTTCTAACATATTTAAAAATCCCTTTCTGCTCTTACTGTGGACCGTAGTAAAGTCCTGAAACGCTGACCGGGTTGTCTCTTTCTCCCCTGAGCGCAGCCGTGGCGCAGACTGTCCCTCCCCACATGGTTTCCCTCGGGCAGCGAACTCGGGAAGCCTCGGGGCAGCCTGCAGGAGATTTCGGTGGCTGCTTCATCCTTGGGCCAAAGGCAGGTAACTGGCCGCCAGTCCCACGGCCTTCCCCGGGCTGCGGCACGCGCCCTTCCTGCTGTTTCTGCCTGTTCACGTGAGCTGTCTGCACGCAGGGGAATCTGGCCTGGCGGGGCTTTTCCCCCAGGCCCTTCTCCCATCCCTGCGCTGGGAGGAGGCAGCGACTCTTGCCTTCATCCTACCTCTGCTCACCCCAGCGGCTGCTGCGAGCCAGAGCCCGTGGCCGGCCCTCTCCCCTTCAGAGAGGGGCATGAGCTGCGCCCTTGCCTGGTCTGGCCGTAGCCTGGAGTTCCTCCTGGCGCAAAGGTGTTCCCGAGTTTGCGGTCATGCTTTTGGGAGGGTCCCAAACCCTCCTGCTTGGTGAGACGGATCAGCTGCGTCTGACCTGGGAACCCCCCAGGAAGGGGGCAGGATCCCAGCAGGCAAGTCCGGGGGAGCCTGGCCATCCCCGTACTCTCACCCGGTCAGCGAGCTCACCCCCGGGCACGCCGCGGCGGGGCTGCAAGCCTGCAGAAAGCCCCCCCCCCCCCCGCGGGCGCCGGGGGCGCCG
>NW_008824191.1:286032-288717 GCF_000699105.1 Pygoscelis adeliae | reverse complement strand
ATGGGGCAGGAGGTGCTGGCTCTGGGTGAAACGGGGCTCACGAGCCAACAGATAACAAAGCCTTAGCGCTGCATGCTTGGCCACCTTGGGCTTTCTGTGGTGGGGAGGGGGGTGCCCTACAAAGATTAGGCAGGCCTCGGTGCAGATGCCGGTAGAGGGACCCTGCCTTGGCAGAGAGGGGAGCTGTGAGACTGGATCTTTCTGTCTTTCACTTTCCCTCAGAGAACCGTTTTTTTGTTCATCATGTGCCTTTCTGTTGTCCTGCTTCTTGCTGGCCCTATGTCTCCTGCCTGCAGCCCCTGGCTTGCCATCTCCCCTGTGACCTGCACTGTTCTATCAAGTATCCAGTCCCTGGCCTTTCACCTAGGCTGGCCGTCATGGGGCTCAGAGCCCCACGAGCCTGTTTCTGTAACATACCCGAGCTGCTGCAGGTGAGCTGTGCACGTTCTGGGGGTGTCTCATGGGGTGCAGCAGTGGTCAGCTGCTTCTGACCTGTCTTCTGTCCCCAGCAACCTCAGCTCACCCATTTGTTCTCTGTTTTTCCCTGAGATGCAGCCTGTATTTTTTACTTCATCCTCCTTAGGCCCACAACACCAACCCTGTTCCTTTCACTGCCTGCCTGTCGGGGCCCAGGCTGCCCCGTGGCAGTGTTTGTGCTGTAGGTACGTGCTGAGGAAGACTGGGTACAAGTGGCTCCTCAGCATGAGTAGGGCATTCTTGCTGATCTTTTGGATACGCCTTTTCCGGATCCCCAACTCTGATAGCTCAGAGTGCCCTTTAGAGGAAAGGTTGTAGCTAATTTTGGCAAGAGTTTCTTTGTGCAGCAGTTACAGTGGAAGTTTGTGTTAATGGATCTGTTTTCCTTTTCAGCACTGCAGAATGGAGAACTATAAGAAGACCAAAATTGTGGAGAAACCTTGTCCTCCTCCTTTCACTGACTTGCCCCCTGATATTATTGAAATGAAAGTGAAGGACGGGAGCAAAATCAGAAATCTGATGGGCTATGCCATCGGCAAGATGGAGCTGGACTCGGTGAGGCAGATGCTTTTCACTGGCTCAGGCAAGGCTGTCAGCAAGACCATTACCTGTGTGGAAATCATGAAACGAAGGCTCAAAGAGCTGCACCAGATCACCAAAGTGCTCTTTAAACAGATCGAAGAGATCTGGGAACCCATTGTGCCTGAGGCAGGCCTCGATGCCTTGACAGTGAAGAGAAACATTCCTGCCATATGTGTCCTACTCAGCAAGGACGCCCTCGATCCTCAGGAGCCGGGATACCAGGCTCCGGGTTCTTTTGATGCCTTCTGGATCAAGACACTTAAAGCGGAGTCACAGGGCCAAATGAAGAGGAAGCAGGGTGGAGGCAGGGGAGCTGGCAGCACGGGAAAGCACCCTCGGTCCGCTGGAGGAGGGCCTGGGGAGTCCTGCGCCAAGTCCTGAGATGCCGACGCCGTGTTTGGGTGTAGTTTGGGGAGTTACGGAAACAAGCCAGCTGCTGTAGCTGGAAAGCTGCTGCTGAACACAGGGGGCTTGCAGAGTTGTTAGGGGAGGGCAGGAGAAGTTAACTGTTTCAAAATGGATGTGATTGTAGCTGTCTGAAACTGTGTTTTGACAAGTTCCTTTGTCAAAGGCTGCCAGGCTGTGCTCCTTAACGTGCGGTTCAGGGAAGACGGGAGTCGTCTCTGCTTGAGCGAGGAGCGGTGGTGGCTTGTCAGTGAGCCCCGGCGAATGGCTGCTCACTGAGCGGGGTTCCAGCTGCCCGGGGCGGTGCAGCAGCCCAGGCAGCAAGCGTGCGTGCCAGGCGCCTGCTCGTGTGGCGGGTGGAAGTGGCTCTTGCTGTGGTACGGAGGGGAGATGGGGCCCGACACGGATTCCCCCGGCTGCCGCCTGCGTCGCCGGAGCTCACGTGAGCGGACAGCGGGGCGCGGGGCTGCGTCGGCGGCTTCTTCTGTGCCCGAAAGTCCATCTGCTGAGCCCGTCGGGCGGCTTGAATGTAGGACTGCAGGGATGCAACTCCGTCTGCGATTGTGCGCGCGTCGCAGCCTTTCTGTGCTCCTTTCACCTCGGTGGAGCTGACAGTTACACCTCTCGCTGCCGAAGCGGCAGGAGTCGACTCGTGTCGTAACCAGCCTGAAATGCTCCGCGAGTGCCCTGGGGTGGTGGTAACGGTAAGCTCCAAAGGACCCTGTTCTTGCCCCTTTCCGCTCCTTTATAATGCACAGCGATGGATTTAAAATAAAGTTTCCTCTTCACGTAACGTGAAATTTGTCATGTCTTCCTCATCCCACTGGAGGTCACCCTGTAAGCGCTGCTGGTGGGGCTGCAGCTGCCAGCTGAAACTTTGCTCTTTCAGCTCTCCTTGAGGGAGAGGGGACGTGCTGCTCCGAGTTTTTCCCTCCCATGACTGTAAGTGGACCCTGGTGCAAGGGGGAGGTTTTCCTCCTGCCTTCGCTGTTCACCTTTGATATCCCAGAAAGGTCAAGGTTGGGTTTTTTTCTGGGAAGCTTTTTGCTCTTTTTTTGTTGTTGTTGTTCTTTTAAACTGAGTAGAACGGCAGTCCCAAGAATACTCGGCCCAAACTCGGCTGAGTGAGGCGCAGGACGGAGCATCCTTTCTTGTGCAGTGGTTTCCCTTCTGGAGCAGCTCTGGTAAGTGAGCGCTGGGCAGGAAGAAGGTGCTGTTCCC
>NW_008824191.1:284689-285980 GCF_000699105.1 Pygoscelis adeliae | reverse complement strand
CTCTTCCCGGTCGCTCCCTGTGGCGGCGAGCTCCCGCTGGACCTGACGCTCTGCTTCGTCAAGTCAAGGGGAAACAGTACCAGCATTTAGAGAAGGGATTTTACCTGAATCGGGGGTGCGGGAGGGAGACGGTGCGTTGCTCGTGCAACCCGATGCCTTCACAGCTAAGAGTTCACCTGCTTCCACGGTGCTCGGGCGCTTGCCTTGCATCACTGTGAGCTTTCTCACGGGCCGAGCGCCCGGCACGGGCCGGGACGGTGCCGGGTTTACACGTCCCGTCCTCCTCCCCTCCCCTTCTCCTGGTGGTCTCACCACACTCTGCCCCGCCATTGTCCCTGGAGCTGATGAGGCGCTTGGGGAAATGCCCAGACCTCTCGGCTGTGCCAGCGGCGGTGAAACCTGGGGATGGGGCAGAGTTAAGCTGATTTATCTTCGTGCTCTTCCCGGCTGCTACTCCCTCACATGTAAGGAGGAGACTGCTTTTCTTGACTGACAGCAGATCGGCGATAAATGCCAAGGAAAGATGCTCGAGTGTCTGATCAGACTGCTGCTGACATTGCAACAAGCAATATGTTTGTGTTTGTTTACTGTTAAAAACACCCTCTTAGCGGAGGGCCGGATCCTCTAACAGCCTGTGTAATCCTCCCTCGTGGCGGTGGTGCGTTTAACACCTTCTCATCAAAGCTGCAAAGTGGTTTTTGTTTTGTTTTCCCGTTGGAAAGTTACTCTCAGCTGACTGCGGCAGCTCTCCCTTCTGTGTGCTGCAGCACACAGCGCCAGAGCTCTCCTTCCCCGGGCTGGAGAGAGAGCAGCCGGCCGTCACAGCCACCAGACCTCACGCGGCCCGTCGGGTGTCGTTGTTTAACCCCAGCTGGCAACCGAGCACCACACAGCTGCTGACTTCCTCCCCCCCGGTGGGATGGGGGAGAGAATTGGAAGGGTAAAAGTGAGAAAACTCCTGGGTTGAGATAAAGACAGTTTAACAGGTAAAGCAAAAGCTGCACACACAGGCAGATCAAAACAAGGAATTCCTTCACTGCTTCCCATGGGCAGGCAGGTGTTCAGCCATCTCCAGGAAAGCAGGGCTCCATCATGTGTAACGGTTACCTGGGAAGACAAACGCCATCACTCCAAACATCCCCCTCTTCCTCCTTCTTCCCCCAGCTTTATATGCTGAGCGTGACGTCATATGGTGTGGAATATCCCTTTGGTCGGTTGGGGTCAGCTGTCCCGGCTGTGCCCCCTCCCAGCTTCTCGTGCCCCCCCAGCCTGCTCGCTGGTGGGGTGGGGT
>NW_008824191.1:280708-281521 GCF_000699105.1 Pygoscelis adeliae | reverse complement strand
CCGCCTCCTCCCCCTTTGTCCCCTGCCAATGCCGGTGGGTGGAGGCTGCACGCTCGAGATCGCTGCGCTGGCATCCCAAGCGTGGGGCCGAGCTGCGGGCCCCTCTTTTTCCCGCGGGACAGTGGCGATGGGGGCTGCTCTCTCCACCGGAGCGGTCGTGGCAATTTCTTTTAACTGTGTCATCGCATTGCTCATCCTCATCCTCTTCCTCATCCTCTGCAAGGCCTGCAGGACCCCCTCGTGCCCCAAAAAGAGCCCGGCTTCTGATGCAGACGAGGCAAGGAACGAAGAGAAGTACCTGCTGCAGCCCTGAGCTGCTTGGGGACTTGGGTACCTGGCTGTGCCGCTGCGCCGAAGGACTTGCACCAGCCTGGATGCCTGTGCTGGGACTGGGGCGCTGGATGGGGCAGCATGAGAGCAGAGGAGATGCCGAGCTGCTCGCAGGAGCTGTGACGCGAGGCACAGCCCTTCGCCTGCGTGGTTTTGGTGTGTGAAGTCCCTGCGGATGCCCACAGTGACCGTGGGGATGGAGAGACAGTGGCCGGGGACGTGCTACGGGGATGATCCTGCCTGTCCCAGCAGCCAGAGAGTGCAGCAGGAGCCCTGCCCTCGAGCTCACCCTGTGTTCGGGGACAGCCTGTGCACTCCTCCCTGGTGCTCATGGCCCGGGCCAGTGGCCACCACATCGCAGACCTGAGCAGGGCCAGTCGGGGGCTCAGAGAGGGGAGGCAGCAGGACTGGCACGGGCACCTGTCCCCGAGTGGGCCCCGCTGGCAGAGCGGGGTGTCTTTGGGGGGGGCCCTGGGGGGCTGT
>NW_008824191.1:262231-280685 GCF_000699105.1 Pygoscelis adeliae | reverse complement strand
GTGGCCCTGGGGTGCTGTGTGCCCCCAGCCTCTGGAGGGCATTTGGCACCTGTCTGCCCCAGCAGCCAGTTTAATGAGCCACGAGAGCGTCTGCATGGTCTGTCTGTTTGTCCCCCAGTCTGTCTGTCAGTCCTCTCCAGCATTAGCACCAACACTGCTAGGCAAATGGCCCTTCTCCCTGGGTGCGTGTCCCTGCCTGCCCTCCTGCCTGCTCCCAGCCGAGGCCAGTCAGTGGGGTTTGACCTGCCTGCAGGCAGCAGACATGCCCTCGTTGGCATCCCCATCCCTGTTGAGAGCAGCCTGGGATGGCTTTTTGCTGGGGAGGTGGGAGACACGGGGAGAGATGAGGGTGCCCAGCTGAACAGCACTGAAGGGTCTTCCAGCCCCGTTGCTCCCCGGGGACCACAGTGGATCCACGGGGAGGGATGCTGGTGATCTGGCTTGTCCCCAGGCCTAGCAGCTGCCTTCCCCAACCCTGCCTGCAGGTGCTGTGGGTTTTGGAGCGCTCTGCCCTGCCCATCCTAGAGCCGAGCAATAGCCAAGGTCCCCACTGGCACAGCCGCTGTGATAAGGGGACAAAGGGGTGGGCTGTGCTGGGAGGGACACTGGCCAGGGTCCCTGCGCAGGCTTGGCCAGGCTTGGCAGAGCCTGTGGTTCCTCCCTATGTCAGGTGTAGCTAACGCATCCCTTTGCAGCGGTGTTTTTACTAGACTAATAAATCCATTGTAGGACCCAGGTGGCGACTCTGAGCTCTGCCCAGCGCCTGCAAAATTTGGGGGAGGTGGTGTGTCCTGCCTGTCCTGCAGGGCTGAGGAGTGGCTGCCCCAGGGCTAGTGGCTGATGTCCCTGCAGGACTGCAGGCCTTCTGCTGCGTGATGGCGACAAGGAAGGGCTCACGTCTGCATCCATCTGTGGCTTTTAAATGCTGGGTGAGAAACCTGGCTGAGTATTTCATTCCTGCAGCGTGTCTGCCCGGGCCGGGGGCATTCGGCTGTCAGGAGGGAGCATCCCCCAGCCCCAGTGCTAGAGGCACCAGAGAGTTTGCAAGCTGTGGCCTTAAGTTACAGGGATGCTTACGGGGGACTGCCCAGCTGAACAGATGGAGGAGACTTGCCACCACCCCTGCCTGGTGGAATGGGTGCCTCTGGTCCCCAGTCCCGGCAGCTGTGTGCAACGCTCCAGCGGTGACAGCCCGTCCCTGCTCATCAGCATGCGGCGAGGCCACCACAGCTCCTGCTGCCACTGCAGCCACGTAGCAGCTAATCCCTCTGCCGCAAAGCACCGGAGTGGTGGGAAGGCTCTGCAAAACCCAGCACCCAGCCGTTCCCACAGCCGCTGGCTGGGCAGAGGTGGCTGACCCCCACGCCGAGCCCCCCTGGGAAGAGGGGAGCTGTGAGCGTCCCGAAGCTGGTGGTTGGCAGCTGCTGTGATATCCTGTTTGCAGTGATGGCACATCCCTCTCCCACAGCCGGGGGGGACCAGGCCAGGTGCCTAGCCACCCTCCGGCTTGGGCTGCCACCCCAAAATCCAGGGGGCCGTGCGTGGCTGACCCCACAAATGGCTGTGGGGCTGCAGCTCAGTGCTCAGTCTCTCTGGCCACCACTCACGGTGGGACTGGCTGCCATCGAGCCGCAGACCTGAGGTTTCCCTAGGGCTGGTGGGACCAGCCCTCACCTGCCCTCCATGGGGCTCTCACCCGGTGCAAGCCCGGCCAAGGGTGGGGAAGAGCTGAGGGCTGTGTGGCTCTGGGGGACTGAGCACTGTGAGTTCTGCCTGACCCCAGAGATGACTGTACACTGCGCATCTCCCAGCACCTCTGTTTATTTGTCCGGGCACGGAGACGAAGTGCTCCTGCTATGGAAAGAGCAGGCAGCACGGGGCATGCGGCTTGCGTGCCAAGCAGCCACCGATCAAAGCTGGGCTTGTTTGGCCGGCGGCCCCTGGCAGAGCCATCGTTCCCCCACTCACTTCCCTGCCTTGCTCTCTGGCTCTCTCACCAGGTTAAGCAGCTTGTCCAGCTTTGCAATTTCCACCTCGGGGCCCTTCTTAACCTCCTGGCCTTTCTTCTCCTGCAAAGAGAGCAAGCAGGGCAGAGCTGTGAGCAGGGAGGACTGCGGGGATGGGGAGAGGTTCAGCGCAGGGAGGGATGCTGGGCTGCTGTGTCCCAGCTTGCAGCCCTCGCCAGGGGCTGATCTACAGGGGGATGCACCTACCTGTCCCCATATTTCAAGCCCAAGGTCCCATGAAATGTGTAAAAGCCCCCATGGGTTGGGGAAGGGCAGTAAGGAAGAGTTTGGGTGGGGATGGAAGTGGATCTGTTGATCCACAGTGACACAAACCCTCTTTTGCCTCTCTCCTCGCAGCTCTTCTCAGCCCTGTGGGACAGGACTGCCCTCTAATCCCCCCAGCTCTTCCCCCCAGACCCCGGGGAGGTGCCAGGCATGCATGACTCCCAGGGCAGTCACAGCGATGCAAATGTCCAAACCTCCCCAAAACGGTCCCACCGTACCCATTCCATGCTGGTGCTCCTGGAGAGAGGCAGCCACAGAAGCGGGAATTGACCCTTTTGCACCCAAATGTTTTTCCCCAGGAGGGCAGGTGTGTGCTGAGAGCCCCTAACCTGGGGGGATAAGTGAGTCCCAGGTGGGCCATTAGCTTGTCACTGAGGCTTTCTTGCCCCTGGGCACTCCCCAAACCTCCCATGGCATGGCCTGTCCCTGTGCCTCTTTGCATGCTGCTGTGCCAAGCCTGACACATGCCCCAGCGTGGGCAGTGAGGATGAGCCCTTCCCACAGCCCCCCCCAGCACCCGTCCCAAACCTCCCAGGTGCTAGAGCAAACTGCCAGCTTCTTGGGAGAAATCACATAGCACGAGGGAAATAAGACTGTCTGGTTGAGTCGTCGCTTGCTTGGGAGCAGCAGGAGCTTCCAGGCCTGGTGGGAAACAATGTCCCTGCTAAGGGTACAGTGCCACCCAATGGTTCAGGCAGAGGGCTGTGGGCTGCAGCATCAGTGCATTGCTCTCATCAGAGCTCGGGGGCTTTGGGAAAGTGGTAACTGGTTTTGGGCTCTCCAGATACATATCACAGCGCACACAGCCGCAGCGGAGGAATTTTCCAACCTGCATTCAGCCCACCAAGCCCTCCCACAGCTGAGCATCTACCCCGCAGGGTTCCTCCAGAACAGCATCCACCCAGTCGCTGCATCCCGTCGCTCAGTGCTGCCTTCCCCTTTGTCAGCCTGCCAGCTCTCACCTTGCCTCTGGATTTGCAGGGGGGGAGGAGGGGGGAGTCCCTGCTCCAGGGCTGGGAAGCTCCTCTGTGCCCAGCGTGGCTTTGGGCACCCCAGAAAGCAGATGCCAAGCACGGGCGAGCGGGAGGGCTGGTACCCAGTCTGACAGGCAGGCTCGGGAGAGGTGGCAGTGGGTCCCCAACACAGTGGCACAGCAACAGGGAACATCACCAACTGGGCTTGGAGGCAGCTCTTCTAATAGCCCCGGGTGCAGCAATTACAAACATGCACCTTTCCTTCAGCGTTGGAAAGAAATGCCAGGGCACAACATAGAGAAAGTTGTAGGGCTGCAGGATCACACTATGTTTCTCTAGCTAACATGGGCATCGCTGAAGACGATGACTGCTGGGAAAGAAGTCCCTAGGGGATCCCTGGGCTGCTCCCTTTTCCCAGCCCAGCACAACTGTGACAGAGCAGAGATTTCTCAGCTGCTGGAGGGCACGGCTGGGGTGAAAGCAGCCCAGGGAGGGGAACGGAGACATTTGGAAACCCCTCTGCTCCCAAGAAGACAGCACCGCTCCTTGCCCAAGCGCTGGGACAAGCCAGAGTTGTTTTTATTACCGAGTCCATTGATTGCATGCCGGGACGGTGCTGGTTTGTATTAATGCCGCTAAGTGAGCAACGCCCTTCGTGGCTCTGGTCCGGGCACTGGGAGCAATGTTTGTACTAATGGCCCACGTCACAACCAAGCATCTCTCTGAGTGAGAGCTTTGGGATAAACACAGCTGCTCGGGGTATTTCAGGACTTAGCTATTGCTGCAGAAAAGCTGCTTTGCTGTCTGACGGCATTTAAAACACTCTCTTTGGCACCCTGCGTTGCACACAGCACCATACACAGGTCCTTGAGACAGGCTAAAGAGGCAACTGCTTTGCTCAGCTGGGAAAAGGAGATCCTGAAGCCATCTCCCATTGACTTACCTCCATCCCAAGCACTTTGTTCTCCCCACTGGTAGGGTCAGGGAGGGTCCCTGACTGATGTCCTCCAGGTAGGACCTCCCTGCCAGGTCCATGGGGACCGTATCTGAGCCTTCCTGAAGTCACCAGCCACAGGCAAGGCTCAGTTCCTAGCCACCCAGCTGTGCCTAAAACCTCGACTTTCACACTGGCTTGGCTCCTTTGGTGCTTCTGGACAAGCTGCGACAAAGCCACATGCAAGCCTGTAATGAACCGTAACCGAACCAGAGCCCTAATTTCATGCCACACAACCAGGCAAGCAGGATGACACAGGGAAGGAAAATTATAATGTCTTTTGGGGGGCACTGGAGCGGAAAGTTTCCCTTTATTCCTCCATCTGCTTTTCCCGGGGTGGCTGTGCATGTGAGCTGGCCAGGCCGCTGCAGGCTGGCTGACAGCACCACCACAGCACTGCAGCATCCGCTCCAATGCACACGGCAGCTTCCTACAAATCCAGGGGCTTCACCTGTGTCAGACCTCCGAGGAGCAGCCCTTCTCAGGGCAGAGCTGTTGCAATTTCCCAGAGCGCACGCAATGCAGGGAAGCATCGCCTCTGTGCGCGGCTGCCGATGGGCTCTCCCTCCTGACCAAAGCCGTGGCCAGGTGTGGAAAGGGCACTCATGGGGCTCTGCCACCTGGTATGTAGCTGAGCCTGTCCTCCGCCTGCATCCCTGCTTACACTGCATCCATGGGGCTCATCGGGAGCTGAGAGGGAGCCAGGGCAGAGCATCCCCCCCCCATGGAGCTGACAGATGCAGAGATGAGCTTACATGGGAGGTCTGTCCCTGAGGAGCTCACCGAATGGGTACTGGAGCTGCTCACAGCAGTGTTTGCACGGCTTTTATTGTTAACAGTTCCCATCAGGAAAGCAAAATGCTCTTGGCTGAAATGGTGATGAGGGACGTGTCAGGAAAGCTCACAGCAGGGGCAGAAAAGGCTTTGCGTGGAGACGGACTCTGCCCCGCTGACAGGGCATGACCCCTGGAAGGTGAGATGGGGAGGAGACCCCCCCCTGCATATCCCCATGCTGCTGTGTTCATGGCCAAGTCCCCCATTGCCCTCACACTCCCTGTGCCTTATGCCTGGGCCCCACTCTGGCTCTCCAGGCAGGGAAACTGAGGCATGGGGCTCCTGGCCCTATCAGCCGTGTGGGGACAACTGCTGCAGGACCCTTAATGGTCCTCTCAGCCCCAAAGGTGAGTACTGTCACTGGAAGCGAAGCAGGAGGTGGAAGATGACTGAAGTGGAGCCCCAGGGGCAAGGGCAGGGCAAGGACAAGGATGAGGACGAGGACTGGCTTTTTGAAGACCCCAGACCCATCACCCTGGGAACCCCAGGCCCAGCCCTCTCCACACTGGCACATACTGAACTCTACATCCAGGATATGGGAGCCATCTGAACTGGATTCCCTGCATCTTGGCTGATGCCTTCATTCCCTCGCTGAACAGTAAACCGCCAAGTTAATAAAACTCTCCCATAAAATCCATGATGCTGGCACTTTTCAACATCCTTTTTTTTTTCCCCATTGGTGGAATAATCATAAAACATCTGCTGTAAGGTTTCAATTAAACAGAGCAAAACATGTTTATGTTTTAAAGTAGCGAGGAAGTCAACCATGGTGGCACGAACATAGACAGAAAAGTCCCCATAACTTCCCCAAGAGCAGAGGGGATCCTTCCCCCTGCTGAGTCCTGGCTAAGGGCCACAGGACAGGCTCTGCCCTGCTGCCATCATGACACTGATAGTCCCAGTCCCTGCCATTCCTGACTGGATGGGATTTCTAGGCATAGCCGTGCTGGGACAGGATCTGGCTGCTTTACAAAGCAGCCCAGTGACCTAGGACACCAGTTTCCCACACAAAAGATGTTTAAGCTTTTACAGTCTGATTTCAAAGAGGGTGAGAAGTTCCAAGAAGCCACCAATGGGGCTGCCCAAAACTCCCATCCTTATTATCCTCAGTGGGAAGGCGCACACAGCCTGCCAGGACTTCAGAGGTATGCTGCTCCCGGAGAAGACTTTTTCTTGTTCCTTCTGCCCTGCGCAGGGGTAGGTCAAGGTGACACCTCTAGGGTAAGGGCTCTTGCATTAGCAAAACATACCAGTGACAGGTCCAGTGAATTCAATGAATGAAAGCAAAGAAGAGACTTCCCTGGAGCATTTCTGTTGGGAAGACCAAGGAAACCCAAACTCCTTCGTGAACACAGCAAAATTTTCCTCACTGGTTCCCTGGGCCACCAACCAAAACATGCATCAATGGGGGTGTGATATGACCTGCAGCCCTCAAGCCTTCCAAAACCTACCCTGTCGTGGTCCTATTGCAACTCGATGCTGTTATGTAGCAGGTGAAGATTGAGTTATGCTGAGCTGGGGATGATGTCTGTGCCAGGACCACTTCTGGGCTCTCAAGAAGCCCATTTACATACAGCAGCAACGTGCTTATCAACCACAGAGGGCCTCGAGTCACACTCACAGCTTGATTTGACAGTATTGCTCCTGGCCTGCGGAAGGATTAGCTGACAGACTGGAAATAAGGATTTAGGCTTATTTTGCTACTGTTTGGAAATCAGTGACGCAGGAAATGTTCTGCTTGCAGGGAATGAAACTGACAGAAAAGCCCAAGAGATGCCTGGGTCGTTCAGGCATCAGCAACCACGCAGGATCATCGGCCCCAAAGATGCTCATCCTTCCAGCTTCAGCTAAAACCTGTGCTGTTCAGGGCAAGAACCTCTCCTTGCTCCAGCTCACATATTTTACTCAGAGATCTCTGCTAGCATCTGCACTGGACCATGCCGAGGCACAGCAGGGCAGACAGGTCTTGTGGCCCCAGGTGACCTGCCCTTGCTTGCTGGAAGTCCCCAGTGAAGCCACTGGAAGCAGCAAAGACACAGCGCTGGGACCAGCCTGTGGCTCAGCAGCACACATCTGCTAGTAAAGGCGTGGGAGCAAAGGTCAGCGATACCTCACAGGCAGGAGGTGCAAACAAAACTGGATCAGACCTGGAAGGGGCTGGGAGTATCACTGGGAATAAACCAGAGGGAATTGGGTGACACTCAGGGGATGTGGGCAGGGGTCATATGTATCTAAATGGCTGGTACCTGTCTGCAGCACACCACAGGGCTGGCTGGCTTGCAAACACCCATGGGAGAGGGGAGAGATCATTTGATGGAAAGGATGGGGTCTGCAGCAGCAGAGAGCTAATAGCAAGGTCAAACCCTCATCCACAGCCATAAGGGAGGACAGCCGTCACCACAACTCCGTGTCCACTCTGCCGGAGGCTGGCTGGAACCCCACACCCTTGCTGACCCCCCTTGCAGTGTTCTCTCGCCAAGTAAAAAACGTGCACACAGGAGGAGCCAAACCCTTCCCCATGGGTTTCTGCAACCTCCGGCAAAGCTGTGGAGGAGTTTGGCTTTTGCTTTTGTGCTGATTGGTGCCACAGTGCGATCTCTACTGACCCTCAGCAAGGAGCTCAGGAAATACTAAGCAGCGAGCCTCTGAAGCACCTTGTGGCAAGTTGTGTTAACAGGATTTAATGAAACATCGACAGTGCCCTCTGAAAGCACTTACTAGCTGGTCTGATCCAACCGTATACCCGGCTGAGCATGGGAAGCTGCTAAACTGTGTAGCCCATCTCACAGTGACCACAGTGCAGAGCCCAGCCTCACCAGCCCCGGGCGCAGGGGAGCATGAGGAGGGTGCTGGTGGGCACTGTGGGGTGCAGGATGGGCAAGAGCAGGCTCACCTAAGGCCTAAGAAAGGCTTAGCTCCAGGCTCTTCTGCTTGGGCCATCAACAAAGTGATTTGGCTTCCAGCCACGCTGAACGTTCCCTGTTCTTGCTAAGTCCAGAGCCATGAGCAACGTCTCTTACACACCACTAATTTAGGCACCTAAGTATAGCCATAAGAAGACCACATTTAGCAGCCATGCATGAAAACTTCAGTGAGCAAGGCCAAGCTGAGCGCAGACAGGGCCCATGGCAGTCCCCACAGCTCCTCCAAACAGGGCATTATAATGACTCGTTAACTCTTCCCGAATTTATCCCAGTACCAGTCACAGAAACCCACAAAAACTATTTAAAAGAGTTGGTCTTCTGCCTTTTCTGTATCTGGCACTTATGGGTTCAAAACAGGGATGTGGTCATGATCCTCAGTTCACATATCACCAAAAAAAATATCTTTGAAGCGGAGGATAAATTTTAAAGTTATCCAAAGACATTTTGGTCTGAAATGGGCCAAATGAGCAAATATCCTTAACTCTGCCCTGCACAGGTACTGTGATTAGGAAGCATCAGCAACAGGCTCTTTGCTCCTTCAGGAGGTCACACTGGGTTTTGCCAGCCCTGCGGACAATTTGGCTGCACTCTAGCTGTGAGCAGTGTGTGTGTGTGTGTGTGAGCTGGAGAACAACTTTGCCTGCAGGCATCATTACCCTCGGTCACTGAGACGAGCCAACAGCAGCCTCCTCAAATGGAGCAGCCTGGTGAGATGATAAACTCTTCACAAGGTGCATGGAAAAGATTTTCAGTCATATCAGTTCACAGATTTAGTGCTAAGCACTGAGAAAAATTGTGTGCAAGATACTTACCCTCCCCTGACCCTCAGAGGCTTCATAAAAGGTCTGGAGTGGAGTAAAAAGCCCAAAAGCTTTTGCCTCCAGCCCAGGGGGTCCTGGTGGTGCAAACCACCGTTGGGATAAGGACAGAGGGATGGGATGCCCTTTCCTTCACCTCCCTGGGAGACAGGCAGTGCATCCCCCACCGCCCTGAAACCCTGGATCCAGCCCTACTGGGTTCAGACTTTCTGCAGTGCCATTGGGCTCTTCTGGATGGGATAGATCACTTTAATTTGCTCTTAGCACCGTTCAGTGGGAAGCCCCGTTACCCAAAGTCTGCCCACATGCTGTGTGTTATAATGGTGTCAGATGGGAAGGCTGGTGGGGGTATTAGTGCCTGATGTTTTAGCTGTGGGATCTCTCAGACCCTAGCAGTGGGGAGGAAGGAAGCGAGAAGAGGGTTTTAGTTAAGATTGTCCGTACAAAACACCAGGCAGGCGATACCTTGGCTTCTAGCTTGACTTCAAATATTGCCGCAATTCCAGTGAAACCCAGACACCAAACCTCAATGCAACCTAAACAATCCTAAAGATGCCCAGGCTTCACTAGCTCTTGTGCCTACCACAAGGAGCCACATCTGCAGCACCTCTTTTCTCGGGCTGGCAGGCCTGCAGCGAGAGGCTTGAGCAGACACAGCACATACATCAAACTCATCCAAAGGGGCAAAATCAAGGAGATGCCCTGCGGTGCACAGGGATCCCAGCAGTCTTCAGCTGCAGCCCTTGATGCCAGCTGGCAGGTAGCACCGTCAGCCACCCAGCAACATTTCTTTATCATTCAGCATCTCTTACTTTTTTCTTACTTCAGCTTTACTCCAGCATTTTTGCATGACAGCTCAGTAAACTGTCAGATTACAGATTAGAGTTTAATAAAAGCAACCAAACGTGGATGCGAATGTGCAGCTCCTGCAATACTTTGGTACTGCTGTTATCTCACAGAGCATAGCATTTCATGGGAGATCATCTGCAATTGTATGAACAGTATATTTTAAAAAGTTGCAATCTTTCCAATACCTCTTTCTCTGGCCACCATTGTTGATATATATATATATCTCCTGCAACCACATTTTAACTGCCTTAAGAAAGTCCAGCTGCTGTTTCTCTCCTGACATAGCACCTTCTTTAAAACTTTTGTCATGCCAATTTTTTAATACAGCTTATAAAAATATTTGCATAGGAAATGTATTCTTGTTTGCTACTAACATGAGAGCGTGTGAATATACTTCACTTTGGATAAATACAAGTACACTGGAAACTGAGTTTTTCTATAAATAGAAGGGAACAGTCTTCACTCACAGATGCCCCATATTTAATAACATTAAATGCCAATGGCATGAAAGATGTATTATAACTGATACTGTTCTGCTTACTGAAAGAGCTCAGTCTGCAGTTTAATGTCAGGCCACAGTGCTCTCTCCCTCTCTCCTGCTCTCCATGACTTCACTTGAACTCAGGGACGCTCCAGAAATAGCACTAGATATTTCAACTGCATGAACAATTGTGTCATCTCGACAACACATTCTCGTGTGTAGGTTTCATTTAAACCACAGTATCACCTGGAGCAGGGCTAGGAGGGGTTAGTCCACTAGGCCACCCTGGTCTATGGTGAGAGCAGCTACTTTTAAATTGCTTCTGACAGACGCTTGTCCAGCACTTGACCTAGTCCTTGGGGTGCCCAGCACAACGTGCTCCGAGTGGTGGATTGTCACGCTCTGCTCCCATCACCTGCATGGCCATTTCTTTTGAAAACCCTCAGGGACAGTGCAGCCAACCCATCTCCTGGTGATGGCTGCCAGCATGTCCCTCTCACAGCCACTGAAACCCTTTCCCTAAGCCTTTTGCTGCTGTCTTATAACCTCAGAGCACTGCCTTCCTTGCCCTGCCAGCCCCCGAGCTCTTTAGGGGTGCACATCTCTCTGCATCTCCCTGCTTCCAGCCTCTCAGCTGGCCACATTGTCCTTGCTGCTCTCCTGCTCCTCACGTCCTTCAAGCCCGGTACCCCAAACTGGAGCTGAGGCCTTTGCACTGCTAAGCAGTGCAGCAGGATCAGCTTACGTGTCCTGTTCACCCCTTTCTTGCCTGTGCTCTCCAGTACACCACCTCTGCTATGGCAGGGCACTGCTGGCAAGTGAGATCTTTTTCTGTTCACCTCCTTGGTCAATTATTCCCACCTCCTTTCTCCCTCCTCTTATTTTGCCTCCATCCTCACCGAAGTGCATCCTGTTTACTTCAGACCGTTTCTCCCATTTGCCACAAATTAAATGGCTTGCACAGCTTCTCTCCACCTGCTGCACAGGAAATGGCCAGGCAAATGATAAATGCCACACAAACACTCCCAGGCTTGGAAAACAGATACACTATTAGTCTGGACTATGTGGGACGTCGTGCTAAATTGCATCAGCTATGACTAAGTTACGCTGCAGCATGCAAATCAGGGCTTAAAAGGGGTCAGCAAGAAGCTGGACGCAGGACAAGCGTGGGAAATCCGGCAGCTAGAGCTGTTGCTCTTGCCCAAGATCCAACCCTGTTACAGCAGCTGAAAAATCCCTTCCTGCCCCACAGATAGACAAGGCTCAGCTGTAAGTGCCCCTTTGTCCTGGGAGCTCCTGGTTGGCAGTTTTGCTGGTGTCAATCCTCTACTGAAGATGGGCTTGGCACAGTCCTGCTTGGTGGAGGATGCTTGTCGCTGCCTGTTGGGACTTCTCTCTGAGCCCACGCAGCCCGTAGTAATGTTGAGGATGTGTTATACACTCCCTGTTCATGTTCACAGTGACCCAACAGCAGTGGACTGCCCATAAGGGTCTGAGTAAGAGCTGTACAGAGAAGAAGATTCATCCTGGCCCAACTGCAAATGCAGGGTCCAAGGACTGCATATCAGCCAGAAGGAGACAGAATAAAACAACGCAGGAGAAAGCCAGTGACAGGCTGGGAGGCAGCTCAGGGAGTGCTCCTCTGGCGCACAGGCACCCGTGGAGCACCTCGCTTCCTTCTGGGAGACACTGTCAGCAGTGCGCAGACCTGCCCTGACCTGGTCAACAACTGCTCTGTGGGAAGCAACCCAGGGCAGACCTGAATATCGGCTCCCTGGCACGCAGTGATGGGGATGGCAATGGGCTGGATTTGGGAATGCTCCTGTCCCACCAGCAGACCCAGATTCCACATGCACCGGTGGCCTGTCCATACCCATGTCTCGCCCTGCCACCCAGAAGCATGGGGTCTTCCGGGTCCTGTCTGCAGGTGAAAATGGGGTGCACGCTGACTAAAAAGCAGATCTAGAGCCTGTGTTAGGGTAAGTTGTCCAGGCGGGAGGCAGCCATTTTAATGACAATCCAGTCTTAAGATGCTGATCTGGCTCCAGCCCAAGTCTTTGTACTAAGCTCCTTGACATCCTGTTTAGAAAAGCATTATTAAAATCTAATTGCTTCATGCATATATTGCTGTTTTAATTATAGCAGAAGCAGAAGAGAGATGAGAGCAGTAATCAATCTCTCTGATGCTAATACATATCTGAAGAAGTAACTGGCCATGGGAAAAGCCAATCCAACATCATCTATGGAAACCAGAGGGATATATTCCTAGTGATTGTCCATTCTGCCAACAGCACAGTCACATTGTGGCCAGGGGTGGCCTCCCTAAACTGCTCTCTGCTTTGAGTCACTGACCAGGATGCTGCACCTGAATTAATTTTACATGTTCACTGCTGTGTCTCTGTTGTACCAAAATGTAATTACTTCAGTGCCATAGACCGGTTAAACCCGCCCGCTCAGCTGGCATGGAGCTTCTTTGCAACAGAGTATTGCAAAATAAAGACAGGCTGGGAAGAAAACAATGTAGAAGTCATTAGGTCCTTAAGGTAAGCACTTCCTAAGGTAATGTGTCCATCACTCAGCAAGTCCCACCACTACCAACGATGGAACAAGGTTAACCAGAAGCTGACAGCTTCAGCAAGACAGTGGCCAAGCTGGCAGAAGCAACTATCTGACAATTAATTGCAGATTTAAGGACTAGAGGGAACCTGTTACCAGAGATTAACCAAAGCTGATGCATATGCTTAACACTAAGTGGACAGATCTGCTACATCAAGAGAACAACAGTGGTACAAAGCCTGTCACCTTACTGAGGTTGAAAGCCTTAACACACCAGCAAACACAGCCTGATCCTCGCCCTACTCTTTGTGTTGCTGGAGCTGGGACAGAGGGACATGGCTGGGGCAACGCTGCCAGGCAAACAGCCAGCATTTGTCCTGGAGGGCCCTTGGAAGAGGTATCTCCTTGGTGGAGATGGCAGACATCTTCCCACATCTGAATACCAGTTCTGGCTGCAGATTCCACCAGCATAGTCAGATCATTATCTCAGGAGGGGTCACTTCTTCCCAGGCTCTCCTGTTTCTGTTCTGATCTGAGCCCATGCACGGATCCTCCTGATATCGTCCTGGTGTGAGAAGTTCCCTGAAACCCAAAAGTGTTGTCAGGCTGCAGGTCTGGGAGGAAGTAATAAAGACTGAACAAGAACCTGGTGATGTTTTGAGAGTCCTCAAGATGATAACCAAAGTTGTTCCTCTCCACCAGCATGGGGAGATGCCTAAACTGACCTAAAGGAATGGTGGAAGCAATTGCTTTGTAGAAATAATATTGCTTCACCCCCCTATATCCCACTGCTTCTCCCGCAAAACAGTTAACCATGTGGATCCTGTGTGTAAAGAGCTGTGAGATGCAGATACCACAAATGCCAAGACATGGTGGTTGCTCCAGGCACTTTGCTGATCATGCTCTTCCCCCTCACTGCGGGGGAGTGTTCAGCATCATTTGAGAGCTGGGTGAAACGCAGCCCAGCAGGGGATGAGCCCACTGCGCTGCTGCACGCCTGGCACTGCGCAAGTGCCTTGGCATCAAGAACAATCCTGAAAAGAGATATTTTCACAGCTGGCAACCAAGCAGGAAACAAAAGAAAGACAGAAAGGGGCCACTTGTGCTCAGAAAATTAAATCCAAATTTGATTCCAGTAATTATACTTTCATTAACACCCTATTTGCCATAAAGATGCATAAAATCCCTAAGTGAGAGCTGCAATTGCTCTGAAGGTGAGAAGAAGGTAACTGGGGAAATAGTGCGAGCCTCTTCCTAGCCTGTAAAATCCTTAAGAAGCCTGGATCATTGTGAATGGTTATTGTTTGTAATTGAACTTCCCCAGCAACCATCTGTAAATGAGCCAGGAATCCAGTGAGAGCAGCAGAGAACCTGTAACAGAGCTGATTTATTCCAGCAGCCCCTGATTTAACCATAGACAAATGCAATATTTCCTATATGACCATCTGGGGCTTGGATGCTGTTGCGGTGAACCCATGAGCCAAACTCTCACCTCGCTCCTCGCTGAAATCATACCACGTTGCAGGTGTGGGATTACTGACTGGGTTGTGCTCATTAACATAGTTCTGAGTTCTTGGACCACAGGAACTTGGTCCGGGCTCTGTACTGAAGCAGGAACAAGCACAGCTGAGACCAGTGCTGGCAGATGTTTTTGGTACTTTGTGAAGGTCTTCACCTCCTTGATTTCAGTCCATCTCTCCAATGTTTCAAGGTCATGTGGAGATCTGATGTGAAGTCTTTCAAAGTCCTTGTGACCCTCCATGCCACCAGGCCCTCTCAAGACTTTGTAAGTGGACTCTCTGCTAGGTCATCCAAAGAATGAATGGGGAATTTGAAATGCCAGTGAGGACACCAACCAACCCCCCAGAATAAATCCGCAGACTGCTCTGAGATATCATCACAGTTATCCCACTGATAACTGCTTTTTTGGGGTGATTTTTCAGCCTGTTACTCTTCCCACTTCTGGTGTAACTTTTGCAATCTCCTGGCTTAGCTCAGCCATGCACTTGTGATGTGGAGTGGCATCAAAAGTCTGAAGAAAGGCAAGTACACAACCACAGGAGAAGGTTCCCTCAGGAGAGACAGGTAAAGCCAAGGATGGCTACAGAGGCTGAGGGTGAGAACCACACTCAACCCCTGTGTAATGCTATGGCATAAGAGTAGCTGTCAGTCTAGTAAGAAGCCTAAGTGTTCAATATTTCCTGTCATACAATGGATAAAGCTTTAGCAGTTTTTCTCCAGAAGGCTGCAACACAGGCAGGCAGCTCCGAGCCAGAACGTGCTAATTAAGAAACACTAGGTGAGTGTTAATGAAAGAAGCTTTGGGAAGTTGGAGCAAGCAAAGAGGGTGAAGCCCTCTCACCTCCTGTCCCCGGTGCTATGTGGTGCCACATCCTCAGTCACTGGAAGAAAGGAAAGGAGCTTTCTAGGGAGGAAAGAAATAAGTCAAGAAGATGATGGCTGTGCTGGCTCAGTGCTTCTGTTCTCTGCCCCTGGTGATGAAAAACAGACTGCAAAAAGTCTTCATTTTCAGCTAATGGATAGGAGGGTTCCAGTTTCACCTATGGAAAGAGAGGCAGAAGGTAGTTTAAGGGCTGAACTGAGATGTTGATAAACCAGACTGAGTCCAGCAGAGACTACCAAGATTGTTGAGGGCTGGAGGATTGGCACTGAGGAGACACTAAGGGTGCTGGGCTTGTTCAGCCTGGAGAAGAGATGGTTTTGGGTGACCTAGCAGGAGCCTGCCAGCACCCAAGAGGAGGATATCAAGAAGACAGAGATGGGCTCTTTACAAGGGTGCACAGCAGGAGAACGAGGCACAACAGCCATAAACTGAAACAGGGAAGGATTCAATGTGACATAAGAAAGTTTTTCTCCACAGTGACAGTCAGCCACTGGAACAGGGCTCCAGAGAGGCTGTGGGATCCCCAGCCTTGGAGGTTTTCAAGATAAGCCTAAGCCCTGAGCAACCTTGTCTGATATCAGGGCTGACCCTGCTTTGAGCTGGAGGTTGGGCTACAGACCTCCCAACATCCCTCCCAGCCTGAATGTGCTTGTGGCTCTACGATCCCAGGATGTTCTTCACCACCAAAGGTAAACTGAAGGATGAGTTTTGCAGCAATACCCTTCTCTGTTGTTGTGCTCTTATTGCAGACAGCATTTGTAAACAAATATTCTCTTAACCATATATTGCTCATAGTGTGGGGACTGGTGCAGAGCAATCCAGCCCTCAGTGGGGCAATTCCCAGCCCCGGGGAACGCTGGCACACTGTAAGAGGGGACAAGCTCCCCAGCACCTTCCTCCCAGGGTATCCAAAGGTTGAGGAAGCTGTACAGACCAGTTTGAATGTTGGTATTAGAGGGGTAAAGTGAGGAAGAAGGTCTCCCAGTGAAAAACGACAACCAGGAAGCACTGGAGAAAACCCGTGGAGAGTGGGAGCCTGAGGTAGACAGCTAGAGGACCAAGGAGGAAGCTGGACTAAGAGTCTGTGAGAGCTGGCACTATGGGGATCAGAAAGTAAGGACTGTTTTCCTGTGCTTACTGACAAGTGGAAAAGCTCCGACCTGACATAAGAGGGGAGCTTATATGATCCCAGGCATGTGGGGCAAGTATACCTTTTCCCACTAGGCTTATTTCAATGGAAGAAAAGGGATAACATTGATTTAACGTCGACCCATGCTCACTGTTTTGTAACACTTTGTTGTCTCTGAGTGCTTACAGTTTGATTGTTTAACATGAGCTAGTAAATAAGCCAGAATGAAGAGAACTGAAGAGTTCAGGAGTCTGTAAATCTCTTCATATACAGCTACCTGGCCTGTTCCAAGCTGTGATTACCTCTTTATAAAAGCTGTGAATCTCTCTATAATGCTGCCTGTCAATCCCCGATCATTTCAAGAAGATCAAAAGCAGAAGCAGGTTTAATAGATTTTAAGCCCAGAAATAACCGTTACGATTCACACAGCCTCAGTCAGTAAACCCATCACACCAATGACTCCTCTTGGAGCTGAAGCACATCTTTCAGTAAAAGACAAGGAGTTTTGATCTGACGAATTTGAGAGATGTGGACAAGCTAGTGGCACGCTAAATATGTGTGCTCTAGTCCTTGTTTGAATTTGGTTAGCTGCCAAAACCCATTATATCTCTTTCTGCTAATTTAAAGAGCCTTCCCCCATTGTGGATCCCTTCCCATGCAGGTGCCTTTAGGCTGAGATCAAGTTATGGCTTAATTTATTTGTGAGGTCCTAAAAAGCTCCTTGAAGTTATGTTTCTCAGACCTTAGATCAACCCTCTTGCTCTTTCCAGACTTAGTTTGTATTTTTTGTCAGTCAATCACCTCCACTGAAGTGTCAACCCTGGATGCAACCTGTGCACTGCAGCTGGCGATGGATTTGCTAATGCCACTCCCAAACATCGGGCCCTGGTTTCACTCTTGCTCTGTACTACCCCAGTGAGGCAGCCAGACTCCATGTTTGGCTCGGTGTTTCAGTGCCATGCTGCACATTAATGCTTTCCTTAACAACCTTCAAGCCTCCTTCATCATCTCCAGTTCCAGGATGCAGCCCCAGAGCTGTGAGGGCAGTTGGCATGGGATCTATATGCACCCTGTACCACCTTGCGTCTGGCTGTACTCTGATGGGTATTGCTGAAACAACACCATGGTACCGAGTCATCTGGTTTGGCCTCTGAGACTGTCTTGCTGCCAGTGCTATTTACTCAGCAGCAACACTCACATCTGACACTGACAGCACTATCAACAGGAGCTGGGTCACAAAAATACCCTGTTGATCCCTGCCAGTCTATCTCCAGCAGGCAGAGACCCCTGCCTATGGTTAGTTTTAAAGATCTGCTGGTCCCAGCTCCCTTTAGCTGAATCCATGCAGCTTTTGTGTAGTGCTTTTTCTTTTAAACAGGGTGTTTATTTTTAAGAGAAAGTCCATGCTGAACCATGTTTTCAGGCTATAAATAATATCTCGCAACAGGTCTTTCACAGGCTTGAGTCAAACAGCATTTGCCAAGCAAGGCTGAAAGCCCACAAAGTGACCGGTAAATGCATAGGGAGCATGGTGGTGTTTAAGAGGTCTCACGTTGATAGACAAGCAATTCTTTCTGAAGCAAGGGAAACAGCTCGATTGCAATGTTTAAGTTTCCTCTAATTCCCTCATCCACATCACATAATGCGTGGCACTTCTGTAGCACCTTTCAGCCCAGTCTGTCCAAGCCTTTTACTAACTTGGAGGTTACTCACTCACAGGGAGCAGCAGGGACAAGCTGGTCAGTGGTTTCAATGCAGCTTGCAGAAAGCAAAAACTGTCACTGTGAAGGATGGTGAAGCATGGGGACACAGGCTGTATCTTCTCCAACGAACCCTTGCTAGTGACTCCAAGCTGGGTAAGGGGCAGGGATAGAGAGGAGGGGAGAAGCCAATTGCCTTGCTCTTGGGAAACCCTGCTCAGCCTGTGACCACAACTGTTACAACTATTTCAGATATAAAGGAACAAGAGGGCTGGAGCTTTCTCTGCCAAGCCCTCTCTCTTTCTTCCTTTGCAGGTAGGCAATGGTGGTGTCCCGTTTTCCTGTTGCGTTTTGGAGTTAAAGCTCAGACTAACCTTGACTCAAGATGAAGACCTGACTGATTGCAGAAGACTGCCTACAGCATCAGCCTCTGAAAAATCATGCCTGGCAACACATCCCTGGCTATAAGCAGGGTACAAACACTCTGACAAACCAATTTT
>NW_008824191.1:255300-262046 GCF_000699105.1 Pygoscelis adeliae | reverse complement strand
TTCCCCTGCTGCTGCAGAAGGGATGACAGATCCCTCTGCAAGTCTTTGTCCCCTACAGCCACCCCAGGATTTCCATCCTCAGGAACGGCACTTCAGGCCCACACTACCCCAGGCTCTCCCCATTGTGGGAGCAGAACTCAGACCCGTCTCTTTCGCCGGTGCTTTAGACTGGGAAACCTTGTGAGGCTGGGCTGAGTGAGATGATACCTTCACAGCCCTGCCTTTGGCCTCATGGCAGTGGATAAGCAGAGGTTTCTCAGGCTGGGCTTCCCTTTTCCTTCTGCAGCCAGAGTTTCCCAGCCCCCAGGTTGCAGGAGCCATTTGGGCTGCAGTGTTTTCATAGCACAGCTTTTCTTCTTGAACAAGCAGTTGTAATTGAAACCCAATCCATCAGCCTTTTGTTCTGCTCTATTACAAACTCTAACCATGCAGCAAAGCCTGGTGCTTTTCTTTTTAATGACATGAAAGACACTAAATTATTAATTTCCTGCACTCCCACTGGATGTCCTTTGGTTGCCCAGGCCAGATAAAATGAAAGCCCTTGAGTTCCTTTTCCTGGCTTAGCAGGTTCCTTCAGTGCAGATCAAAGTAGAAGGCCTAATCCTGGAGAGGGATGAGCATCCTCCAGTCTCACAGCTGCATTTGCAAAAGCAGCTTCTGGTCATTCTGGTTTTGGTGCCTGACTTTTGACAGCAAGTCAGTATAATCATCAGAAAGTCAGAGGAGGCAAACAAATAAGAAAGCAGAGACCGAGCAGTGCTCACATCCATACTCCATCTGTGCTCCTGGGAAGGCACCTTTCCCCTTTCCTGCAGTCCCCAATCCTCAGGGTATCACAGCTGATACCAGCAACCAAGTGGGGAGATGTCTGCTCTGGCTGAGGAAGGCACAAGTTAGTGTGTACCCAGACAGCACAGGCTGGCAGGGAGACGCAATGCCTTTTATTAGCTCAACTAATATATATCTGGAGAATAAAAGACAAGCTTTAGAGCACATGCACTTCTCTTTTCTTCCCAGGTATATTTGTTTGCCTAATAAATGGTGTTATCTGTGCCCACACACTTTGGCTTGCTTATGGTGTTTTTAGACCATCCTGGCCACGACAGCCCCAGCTCCTTGGGAAGGCAGCCTGTCTTCACATCGGCTTGACCTAACTGCCTTAATCTGAAGCATTTATCTTGGGGAATATCAGAGGATGATGGGGATCAGAAAGCTGAAAAAGGTAAATTCAGTAACTATCCTAAAAAAAAGAGAATCACAGACCCTTTGGTTTAACCTCACTTTTCAGAAGACAAGTGGAACAAGCCAATGATCTGTAAGCGCCTGCAAGGAGATGCATCACAGCTAACATGGATTTGTACCAAAGTCGTCATGCTGAACTAATCATCTGATTTCTTTTTGCAACAAGATAATAGACCTTGTGGACAGGCAAGACACAGAAGCCATTAATCTCAGCCTCAGGAAGACTTTGCCATTGCCTACCTTGATATTCTGATCCTCAAATGAGACAAAAGATCTATATAAAGTGGGTAAAAGCTAGTAAGACCCAGCTGAATAGCTGTACCCAGAGCTGTCAGCACAGAGGGATGAGTTGTGTGCAACGCAGTCAGCTCCGTGGTCTGGAGGGGATCTGGTCAGCATTTCTGTTAGTGCATGGACACTGGGACAGATGGGAAGGCTGCAGGTGTCCAGGAAGGCAGGACTGGAATTTGAAATTACTTTGCTGGGCCGGAGTTGTGACCTGGAAAACCTGTATGCGATTTAACAGGAACAAATGCAAGATATTGCATGTGAGCAGGGACAGTTCCCTGCACAAATACAGGATTGTGGGGAGGGAGCGTTCTGTCATCAGGGCTGGGGTTAGAGGGATAATCACCTGGATGGGACCTGGCACTCGTGTGCTGCTGTGAGACAGCCAGCTGTCCCACCACAGAGAAATGGGAGCATTGTGGCCAGGCACATGAAAGGATCTCTCTGCGGTGGGGAGGGCAGTGGGAGAGCTGCACCCATAGGACATCATGCAGTAAGGGCACAGCTCATGGGATGTGGTCTGGGGGATAACGAGAAGGGGATTTCAGCCCAACAGGCTGGAGGTGGGAAACACAACACTGCTCAGGCAGGACAGGTCTCTGCAGTGACCAGGACACCGTGGGGGGTGAGGAGCTCAGATGCCCCCTGCAGTGGGAGCAGTGGGATCACAGGCAGCTCCCTGGTAGCACATGGGAGTAGGGGAGAGCAGGGGATGTTTGCCCTAAGATGGCCTCACACGGTTGGCACCTGCCATCCCATCTCACAGAAACAGTCAGTGAATTGGAGCGTAACAGCTTCCCTCCAGGAGAACCTTGGAGCTGCTTTGATTGCAGCCGTCACTGCATCTCCCACAGCCAGCGGGACTATAAGGCAGACCCTCTCCTCCTCTGCTTCGCAGGGCTCTTCTCTTCCTTTTCTCCACGGGATAAAAATAATCCTTTTGCATCAGCTCCATCACCGTGAGCGGCAAGACATTTTATTCATCGGCGATTCCTTCCCTTCTCTCATTTAAACAATTCCCCATTGAGCCCATCAAATTAATTTGAGCAAGGGCCATTTATTTGGCCTGTCTGCTGGCGCAGGTGTCTCCCTTTCTTTTCCTTTGGAGGAGGCTGGTAGGTGGCACGAGCGTGAGTCAGGGAGAGGCTTGGCAAGGACTGGAAGCAGCGCGATGGTTTCAGTCAGGGTGTGCAGGGGCACAGAGGTCTGTAGATCAATGCACCCAGTGACAGGGAACATGCAGGTGAAGTCTGCAAGCGAAGGGCTTTTTACAGCGATGTGTTTGGGATGTGTTTTACAGTGGCACAGGCACAAGCACTCAGGCAGGTAGCTGCCCCCTGTGTCTCCGCTGGCAGCCTCAGCCCTTTCCAAGCCAGGCCGGCTGTTTGGGGAAGGCTGTGTCAGGCTCTGGCAGCAGCTCAGGGGGAGTTACAGGGATGCGCCAAATCTCAAACTGTTCTTCTGGCCCTTGTAGCCACATCTCTTCCTACTGCATGTCATGCCAAATTTCCTGCCTTTGTCACTGCAGCAAATGCCACTAGGCTCTGCAATGAGGGACACTGCCCCAGAGTGCCCAGACAATGCCCAGGGACAAGGTATGTAATATCACAAGCAAGGAAAAGCTGAAGAGGTTGAAGAAAAGTAAAAGTCCACCTTTTCCAAGCTCTGCGGCGTTGCTGGGTTCAGTGAGGCAATGCAAAAACATGACTAGGATGGGCCTTGCAAATGAAGGACAGTGTCCCATTTGCCATCCCTACTGAGTGAGTCCTCAGGTGCCCGGGACACTGCACAGCCATTAGTTGGAGAGAACTAGTTACATTTTTCCACCTAAATTGCATGACCAGCACAAATGGAGGCCAAACCAACCCCTATGGAGGTACAGAGCCAACAGGGAGCTGCTCACCTGCATCCCGGGGTTTTACGCGCTTTGCTGGCCAGGGCATTCATGGGATGCCTGCTCCCACCTGCTTGTGCCATGATCCAGCTCCCTGTCCTTTCATTCATACTACTGCCACCTCTTCCCTCTGCCCCACACAGGGACCTGCACTCTCACCCTCCCCTTCTCACCCCTCTGTCTGCCAGGACAGACAGCTGAGGGGCTGCACAGGGCCAAGATGGGATTGCTGGGCTGGAGCTGTAATACCACGTACATCACTGCTGTGTCTGCCGGTTGTGGGTGAGCATTTCTCAGTACCTTGTTCCACTTTCTAATTTTCATCAGTTCTGCAGGGACCTAGTTGCCCGAGCTTGAAATTTTGGGCTTGATTGATAGCCTGTGACATCCAACTGTCCTCCTGTGATGGAGAATGCAGGGAGGCAGGAGATCCTGCCAGGTGCTGGGCCCTCGTGGGATGGAGTTGTCCATCAGCGCACCCCAACATCATTTCCTCACCTGAGGTATGACTATATTGGATGTGCCCCAAATGCACTCCGCCAGAGGGACTCATGGAGAAGAGAGGCTGTAGGGGAGCAGATCCATGGTGTCTATGGACAACTTTTACTTGGCTGCTGTGTCTCCCAGGGAGATGGGTGTCCTCATCCCACTTCAACATGGAGAGGAGCTGCATCTCATCCAAGGAGACAGACAGGTCAGGTCCAGGACCAGGCTGGGTCTCCCAAGCCCCAGCCACCACTTTGCACCACATCCTCATGATGAACCGTCACCTTGCCCTTCAAACACACCCCATGGCTCAGGGGCTGAGCTAACAAGCATTCTTCCTCCACGCCCCAGCGGCAGAGCCAGCGCTCAGGAATAGCTGCACTCCTGAGAGCTGCTCGGGGCTCTCTGGCAAAAATGCAGCTCACTCTCAGATGACCTGGAGGATAAGCATCCACGTTGCCTCCATCAGCAGGCAGCCGTAACTAGTTATGGCGGCGGGCTGAGCACCAAATAGCCTCTGCAAGAGACGCTGCAGGCTGGCAGACCTGCTGTCACACCCAGCCATTGCTAGGAGAATAAAAGTCTCCCAAAAAGTCTCCCTCACTGGCTCTGACAAGAGCACGCTTTGAAAACAGCCCGTTCCCCCAGGTGTCCCTCTGCCTTTGTATCAGGGCTGTTATTCAGGTAAAGTACTGGTGATTTCTCAGGATCCCCAAATTTTCTGGAGGGGATTTAAGTCATGTGCTTAGAAATAAATTCACAGAGGAGCGCTAAAGAAAGAAACAGGGAGGAAAGGAAAGGCAAGCCAAGCAGCCCGCGAGGCTGGGCAGTGCCTCTCTTGCCATAATGTTATGCTGTGCCCGCTCCTCTGCTGCCAAGGCTTTCTGCCAAGGTGCTGGAGAAAGCAGAGGCTCCAGCTCAAAGAGGAGCTGTGCAAGCTGAACAGGCATACTAAAGCAATCACAGATCTAACCAAAATGCAAGTTATTTGAAGACGTGAAGCAGGGCTCCTTCTCATGCATTAGGCATTTCCCAGGACAGGCAGTGATGGGCTCATCTGGCTGCAGAGGAGCAAAGCCCAGGCTGCTGGAGACTGGGGAGCTCGGGGAGCCCTAGGATGGCGGGCACCAGAGTACAGACACAATCTGTTCACAAGGAAGAGGACGCAAAGCCTGCAGACAAAACAGTTCTTGTAGCAACATAACTGTGCCAGCATGGAGAAATACAAGGAAAGGACTAAAATAAGGCCCCACTAAAAACCATTTTGCTTGGCCAAACTCAGATTTCAGTTACTCTTGAATACCCAGAGGACAGCAAATCAAATGGACACACACCAGATTTATGACTAGAGAGGGGCATTTAGCTCAGTGACTTGACTATTATTGATCACAAAAACAAATCCCCCTAGCATTTTTCTCCAAATCCCTAGTATTGCAAAATTGAGTGTTCTTGCACGACTTCCAAACATGGGCAACCCTTTTTATCACACACTAGAAAGTCAAAGCAAGTCCTCCTGGCTTTGTCAGTGTCCCCCTGACAGCATGCAGCACCTCACAGGATGAGACTTGCACTTCAGAAATAATTTGTAAGTACTATTGAATTTTCTTAAAATGGGACCTTTTCTTGCTCCAGTTTCCAATGTTTCCAGTTAACGTACTAAACACACTTCATCCTGACCACTGAGAATTGACTTCAGCTTAAAATAACTTGTAAATATGCTGATGTTGTCTCTCCACCAACTGCCAAACAGAGTGGTCACAGAAAGTCACATCACACAACAAAAATAAGGTTGAAGACACATGGCCAGAAACAGCAAAAAGAAGAAAAACCCCAGCTCTTTGACCTTGGGGTTCAGCAATCCCACAGTTACCTAGAGCTCTCTTCTCCCTTCACATACTCTGATGCAACCCAAAATTTATTTCTCAAAAAACAAAGAAAAATTATTTAATGAGAGAAGATTCAAATCCTTTAGATCTACTCCTGGCTTGTTTGGGTTAGCTTTCCAAACGGTGCTAGTGTCTAAGGTTGCCACATCTCTGTCCGGGATCCAGAACTCGTTGTATCTGTGGTGTGACACTCTCAGACATCTGGATTTGTACTGTAGAGTCACTCTCCTGTGCACAGTGGATATGTCCAGGGTGTCCAGATAAATATCCAAAGGCTTCGGTTCTGCCCAAGAAGGACTGGGTCCTGTTGGCACATGGACCATGTCCTTTCCTAAGAAATGGCTTTCCAGGACTAAACAGTCCCCTCATTTTATCTCAGGCTATGCTAGATTGGGAGATATCCTGATGTGGGACAGTGGAGGAAGAAGGGATCCTGGGGGGTCTGTGAAGGTCTTCCTGCTAATGGGTTTCCCAGCACAGTGCAGGGCAGGAAAGCGTGGCGGAGAATGAGCAGGTAGAAGGGGCAGGAGAGCCTGCTTTTGTCAATGCACATCAGTATTCCCTTCAGTAGATGTTCATTTACAGTTATGAGTCACAGATCTGCACAGCAAAACGGCTGCAGGTCACAAGCAATGCTGCTCACACCCTGGCAAGCTGCACACAAGCGGTATGGCCTGTTGCTGGCTTCAGTGTGTGCTAGGGCCAGCATGTGCTGACAGCAGGGTCTGTCAGAGCAACCACCTCCAGCCCTTCCTGCTCCAAGGCAGGCTCAGAGAGACGTGTCCCTACAGATGTGTCTCTAACCTACCCTTTTTGGAGGCCTCCAGCACTGGGTTTCCTTCCTGTACCAAGGAGTCAACGCTGGTGCTTATGTCCTTACATGGCCTACACAAGCGACACAGAAAGCTGTGAACAGGCAGAAATTGAGTTTCACGAGTCCCTGGATCCAC
>NW_008824191.1:253867-255285 GCF_000699105.1 Pygoscelis adeliae | reverse complement strand
ACAGAGAGCAGCTACCTGCAACTAGCCTAAACAACAGGGTAGGGACTGAGGAAATCAAAAAGCATTTGCAAATCTCAGAGGAAGCAAAGCCATCAAGCTGCAGGTCAGTTTTTATGAGACCCAAGCTATTTGTGTGTGTCTCCTTATCAGGGGGCCAAGCTGCATCTGGAGGAGGCAGTCCTGATGTAGGCAAGGCACAGCACTGCTCAACACCAAATTCCTCCAGCACTGCTTGTGCTCTGTGCTTTTAGGTCACTGTGCGATTAGCCAGCCCTGAAGAGACACAAGGAAATTGGCCACTGCTCAAACAGCACAGAAGCTACAGCAAGAATCTCAACGAGAGAGGAGCATTTGCATGAAAACAGAGGGACTAGGAATTACATCACTAGAAGAGCAAGACTTGAGCCATTTGGAGAGTAGAGGTGAGTGCTCTTCTCTCAGACAGGATGATATCACATGACAGCTGTTGAAATAGAAAGTTTGGGTACAAAATGTACTTCCCTTAGTGCTAAACCACTCACTAGTCCAGGACTGATGTGACCTCGGAGAGTGTATCTAATCTATAGCTTCCTTCTGTAAATGCAGTCCCATGAGCAGACGGACTGTACCTCCTGGGACAGAAGGAGGAAGTTAGGTTCATCTTCCTGTGCTGGTTGGTTCATCCCTCACAGCTACTGAAACACGTCTCACAGCTACAGGAAAACACTGAGAACAGAAACAGTCTCCTGGTCCTTAACTCCTTCCAGTTTCTCCCCGTCACCCTATGTGACAGCAATGCAAGGCTACAAAGCAGTGAGGTTCAGGATCAAGCATCCCACTGTCCGTTCACACTGTCCTAGCTTAGTACCAGCTCTGGACCTGAGCTGCATCCCACTGAGGCTGGGTATAGGGACAAAACCAGGGTCCCTTATTGAGAAAGCACTGTGTGCAGTGGGTGCTGCTAGGGAGTCTGAGGAGGAAGCAACCTTAAGCCCCAGGAGACCGCAAAGGAGGCAGTGCTGGGGAGTGGGATAGGCTGAAGAAGAGATTTCGGCCTCTCTCCTATTGTTTCCCTAAAACTTTGCACACTTCCACCAATCTTCCTCAAATCCCCTTCTCTCCTTGACCTCCTGAAAACCCCAACATCCTCCCACTGTCCATTACAGTCCCTCAAATGCTGACTGATCCCTCCCAGACCTTGCCACCAGCTACGGTCAAAGAGCCAAAGTGCTTCAGGCAGCAAAACTTAATGCCCCTTCTTTGGCTGAGCAGCCTTGGGCTGGATCTGGCCAAGGGTAAAATCATCAGGGCTGCAAAGAGGCAGGGAGGCACAGGGAGTCCAGAGGTTACACTGGCTGGTGTGATTAGGCACAGAGAGGGCAGAGCAGCTGCCCCGCAAGTGCACATTGACAGGAAGGCTCAGCGCCACCCCCGCCCCC
>NW_008824191.1:249846-253505 GCF_000699105.1 Pygoscelis adeliae | reverse complement strand
TGTGATAAGGCACAGAGAGGGCAGAGCAGCTGCCCAGCATGTGCACATGGACAGGAAGGCTCAGAGCCACCCCGTGCCCCTTGCTTGTTCCCACACCACAAGCTGCTCACAGGCACCCAGTGCTGGACTCACAGGTGTGTGCCTGCAGCTCCTGACCCACACACAGCCCTGCTGCCATGTCCTGGGATGGGCAAGTAGCCGTGTTCCCCTTCCCACTCCACTCATGCCCAGCTAGACCCTGTCAGCCAGGATTTACTGCCTGGGAAGTAACTCGATTGTCCCTGAGGGACAGAGAAAGAGGTGACTTGCATGTGAAGAAACCAGTAGCAGGAACAGAGACTGAGATAATCATCCTAGATAATCCAAGATTAATATCCAAGACAAGCATCAGGCCAAGAAGCTGGCTGCCTCCCTGGCTGTCTGCCTGGGTATTGGCCAAGAAGTTTGCCTTAGCCTCACAAATGCTCTATTGTAACCTTTCTTTGACCTGCTTTCTTTTCTTCTCCCACTCCGCTGTGGTCTCCCAACATTTCTAAAAACTCTTCACACTTTTTTTGACTGTCTCCTGCTTACTCTTGGCATTGACAGGGATTGTGCCAGGCTATTTTAGCAGTTTTTTTTAAAAACAAACCAAAGCCCATGAGCAGCTACATTCTTCTGACTGTGATGACAAAACACTTTAATTTCTTCCCACTCTCGAATGAAACCCAGAAGGCTTACTAATTAAACAGCTCTGCCCCAAACTGATTCTTCTCACAGCAATGCTTCCCTCGGGTGAACTTAACCACCAAGGTTGTTACAAATTAGGAACGATACTTTATTAGTTAAACAATTCCTGCCTGACAACCACTGCAATATTTAAGGAGTGCTTGGAGTCCAAAAGTGGCTTGGACAACAGTAGAGAGCCACTCGTTCCTACTGCTGCATCTGAAAATACTGCAGGCATTTCTGCCTCACCTCTTGAGCAGAAGGACCCAAACTAGTTTCACCAGGTCTCCTTGCACAGGACAATATCTTTTGGCATGAGCTTTCTGCCCAAGCAGGGTTGGGTGCTCAGGGAGATGGGTGTTCAGCATGGCCAATGCAGGACCGTGCTGGTGGTAGTCTGATTGCAAACCGACCTTCAGCAAGCTCTGCTCTCTGCCTCATGGTTACTCTTCCCCACAAGGTTTGGGTTCAGCTGTCTTCGCCCCCCCAACCTCCACGGTCCCTAGGCTCTTGGAGCTGGTGCTTAGCAATTGGGTAGTGTGTTCCCAGAGGACTCCCAGGATTCCCAGAAGACTCACACAATCTAGAGACAACAGCAATAGGCACAGAAATCGTCTACCAGGATCACACCTCATGGAAATAAATACAGCTTACTGCGTCGGGGCAAGGGGATGTCTCTGTCCTGCCCCAGAGACTTCAGCCTGTGAGGCTAGGGAGGGCTCCAGGACCCAAATCACCAGGGCAAAGACACAAGGACACCCGCTGTGCTTGGCACGAGCACAGGGACCTCTGTACCCTCTGTGCACACAGATATGCCCTTGACACAAGTGCCTGATAGGTGGCAGAGCCCCTGTCCCCAGCTTCCTCTCAACAACAAATGCACCTTTTCCCATGTGCCACTAAATGATTTAGGAGGCCAAAACTCATAGGGAGTTTTAGGCATTTTTTGAAGCTTTTACTGTGCGTCTTGGTGAAAGTCACTTCTGAAAACACCACCTGAGTGCTTTTGAGAAGTTCCTCCCTTGGCATATTTGTTCTGCCAAGTGTTCATAAATGAGGCTGCGCTACCACTGCTTACAGCAAAACTCTGAGTATTAAATAACACTTCTAAAAGATCCCGATGTGTTTTACAAACATGAATTAATTAAGCTGCAGATCAACCCTGCGAATTATTTAAAGAGCTCTTGAACCTCCCCCTCACTCAAGGACATGAAGAAAGGAATGAACCAAGGTCTGACGAGAACCCAGGACTCCTTACCCTCCCTATTTCCACTTATCCACCACTGGCTTTAACTAACAGGCAAACCAGAATAAATTCAGATCGGTTGAAATCCCACCGGGATGAAGTTAGCTCAGTCTCTCTTGGTGAGCCTTATCTTGGAAGCCCAGTGACAGCCAAGAAATCTGCAGAACATGGAGCAGACAGCACTGCATCTATTTTTAGGGGAAGAAAGAGGGTTTGGAATGACATGTGGCTATTAAGAGCTCCAAAAAAGGGTGATTAGTCTGCTAATCATACCTGTCAAAAGCAGCTGTCCCAGCTATGTGGGAAGCTAGTGGAGAAGCTTCACAGGCAAAACCCTGTGACACCAACGTGAAACAGAGGGGCCAAGGGACCTGGATGAGCCCCTGGCTACCCCCTCCCATCGGCACACTGAGTTCTGCCAGACCTCAGCAAAAGGCACCTTCTCATCTCCAAAGGAGTCAGTGGAAACAAGACCAGGCAGCTGAGCTCACAGATGCTGGGGTTGGTGCAAAGGCCACAACCTCCAGAAGCACCAGCCATGGCTTCTCCTCCTTGGTGTCAGGTCCAGGTTTCCCCACTGGGCTCTGTGGGGGTCAAGTGCCAGAGCAGCCAGACTGGGGTACTCAGGTACCAAGCCAGGCACAGGCAGGTTTCTCTATCTGCAAGGAAAGAGCTGGGATGCAAGGACTCCTCTGCACAGTTTTGGACCCTCTCCACTTATAAAACCTATGGATATTCTGCAACTGTTAACTTGGCTCTGGGGAATCCCAGAAAAGAGGGAGAAGTGAAGTCATTTTACAGAGGAAAGCTGGCTGCACAGGGTAAAGGTTTAAAGAGCATGCTGACTTGATCTTCAGAGGAGCCAGGATCAATAATCTGGAAGTACATCTGACTCCCCACAGTGAGATGACACTCTTGCAAACACAGCTGGAGCCTTGCTGCTAAGTTAAGGACATGAAGGCTGGTGCTGGCACAGCAAGGAGGTGGACAGGAGGACGCGGTGGATGTCACTGCCTCTTCTGCCAGGGCTTGACTTCCCTCTGTTAAAACACCCTCTCGCAACAGCTAAACCTCGCCACCACAGGGTCCTAGCAGCATGCCACATCAACCATGAAAGATGGGCTCAGCGACCCAGCTTACTTGTCCACTTGCGGCACAGAAAGGCCGCTGAGCTGGCTGGGCCAGATCTGTCACTTTGCCACCACACTGCATGTAATCTGTTTTAAATTCTCATCTCTTTCAGAGAAGAGCTGGCTGTAGCCAAGGGACCTGCACGCATTACCAGCCATGCCTGAACATCCCTCCTTCTTCTGCACATGTGCAGGAAACATTTAGTTCAGTGTTTAGTGTCCCTTCAAACCTAACCAAGCAAGCAGATGACAGATAGCTTAATAACATCTGAGCAGCAGAGTCCATTTCCATCCCGTTTATACGTTGCCTGGTACCTATTGGTTTAAGGTCAGCAGTAAGTGATTGAGCCACTCCTGAACTCACAGTTTAAATTGTTTGGTCAACAACATGCAATTTGCCTCTGAAGAAACTTGGCAAAGGGAGATGACGACATTCATACCTGCACGGAGGGCTGCTGCTGGCCACCAGGAGTGGAAGGAGGCATTCAAATTCATTCTGACCCACCGTGCAGTACTGCTGGGTGCTGCTCACCCCACAGCTGGGGTGCAGAGGAGAGCAGCCACGTTGATGTGTG
>NW_008824191.1:247633-249757 GCF_000699105.1 Pygoscelis adeliae | reverse complement strand
CCACGCCCGAGAAGGACTCATAAAGCAATGAGGAAACTTGTGCTGAGCCAAGCTGATGACAGCCCTGAGAGCTTGGATAGTCTCGGGCTGCAGTTTCGATGGAAACAGAAAAGCATTAGGCATATGAGACATTCTCCTCCACAGCTCCTGTGCCCAGCCCGAAACAGACTGCCACGCTACTGTGTTTTCTGTGCCCTCTCAGCACAGGTAAGATTCACATTTCCAGTGGTGTCTGGCTGAAGAAACTTTTTAAAAATCACTCAGAAGACTCTGGTCTGACAACAGGGTGATTAGTTCCTGGCCAAAGACCCTGCCTAATGCAGTGGCTTAGTAGAGTATATAAAACCTCTGGGGTTATATAAATAAAAGATGATCATCTTGAGAGATTGCTTTCTTGGATCAGTTCTAAAAAGCCTGAAACTGAAAAAAAAGAGACAACTGGATACGAGAATTACATGGGCTCAGAAAGGACATTGCATTTACAGCCATTCAGCTCATGGCTGGATGAAGCCCAGAAAGAAAGTCTAGTAAAGGATCCATGTGGGAGGGGTCATCATCCTTCATGACCAGCCCTCATGGCGGGGTGGGAGAAGGGGCTTCACCAACTCACAGAGGCACATGCATCTCCTTGCTGTCACTTGAGACAAGGATCCCAAGTCTCATCACAAATTAAAGATAGTGCTTGCTCATTTACAGGAGAGATGACACGGTGGTCAGGAGACAGGCTCTGATGATCCAGGAGCACAAGAAGACAGGCAGCATGGGCTCTGTGGGAGGACTCAGGAAGGAGTTGGGACCTCCTTTACTTGGTTTCAAGGACTTTTGCAAATAAAACCCAAAGCTCAGAAAAGATGTGAGTTTTGGGAAACAAATGAACCTCTGCAGAGTTTCTGGGCTTGTCTGGACCACAGTGAGAAAGTGCCCACAGACAATAAACCCCCTTCCCACCACTCCCTGCTCCTGCCCAGGAGCAAACTGAGCCTTCTTACATACAGGAACAGAGGCAGGGATCCAACATGCCAGACATCCTACCCAAAAGGCTTGGGGTAATCTTAAGCACCTTGCTAGAGAGAGCAGCTTTGCCAACATTATTGCACAGGAAAGAGGACAGTGATAAGGCACGAAAAGACCTGCTGTGGTTTGGTACCTCCTTTAGGGGAATGCTAGTCGTCCTTACCTTGGGCATCCTGCGCAGATTGGGAGAGAGCTTCAAGGAGGTAACGTGGCCTTGTTCATCTCCAATGATGACAACAGGGTAGACAGGGTTAAACTGGATATGGGTTATTTTATTTTTCTTCTTGGCCACCACTAGCTGGGTGCAGAGAGCTTCATATTTATTAATGTTCAGATCAAACACATGGGCCTGGGGAAAAAGAGACAGAGAACACAAAAGGGATTAATCAGGCAAGAACATCCCTCAGTGGCAGAATGATGGCTGGAGAAATCGGAGAGAAAAGGTCCCACAGAAAGGCAGCCTCAGCACACAATTACCATCTGCAATCAGGACCTTTGTCCTCTCTTAAGTAACCAGTGTGCAGAAGCTGCCTGCTGCTTTTGAGGGCCTGTCCCCCTCCTGCAAGGACTCATGGAGTGAGGACCAGTTCCCTGCTGTGGGTGCAAACTCTTTCCAAGACCCTTGGCAAGGCTCCAGCTGATCCAGACTGGAGAAGGCTCAGAGCCAGCATTGCCAACCCCACAGGTCCTAATCCCCCTTCTCAGTGCTGCAAGTAATGAGACAACGAGATGTTAAATCAGAGTCTAACACAGATTGATGCACAAGGCAGGGAATGCTGTCAGAAATACTTACTACCCTTTATTGCAGAGCTTTCCAACGTTTCCAGCTTAATAATAACATTAAAGACTCAAACCAGTAATTAATTGGGAAGTGATGGGAACATGGTCAATATGATTAAAGCCGTACCCTGGGGTAAAGCAAGGGAAGCACAAGCAAATACACAGCACAGGACAGCTTGGTACTGGCAGCCCACTCCAGTCCAGCCGCTTCAGATGCTATGCCTGCACACATGTCCTTCTCCCACAGCATCGAGAGAAGTGCCAGGTAAAGACTGGGAAAGGTGAGGATGGAGGGAGACAGACCCGAGGCCTCGCTGAGGCAGGATTCCT
>NW_008824191.1:226180-247610 GCF_000699105.1 Pygoscelis adeliae | reverse complement strand
TGGCATGGACCTCAGACCTGTGGCACTGATACAGCAGTGACACAGACCTGCTGCATCACCAACTGCACGATAATGCACATTTCATCATGACTCCAGAGGGAACAGTGGTAGTTACTCGAAAGAACATGTTAACTTAACATTACCTCCCAATAATTGCAGTTAGCTCCTGTCATTGTTACAGCCTGCAAAGGCTAATAAAACGTGATGTCCCTCTCTTCCCCGCTGCTGAAGCAAGCAGTCTCCAGCATGCTGGACTCCCACCTTGAATCCACCATGGAGAGTTTCAGCCTTATGTTTCTTTTCCCTTTTCTGTCTTCAGAAAAACTAAGGAAGGGAATATTTTATGCTAACAAGTACAGTGGGAATATGGGGGAAATTAGGACTGAACTACTTGTACATCTTCTGCCAGCTGTGTCTTGTTTACTAGCACTTAGGAGACAGATGAGACATATTATTTCAATATAATGCCATGCTCACAATTTGGATCTACAAATTATCTGAAATCTGACAGTGTTACGCTCTAAAAGCTTATTCCAAAGAGCGTGGAAGGTTTTGTATCAAATCAGTACATGTACTTTCCCATCACACAGCAATGAGTTGGTGAATTTTATCTGAATCCGTGTATAGCAAAGAGCTGGGAAATCTGCAAGCACATGTCCCAGGCAGTCTCATGTGCCGCTGTGTCTTCATAGGACTCAACATCTAGCAATTTGTTATGTCCTTGGTCTGGGAAGGAGAACCATGCAAAGGTTTTACAGATGCAGAAAACAAGATGAGGAAGAAACCCTCCAGACTGAAGTAAAATAAGACTTTTCCAGATGGGGAAGAGGAAAGTGGACAGGGTTCTCAGACATATTTTGAAGAAATCCATCACAGTTTATAATTCAAGAAGGGAATCCAAAGCATCAGCCACAGATGAGGATCTGCAGTTTGAAGAATCCTTCCCCAGTCAGCAAAAGCATAGGTGGAAAAAAAAATTCATTTTTGTCTGCTCAAAATATCAGATGCCAGCATTAAATTCTGAATCTAGACCTGACACTTGAGGTCTCACAGTCCAGTCAAAGTAATCCCAGTTTCCTGCTTCTAGGCATAAATGAAGGTGGCTGTCCTGGCTTGTACTTTACGCCTGCTGCCTTACAATCTCTGAAATGGAACAAGCTCTCTTTGAAGCATATCAGCCCCCCATGACCCATACTCACTGAAGATTTAATTGCTTGCCTTCACAGAATACATTTTTATTAATTTAAGGGCATGATGCACCACCACCACCCCGCCCCCACAATGGCGCAAGCTCAATTCTTAGTAACCTAAGAGCCTGGAAAATGCCCACTGCTTGAGTAGTGTTAATTAATCTAGAAAAAAAAAGCAACATGGAACTAGTGGCCAGGTTTCTTTTTGGCAGCCAGGTCTGCACTGCTGTTCTATAAGGCTGTCAATGTATCACACCTGCGCACCCTACCTAGCACTGCAGTGGAGAAAGATGGCATGTCTGAAGGCTCAGTGTTGGAGTGCTGAGCAATGCGAATTACTCTGGGTGAAGCTGTTTTTCAAAAATGTCACTGACAGCCCAGACAAGCACAATGCCTGGGACAAGAACTCAAAACCATCAGCAATGTGGAGAAGGTCAAAAGCAAACAAGTTTATGAATGTTCCTACAACAAAGCTCCTCTTTTATGAGCCTCTAAACAAATGGGCTTGTTTTCCCTTGCGAAGGGAATCATGGAAAAGAACAAACTGTTTCAGTTCTTCAGCTGGAAACATCAGCCTTATATCAGCTGTCAGATGCTCCAGATGGAGGGGTGGGCCACAGGCATTAGGAAGGACTTCAGAGGTTTTGATTTAGAGGCTGACAGGCACTCTCAGGAGAGAAGGAAACAGGGTCAGACCAACACTGTTATTGGCGCTTTGGGAGTAACCTGAAAGAGGCACAGGGCTTCCCACAACACTTGAGGCAGCTTAACAGCGCCGTAAAGTAGCAGAGCTGCATGTGACCAACACCATCTGAAGATCTGCCTGGGGCTTGGGGCAGGGTTTTCTGCCCAAAGAATGTGAGACTGAAAACCTGCAGCTCTCCCTTGAGGTTCCTAGTCCCATGAGCTGCCCTGCTGGCTCAGGTCCCAGGATTAAGGATTATGGAGTAGGATCCAGTTGGATTTCCCACCCCAGAGACTCACCAGCAGCACACAGCTTCTCTCCATCCCACTGCCCTGGTGGCCCCTATCCCTCCAGACTATAGATCACTGCTTACACACAAAGACAACCTCTCAAGTCTCGCAAGATGAGCCCTCTCTGAGTATATGACCCAGAGAAGTGCAACCATGACCCACAGAAGTGCCACCCAACCCCACATGTGACTCAAGTATCAGACTCATGGGGAGCCAGGATGACCAGAGCCAACACCACATCCAAACCCTCTCTGTGGAGAGCAGGTGCCTCCATAGGGCACCCTTCTCAGGGCAGGCACTCATCAAGCAGCAGCCAGATGAGAGCTGCCACCCAGACACTGTCAGGCAGCTGGTGCAAATTGGCATTTTTGATGAGGGATGATATTTGTATAACTTTCCACATGTGGCGGACAAGCATATTTACGTATTCACTGACACACAATGTGCCATGTTGTCCTGGGCTCCTACAGCTCACAGGGCAGGCGTGCTTCCATGCATCTGGGCCCTGATGCCTCACTCAGTACCATAGCACCACCCAGACTTTTAACACCAGGAACACAGCAAGGCAGTGATGCTTGTCAGAATGTGACACTTCACAGTTCAACAAATCCATGGGAAACACAGTAACTTGCTCAGGGTCCCTAAAGCAGAAAGTGTAACTTTGATGGGAAGGCAGCATATAGCAACATGGCAGTGCAGTGCCCTGTGCTGGGACACCAACTTGAGTTCTAATGGTACTGAGAACTGTGTAGGAACAAAAAGCATGTCAAAGCAGCATCCCTGTCACAGCTTACAAACCAGTGAGGGTCCCCCTGTGAATAGCCCCCTCTTTCCCAACATCTCTGCATGCCATTTCTTCTCATGCTGCCTAGGCTGGTCCCAGCACTTCCCTCCCTGCAGGTGCTGAGTTTAGAAACTACAGAGTGGAGGTTTCAAACCTCTGATTTTCAGCCCTCAAAAAGAGTTTCTACTGTGGTGCATGTCCCCAGAGAGGGAGCTGGAGCCTCCTGACAATAAACTTGCTTTTATCAGATACCTTCTGCAGATCCTGTAGAAGCAAATCAGGGACCTGCAGGGCGTGCAGCCCTGCTGCTTGCAGACCACGGCAGACACCTTCATTCTTTCTGCTAATAAGCATTCAGATAACAGGAAAGGGCATTTCAGTTCTTTTGTTACAGAGCCCTTAGGAACAACATGTGGCCACTTCCTTAGAGGGACATAAATCAGACTCCAAGAACAAGAAACCTGGGGAGAGGCACAGAGAAAGAGGCAAAAGAAATCTGAAAGTGTCTGAAATAGGAAAGTGCAAGAACTCTCCTCTGCTTCTCCCAGCTTAGCTACAGGTCCCCAGGGAGAATAAAGCATGGGGCAGTAACCAATGACTCCAACAGCTGTTTTATGTATGGTCCCTGTAAACCTGCGTGCCCACCCCAGGAAGTGCAGGAGGACATGTACCACCCTCCAAATGAAGCCCAAGCTGTTGAGCTAAGCAGTTCCTTCCAGCATGGGGATTTATGAGCTGGCATCAACAACTGTCAAAAGAAACCTAGACTCACAATACCAAAGTGCTGAACAGTCTGATGGTAGATAGGCCAGGCTCAAAGTAAACTTCTCCTTGATGGAAGGACAGTAACTCTATTAAGTCAGTAGCCCCTGAAAAGGGGCATTGAATTTAAGCAGATGCCCAGTCATCTCTGAGATGAGATCAGGTGAATCTTGCAGTCTCTGTCTGATGCTTTTTATTCAATAAGAACATTTGTAAATTACCAGCAGGGTAACAACAGAGCCTCCATGCTTGATGTACAGGCAATAACGGATCTAACTCTGCTGTGTTACAGTAGCAGAAAATATTTGACATAAATGAGCTGCTTTGATGCCTGACTCTCAAACAGCCAGAGAAGAAACCCAGCTTAGTTGCATCCAGACCAACAGCTCCTCTGTCTATGAATCATGCAAATGTATGCTACCTTCCAAAATCCCGCAGTTCCCCACTGAGGCTCCACACGGCTGCTCTGTAAGCATGGCACAGTGCACGTCTAAGGCTATTACTGTAGCTCCAGCATCAAAACACGTTCAGAGTTTTGAATATCTCGTGTCTCCCCACCCACTCTGCAAATTGCACTTACAGCCTAAAAGTCAGCCCAGGCTCTCATCTGCTCAGCAGCTCTGAGATGACTTGAACCCCTCTGTCCTTACACTCTGCTGTCACCCCCTGCCTTGCAGCACAGCAGCCTGGCAAGCCCAGGGAGGGAAATACCAGAGGATCTGGGGGAGAGCTGGACCCTCCAAACAGCACCACCCGAAAGCAACCAAACTCTCTGCCAGCAGAACAAACTACTTGACTTTTGTGGCCCATGAAGAAGGGAGCTGAAGAGCTACTCTGACCTACCCTGCCCTTATTGCATGCCTCGAACACACGCTGGGTCTGCAGTAGCTGCAGCCTTTGCTGTCCTATTCTTCCAGACTTACAAGCCTTCATTCCCCAGCAGTGGTCTGGGCAATGCTAGCATGCTCAAAAACAACCTGATGACAACCAGAACCAAGGCTGGGGGGAAATATATATATGTGTGTAAGAACAAGGCAGATGTACCTGGTAACTTGGCAACAAAGAATAAAATCAGTGCAAGAGCAAAAGGTGAGGGATAATTTAATATCATGCTGCCCTTTACCAGTTGACATCTCTCTCGCTGCTTGGCTTTCACTGTCCTTGTGATGGATTTACCTCATTTTCTTGACTGAATCATGACACCTCATCCATTTGCAAACTCCACAGATGATTTGTTTCAAACTCTCAGGTAATATATTTAACAAGTAGGCAGGCCACCCCCAGCCCCTGTCTAGCACCAAGACAGTTGCTGGAGCATCCTAAAGGCACTGGGCAGGCAGGGCAGCCCCAGCTTGCATCAAAGCCAAGCTGCCATGCAGTGGAGGCCTTACTTTGCATGATTTCTATACTCCCACTGCAGCCAGAACAGCCTCCAATACAGTTAATTTTCTCTAGGAGGACATTTTCAAGTTACAAATAAGGGTAAGACAGTCCTTGGTCCCTCTGACACCCAGGGGCAGTCAGGGGCTTGGCAGGAGGAAAGGAAACACGACTCAGAAAACATTCATTGCCTCCCTGCTTCTGCAATGATGACACAGGAAAGCTGGTCCTCGGCTGCCCCAATACCAGCACCAGACAGACCCTAAAATTCATGGGCTTTCACAGCACTTTCATGCTACTGGCAAAAGGACAGACCCCAGCTCTGTTACAGGTACGCTCAGAGGTAGCTCTGAGCTCAGGAGGATAAGCAGGCATCTATGAAAGCTGCTTTTTGGGCTGAGCTGGGTGAGCTTTGCCAGCTGGGAGCCGACTGCATGTCCCAGGGTACAGGAGAGGGCTAAGTGCATCCCTCTGCCCTGCAGCATCGCAACCCGCTGCTCCAGGGTGTGTGACACAGTGGGGAAGAGAACGTCTGTGTCACCTGGCTTAACTGTAGGAGCTGCTTCACTGTAGGGCTACATCTCTCTGCTTTCCCTCATTCAGTAAGAACTGGGTCGCTCACAATTTGACATGGTAGGAAAACAGCATCAGCCTCAGCTGATTTGACTCAGCTCCCACAAGTCAGTAAAAAAGCAAAGCCTCAGCACTTAGATGAGCTGCTATTCATTCAGACAGGCTGAGGACCGTTTGACCTCTTCTGGAAACCATGTTACGTTGTTTTACAAGAAAGTGCTTGTTTATCCCAGCCAATTTCCTTGTCAGTCACCACTTCTGCCAGCCCAGCTCTGCTCTGAGAGTCTCAGTGATTAGGGTAATCTCCTTCATGTCTCGGTCCTGCACACTTCTGAATGTTGTTATCTGGTGCTAAATAGCTGATACATCCTGCCCTGAGCTAGTTGCACTTCAGTTTGGTCTAATATGATTGTCTTATTTTGCCCGTGACTCTTTTTTTTTCCTCTTTAACATTAATAGCATGCTTTGGAATGAATCATAAAGCCTCTTTCTGCTCTTCACTTTTGTACTAAATTTAATGTTACTTTCCAAATCACTTCTGAAAGGTGAAAGTCAAACAGAGAAACTAATCTGTGCTGAACTCATGCAATAGCTAGGCTGATGATAGCAGCCAGTACCTATGTGCTATGCTGCAATCCCTTCTGCAACAGCAGAGATGACCCTTCCTTAGAAACCAGCATCCGAAGTCCAGCCTGAGCCCTGGTTGTGCTCATGGGGTGACTCTCCCCTGTGTCTCCCACGGTTTGACTCAGCAGCACAGTGTTAGCGAGAGCACGGCAGTGCAGGTAGTCCCCAGCCCCAGCCTCCCTTACAGTCCTGCTGCTCCCCCAGTTAGTGCCCATTTCATACTGCACGTTTGGTTTGTGTCTTTATTGAATTTCATCTCACTGATTGCAAATTGCTGCTGAGGTTGTTGAGCTCATTTACAATTTCAGTTCTGGTACCAAAGCACTTGTAAGTCCTGCCCGCTTAGTCCCCCCACAACTACCGCTGGGTTTCAGCCCCAGCCCCAGCCCCTGAAGCATCCCTAGCTGCCCTGCACACTCTGCTGAGGACGACTTCCTTCGTGCCACATCCACCTTCTCACCTGCCTTGTAGTTTGCCTATGGGCTTGTGCCAACAGTGCTCCCGAAGTCAACCTGTAAGTATGTATTACATCTCCTTCCTCTGATCCACCAGGCCTGTTACTCTCAAGAACGGTATTAGATCAGTGTTATGTGATATGACCTTACTAAAGCCTTACTAGAGTGGTGGTTCCTTGACCTACCAGTGCTTACAAATAGACCATTCAATGATTTGTCCCAGGATCTTTCTGGATAGCATATTTAGGCTGCCTAATCTCTCCTGCACTGTCATGCTCCCAAATACTGGGCAAAGAGTCTTTCCTCCAGTCCTCTGACACTTCCCTACTCTGCCATCCTATCCCAAATACCTGGTGAAGAACAGGGAGACTGTTTCAACCAGTCCCTTACGTGCCCCAGGGCAAATCTCCCAAAGCTATGCTACGTGAATACATCCCAACTGTGCCAGTCCCCCTGCGCTCTCTCTACTGTGACCCACAGCCCAGTCCCTGATGTCAGGCTGAAACCATGTCCTCATAGACTAGGACCAAGCTCCATCTCTTCACACATTGGCAGGGTCCTGGCTATGCCCCACCGCGCAGCGTCAGCACTGGAGGCTGGGGCATGGGTGAAGGCAGGCAGTTGCAAAAGCAAGGGCAGCATCAAGTCTGACGGGAGAAGCAGTCACTGCTCTCTGCCACCTGCAGCCCCGCAGCAGGCCAGCAAAGCTGTTCATAAGGCAGATATCAAACTGTCCCGGTTTGGAGACTCGCATTTAAATGAACCAGTACAGATTTCAGGTCATTATAAAATGCCAAGCAATAAACATCAAGGTTCAGGAGCTGCTGTCTCTGTACAGGGGGAGGGGGCAGACAGCTGGAGGCTCTCAGTGGCCCTAATGCCAATTGTCCTCACTTACAAATTGAAACCTAAGTGAGGGGTCATTTTTAGCAGTGGCTGATAACAAAGAGCAGAGAGGCACCTTTCTAAACTCTCACAGATACTCCGGATGGGCTCTGTGCCCCCAGTAGGTTTTTATGCAAAGTCTAACAGGTGAATCAATGAAATCTTTGGAGATGGTGCCCAAGTCATTTTTCCACTCACATATGTCCACGCAAGCAGAAAAAGGCAAACTTGGTTCCTGTGTGGCTGAATGAACTAGTTAATCTCAGCAAGCGGGTTTTGTCAAAATGCTGTATTTCATAACGTGAAAAAGCAATAGCTCTAGTAATGAAAAACCGGCCTGCAAGCTTCTGTGTAAGAAACAATTCCTGCAAAGCCACTGACAAAAGGGGTTTAAATTTATCAGTTTGACTTTGCACAGAAACCAACTCCTGTCCTGACAAAGTCACTTCACCTGCAACTCAGTAGCTAAGGGATGTGAGTAAGCAGTAGTGTCCTGAGGTGCCTGATGCACATCTTGAGGCTTGGAGCACCCTTTGATGGGATGGGAGTTGCAGCAGTATAGAGGTGAAGGATCAGACCCTGCAGGGACAAACCAAAGTCTTCCAGGCCAGCTTTATTCCCTAAAAGCAGCTTCTAGGGGAAAGAAATGCCAGTGCACAGAGAGCCTCGTGGCTGAGGGAGGAGAAGGGAGGACGGCCCGACCAGCACAAAGTAGAGGCAGCATTAATTCCAGGGACTCTGCCCATCTAACTTATTGAGCTTTGACATGCCACCAGCCCTTGTTTTAAATCAGACATAAGTCTGCCCAGCAGTCCACATCAACCTCAAAGATTCAGCAGGGAATAAGAAAGAGCCTTTTAGGTTTTGTGGCAGAAGAAAATGAACAGTTCTACTGGAAAGCAACCACTTACGCTATGAATGCAATTTCAAAGCCATTTTAAGAAAGCCCCTGCCCACTTCAGCCTACTCAAAGGTCCTTCTGGGTGACAGCAAAGGGACCTGCACTCATTTAGTGTTTTCACACCCCAGCAATTGCCCCGGCCATGGTGCAGAGAGCCAGGAGATGTCTCATCCAAGCCCTGCAGAGCTAGCGGTGGCCCCATAAGGCATGGATAAACCCCATGGACTACTGCAGAAGAGTAGGAGGAAAGACTCAGACAAAGCAGGGAGATCTGTAGCTGCGAAGGCTTCACAGTCCTGACTCCCCTGGGCAAAAGCATCGACCGATGCTGAGAGGTCTGCTGGCACCCCTGATTCATGCCCTACAAGGGGAGGCAGGATTAGGTCCAAAATACCCAGTGAAATACTTGCAAAGCTGGAAGGCTTAGCAAGCCTCTTATCTGCAAAATCATTCATGCTTTTAAAGACAGAGATTGGCTTTTGCTGCTGGTCAGTGCTAAATGGGCAGCAAGTCTCTGCAAATTGCTCACACACATGCCAGCACTAAACAAGTGTTTCTCTCCTAGCTGGGAAAGGATGGGTATGAAGACAACAAGCATTTCTTCAGCATCTTATCCTGTAAGAGAGATACAACAGGAACCTGGTCTTCAAGACTTCTCATACAAAATAGTTGTTCAGTAAAGTATGTTTATATAAGCAGGAAAGGGCACACTCACTTTCTGAGCAGCACAAAGCATTAGCTAATTTCCTGAAGGTTTGGGTCATTTCAAGTATTTCACATCTTAAAAGGTCAACAGCTTCAGTAATGGGGAAAAGCCCTGGAGCATATGTCTGAGTGGCTTTCTCTGCAGAGTGCACACTTGGATGGCATTTATCTTGAGGTTATCAATATTTACTAAAGATGGCTATAACATCACCTTGCTCTTGCTGCATTAGTCATGAAGGACACAGACCACAAAAGCATGAGAGCAAATAGACTTGTACTTAGTGCATGCTCCCAAGCCTGTTGTAAAACCCCTGGGATCCTCCTTCTCACACAAGGACATTTCATAGCATCACGGGGTTAGAAGGTAATTCAGGTTGGAAGAGACTCCCAGAAGTCTCTACTCCAACCTCCTGCCCAAAGCAGGGTCAGGTCTGAAGTCAGATGCGGTTGCTCAGGGGTCTACCTGATTGGGTCCCAAGATCAGACTGGGTCTTGAAAACCTCCATGGACAGAGATGGCACAACCTCCCTGGGCAAGCTGTTCCATTACTTGACTGCCTTCACAGTGAAAGTTTTTCCTTATATCCAGTCCAAACCTCTCATTTCAACTCATGTCAGCTGTTGTGTCTCATCATCCTTTCATGCACTGCTGTGAAGAGCTTGGCTCTAGCTTCTTGATGACCTCCTTGTAGGCACTGGCAGGCTGCTGCTGGGTTTCTTCTCCAGGCTGAACAAGCCCAGCTTGACCATGCCATTACAGCCATTGCATGGGGCAGTTGTGGCCAACAGCCTGGAATCCAGCCGTCTGGGGACACTTATGATGTGGGTGTCTCTGGCTTTTTTAACAGGGGTAACAATTCATGCCTGAATTCAGCACAAGAAAGCATCTGTGTGCCCGGTGTGAGCCAGGCGTGGAGGTTTGCGGCATTGCCCCTGTACAGCACAACTTGCCAACACCATTTACTTACTTCCATTAAATAAGGAAAAGAAGCCCAAGAAGGAAATTTCAGGTATGATTCCCACTTTTACATATTTCAAAAATTTTTTTTCTGCTTTAAGCGTAAGTTTGAGATGGCCTTAATGCAAACTTCCAAAGACAAATTCTGCTGAATGCTGCAGGGAATGAATTCCACCCTCCCCATTTCTCTGCCCTCTGTCCTTACGATAAGCTGACCAACATCCCCAGATTTCCTGCACCCTAAATGTAGGAGTCAGGCATCCAAATACACCTCCACATTTTTTTATTTCCAAAGCAGGTCTCTCATCCCAGCTAGCCTTTTTCTTCATTTCAGGCTTTTACCATTTACAACCTAAACTAAACTAGGTGTTCTCTAACCTCATTTCATTTCAGTGCTAATCACATCAGTATCTGCACCCAGGTCCCTGTAGCAGATGGCCTGGAGGGACCACAGACCTGCTGCCAGCCAACAAGAGCTGCAGGACTCATGTTTAGAAATAACAGATCTCTCCACCTGTCTGCTTTAGGAACCACTGTGGAGTCTTCAAGAAACACAAGTGTCATCTAAAATGCAATAGCAGAGCACAACTGCAGTGGACTTAGCACACTGAAACCAAAGCTGAATGCTCTATAGCAACCACTCTGGGTGCATCAAGCAGAGACTAGCTTCCATAAAAGCAGCTGGCTGTCCAGTCCTTTTAAAATCAGGCCACTTATTTAGGCACCTAGTTATAGAACTGGGATTTTTTTTTTTTTCCAGGCGGTGTTGGCATGGATGTGCATATCTCAGTGATCATTTTATTTTATTTCAATTTTCATTGCGAATCATTTATGCTCATTCTGAAATAAAATGGCCATCAGGCAGAGCAGGAGACTAAGGAAATTACCCAGAACATGATAAAGAGCAATAGTAGCAGTTAGTATCCACCGCACCAGCAGCAGAACAGGTTATTTATGAAGAGGTGGTGCTGTCCAAAGCAGATGCCCAGCTGCCAACACACACATTTTATCATAACATATATTTATATATCATAACCCTGATATTTACAGCTTTTCTTAAATCCCCACCTCCTGGATTCATGGGGATTAAGAGATTTTTAGATTCTAAAATGCCCCAATTTCCAAGTCAGTCTTAGGAGTTAGGGGGCTGATACACACATTTTGAACACATAGCATCAGCTTGAATAAGGAAATGTGGTTTCCAAAATATGGCAGGTATCCCTTTAAGACTGCAATTAGGGCCTGATTTTGAAACTACCTCCAGGCAACCTTCAAGTTTTGCAGGCATAATTATGTGCAAATGCAAAGCTAGAGGCTGTTTATGAATAGGAGGCCTTTAATATTTTATTTTCTGGCTGCACATCCTGTAGCTTTCTGTATCCTGTTACTGTAGATTTTTTTCCCAGCATTAATGGAGACTGTCCTTTGTGAGGCACTGAGTTATTCCCAAGAAGTGTGCTCTGCTACAAAGTAGAATATGTCCAGGAACAAAAAGGCTGTAAACAACTATTTATTCCACTTCCACTGCAGATCTAGAAGGTTCTGTTCAAAAGTGAAACTAAACCATGTCTCAGACACACCCTGCTGGAACCAACATGGTTAGTGGCTAACACAGAGGCCCAGGATTTCTAACAGCTTGTCTTGGTTTCAGCAGGGACAGAGTTAATTTCCTTCCCAGTAGCTGGTACAGTGCTGTGTTTTGGATTTAGGGTGAGAACAATGTTGATAACACACCGATGTTTTAGTTGTTGCTAAGTCATGCTTGCACTAGTCAAGGAGTTTTCAGCTTCCCATGCTCTACCGACTGAGAAGGCTGGAGGTGCACAAGAAGCTGGGAGGGGGCACAGGGGGGGACAGCTGACCCAAACTGGCCCAAGGGACATTCTATACCATATGGCGTCACGCTCAGTACATAAACTGGGGAAGCTGGCCGGGGGGGCCGCTGCTTGGGGACTGGCTGGGTATCGGTCAGTGGGTGGTGAGCAATTGCATCATGCATCACTTGCTTTCTATATTATTTTATTGTTATTATTATCACTATTTTATTTTATTTCAATTATTAAACTGTTCTTATCTCAACCCACGAGTCTTCTCACTTTTACTCTTCTGATTCTCGCCCCCATCCCACCAGGGGCGGGGAGAGTGAGTGAGCAGCAGTGCGGTGCTCAGTTGCCAGCTGAGGTTAAACCACGACACAGCATCAGTCCTTGCCAGCCTACTGCAATGGGAAGGCAGCTCTTGCCTTGACTTTTCATGCTAGGCAGCCCAATTCGGGGCTGCTCCTGGCTGGTGGCCACCAGAGTGTGGGATTAAAGGCATAAAGCAGACTTTGGGAGTTTGGGGTTAAAGGCATAAAGCAGAATTAGATCCTACTAGATTATGATCTAATTAGGATTACTGAATTGGATCCAAGGTAGGGTAGCCAAGGTGAGATACCCTGGGTGCAGTGCTGCCAAGTCAGTCAGTCTTCAGGTTCTTATCCATAGCCTCATACAAACTCCAGGCCCATGGATGCTGCAGTTAATGTGACTCTGCAACAACACAACTAGAGTCACTGCAGCAGTGGCTAGGACAAGCTAGGGGTGGGATGGAAAGACCCTGTTGCACAAACTCTTGCCAAGTCCATAGGAGCTTCTCTGCAAGAGGTAAAGCTCTGACAAAGAACCTGGCCCAAGTGAGTAGCACGAAGCATCCCTAGAGATGAGCTATCACTGCAGAAACATGACTACATGAATAAGAAATCCAAGTACGCCCAGTGTTTACTGTCCATCTGCTCATGCTGCCCAGGACGTATCGATGCCTGCAGACATCTCCATCCTCTTCCCCACAGTTAGGCATCAGGACACAGCTGTGGTACCCACAGTTCTCTGTACTGCTCACCCCAGCACTCAATCAAAGCTGTGACTGTCAGCAGGACCCTTGCCAGGTTTGAGGGCACACAAAACTTCACTTGTGGAAAACAAGTCCGAGGATGTGTAACACTGAATGCATTCCTTTCATTCATGCAGTCCCCTCATTTGGTATATGGGAGAATGTGGACAGACAGATCCATGAACAAAGGGCCCAATCCTGACACTGCCTGCACGGGAAAAGCATCAACACTGCTTTCTGTAGGCTGTGGCACCCTGAGCTTCCCAGGGAGACCAGGTGCCCCAGTGAAGAGATTTCTGTTGCTTAGCTTGGGAGAGACAAATTCACAGCCTGAGCCAGTGTATCAGTGAAATGAATTTTTTGCTGTAACATAAAGGTTAAACTGCAGTAAAGTTGCCAAGGCATCAATTCAATGATAGAGATATATAAAGGCCATCTTTTTGCTAGAGTAATTTGGCCAAACTGCACAGACTTTCCAATTTATACCAGCAAAACATACAGCCCATGGTGACAGAGCAATATGGTCTTACAGTACAAAAACAGTGTTGATGGATAGCTACATACCCTGGCTACTTGCCAGGCCCAAATTAACCATCTGAGCTACTAGGATGGATGGCTAGGGGCAAAAATATAACTGCCATCATCTCAATATTAGGACTGGTCTAAGTACTTCATTACCAAATCATTACTCTTGGAGACAGCCTCACACAGTGGAAAAATGTTCATTTTATTTAATTGGAACACAGTTCTATTGGCTGACCCTAGGCATATTACTATAATTGATTTTTTAATATCAATATAAGTATTTAACCAATTTATTCTATTGTTTCTCTATACCTTGGAGGTTCAGAACCAATGCCCTGATGTCAGCTTGTACTAGGGACGCTCTGATCTGGAGAATCATCTCTCCATCCCCAGGAATGCACTGGTTAATAAGCTGATTTCACATAGAGGGAGATAAGTGTTTTTCTCCTGGCATGTGCAAGCTGCACACCTGCACTGATGTCATCAACACGAGAGCAAGCAGGGACTTGCATGCATTTGCAACACCTACCTTAATGCAGCAGAAGCAGCGCTGGGAAGGAGTGAGCAATTCATGCCCAGGGATATGCATGCCCAGGGCAGGAAAGCATGGGAAAAAGCAGCCTGTTTCCTGAACTCCACTTTCCTCTTTGTCCTCTAAGTAAGAGGAGCAAACTAGGACTGCAGGGAGGTTTGGCTTGCTTATGCTAGAGGTTGGGGGGGCTTGGCCCTCAAGAAGCACCTGTGCTTAGAGGAGAGGGCCCACATGCATTTCTGATGGGTTTGTCAAGGCTGCAGCAAGATGTGCAGCTCATCCTCAGCATCTGCTAAAAGCCCTCTGATTTGTGATTTAACATCAGCTGTTTGCATGATTGGGCTGCAGCTGAGAGATTTCTGGCCCTGTTGCTTGTAGGGGTGTGGTAGACCTTAGGGGGAGAAGGAGTAAGAAATGCTGCTGACCAGGTTTCCTCATCTCTGTTGCTTTATGAATTGTGTCCTCTGTAATCAGACTGAGCAAAAAGGAATTAATAATTTTAGGGCCTTGAGCTACCAAAATGACCCTGCCATCCTGAGGCAAGCAGCTCAGGCAAGCTGCATCTACAGCTCCCCGAGACACTTGGCCAGGATTGGGCTGACCTGTCCCCATACTCAACCCTAATCTCCCTTGACTTTCAGCTCAAATCAGAGCAGTGTTGCTCCCAGCCTCTCACCTTGCCATCAGTGGTGACTGCAGCAAAGACCGTGGAGGAGTAAGGGGACCATGCAACGTCCCCTACAGCAGAATTCAGGTCATAAATAAACATCGGAGTCCTGCAAAAAAAGACCCAGGGAGAAGAACTCATTTGAACACATGCCACTCTGGAAGTGAAACATTGAGCTATAAACACTTTGATGCTGCAGCCTGTGTTGTTCAAGGCCAGCTGCAGAAGTGGGAGATGGGGTATTTCTCTATGCCAGATACCAGCCAGGGTCTGAGCCAATGGCAAAGCAAAGCTGAGCATCAACCCAAATGGATTGGGATTGGTCCAGCTGCAATGAGAAGAAAGGTAGCATGTTTGTTTCTCTCCAAAAGCATTTTGAAAGTTTCCCCCCAACACACACAGCAAGATGGAGTCTCTCTGGTTAATAATCATACAGGAAAAATTTATTTTCCCTCTCTGTCCTTCTGACAACAACATTGAATATTAGAGCAGTATTGGCAACAGGAAATATTTGACTCTGACTGATTTACAACAAAATCAATTTCCTGATTGAAACCAGACATTCCTCAACCACTAACCCTGAACTGCATTATGTATTTTTAAATTTTCCAATTTTTTGTTGCCTCTCTGGCTCTTAGGAGGTGACTGGCCCCTGAGGCCATAAGCCAGGCCCTGACATTTCTCTATAGTATGGCTCCAGAAGAATAAACTTGCCATAGTAGGTCCTGCCTGAAGAAAGCCAGGTCCAAAGCAAAGCAGTAAGGCTCTGTCCTGAGCTGCACTGCTTGGCAAGTTCCTGGGGCAGCCAATGCTAAATCTTATACCTCATACTTAGGGAGTACAAATCTGAGTCACCAGCCCCAAAAACGGAAATAAGAGAGCAATTAGCAGTATCAACACTTAAGAGGGAAACTGAGACTGAGGTATGAGCAGAGTCGACACATGCAGCTGGCATGTCAGGCTGGACCTCCCCGCCCACGCCAGGACCCAGCAGGACGTACTTGATGGTGTGATCCCAGATCTTGACTGTCCAGTCAGAGCTGCAGGAAATGAAGACTTTCAAGTGGTAGGGATTCCAGCTGACGGAGTCCACAGCCATGTGATGGGCTTCAAACACATCCAGAAACTGGCTTGAATAGTATTTTGAACACTGCAATGGAAAGAACTAGTCAGTAATCTGAACTAGACCTTCTTCTGGAGCTCATATTCCTGCAGAAAGTTGCCTCTGAATACTTGTATGGCCTCCCAGGCCCTTCTGGGCTGGCTGGAAAGAGGTGGCTGGTACCCCAAGGTGCTACAGAAACAATAATTTAGCACATGCTGTTTCACCCCACTTGCAGGCAACACCGAGCTCCCCTCTGCAATACACAGAAGTGAGAATTGAAGTTGTCTGGTTGGATTTACAGCCAGAGACAGGCCCCAGAGGCCCATTCTCCACTGCAGGAGCTCCATTGCCTTCCTGCCAGCCCGGGCTCCTGCCGTGCCTCTGTAAAGGCTCTTGGGAAAGGCAGGGGAAAATGGCTCTTGTGTTGCTCAGGAGCACACAGCACTGTGTGCTTTTGAAGTGTCACAGTTAAAACCTCCAGTAACGGTGCTCTCAGCACAAGAATGACCTGTCAGACCCTTTGGCTCTAAGGATTTTGGGAACATGCCAAAAGTCCCTTCCCTGCCATCACCCTGCGACAGCCTGCTCCGAGAGCCTGCCTGATCACACGGCTCTGCAGCTCTTTCTCTTGTGCCACTTGTGACTTCCCAGAGGAGTGTGAGAACCACAAGAGGTTGGCCAGCACTCAGGCATGTCCCTGACAGGCAGGTGGCCCACCCTGTACCCCAGCCAACAGCAGCCTGTGAACTGGGCAAACCCTGCACATGCATGCGAGGGTCAGGCCAGCAGCATCACAGCTGCAGGTACTACTGAATGGCAAAATGTAGGATGTGTGCAAGAGCTGGAAAACATTTGGGAACCCTGGAAAAGTCACTTTGTGTATGAGCTCATGAAGGCGGGGAGAAATTACAATGTGCTTGTCTGCACTAGCAGAATACGGGACTCAATCCAGACCCTGTCAATTCTGTGTACACAGAAAAATGAGATTATCCTCCCCAAACCTCACCCCCTCCAAGGGGAATGGAGGCTTCCTTCGCTAGCAACAAGGACCTCATCTCACAAGTAATGTCCGCTTGGTTGTGTTCTCACACACAGGCTGTATCCGCACAGCAGGTTGGGGTTGGTTTCAGGATTTTCTGTTAGTCTGCCTCGGTAGTGTCACTACAAGGACTTTTCAGCACCTTTCATTACTCCCTAATGAATGCAGCAACACATCATCTGCTCTAGCAGCAGGATCGCTGAAGTGTTACATGACTTTAATTCTTGCAAACCAAAGCTCTAACTAATCATAAGGCTTAACAGTTTATTACACGACACTCGCTATCTGGGTACTCAGACCTGTTTTCTTCTGATGCCCTTGTGCACTGGTGCAGGTACTGGATTGAGGGCGCTAACCTATTCACACAGCAGCAGCTCCTGCATCCCTGGGAGGCTTGCTGTGGTAGGAAACAGGAACAAGAAAGTGGCTCATGTCCCACTGAGATTTACTGACAGTGTCTATAGCTTGCTAATAGTTTGGTGCATACTCTATCTCTGAGTTACTGTCCCTGTGTGTAATTATGGGACTGAAATCTCCTTTAATGGCATGTTTCATAACTTTACTTCATAATTCTTAATGTTCAGCCACCAGGAAAACTGGTACTTGGCTTGTTTTGAAAGTCACTTTGCTGGGAACAGGCAGAATGGGTCACGAGTAATTAACACAAGAGAGAAGCTGCTTTATCCATCTGTCCTTCCAAGTACGTGGATTGAAGGTCCTTAATACCTGAGGACTTTGAAGAGTGAGATCCTAACCAGATTTGTCTGCATCCAACAGAACTGTAATGCTCAGCGCTGCTTTTAAAGCCTTGTCGGGGCTGAGCCCTTGATGAGTGCAGCTCTCCAGGCACGGGTACGGGAGGCCTGTCATGCTCTGGGATGTGCTGATCCACAGCACTGGCTTTGAAGTCTGCAAGTCTGGCCCAGAGCTGAGGCCCAGGCCTCAACAGGAAAGGGATCTGCGGTTTTACTGTGAAATCAACAGCAAAAAGGGTTCTGTAGGGCAGATGCCTGGCTATGTCCCTTGTGAGAAATGAACCCTGCGTGCCTGCTTTAGCCTAAAGCCATACACAGTGCTGTGGCAGTGCCTGCCAGCCCCACACCGTGTTCACCCCAACCTTTGGTATTGTCTCTGATGTGCGAGACAGGGCCATGTTCTTCCCAAGATGCTTTTTGAAGAAACACCACAAACTTGAGAAAAAGCTCAGAAAGAAGTATGACTTTAATGAATAAAAGAGTTTCTGAGCTAACTAGAACTGCTGGCAAAGTATTCCCCTACTATTCACTTTAAAAACCCTACAGTTATTAGACACATGTCAGGATGAAAACAAAACCACTGGAAAATGTGACGCCTAACTCCTGACAAGACAGCTTTGAAGAGGATGAGTAGATTCAGGGAGCAGGCATTTGTGCAGCCTGTTTGATCTTCTAGAGCACTGCTCCAATTTGATAAGAGTGCTTTTCTCCTATTTAAATGGTGGTAGATGTGTGTGAATAGTAAATGGTATTTTTATGATGAGATAGGAAAGCAAGAATGTGTCTGTGGCAATACAGGAAACCAGTACAAAGATGATTGGTGTCAGGGTTACAAAACATAGGGGAGGAATACTGGGAGGAAAGGAGAACTCCAAGGACACAAAATTTATGAATAATCTTCATTAACAGCACTTCAGTTTACGCTAGACATTAGCCTGGCAGAAAACTCCTCCACATCCATGGTGAATGGATGGCTATTAGTTAGAGGGTTTCTTTAGTTCACTAACAGAAACATTGAGACTCTAGACAATATAGAAATAAAAAAAATAGTCTTTTTCAAAGGGGGTTTGTATCTGGCAACAGGAAGAGTACTGCCCAACACTGGCACTCCCAGGCAGATCAGGACACCCAGCTGCTCTTCAGAAACCACTGACACAAACATGTCCCATGTTGTGGACAGGTGTTACCAGCAACACCAGAGGGTCTCCTTGGTTTTTGCTCAGTGCCTTCTTGTAGAGATCTGCAACAGAAATGCTAAGATTTCTAGAAAGGCTTACAAATGGAAACAGAGGCATGTGAATGCATTGGGAGAAACAACAGGAAATGGTAAAAGAAAGAATCTGTGTTAACTGATGGCAAATGCAGTCAGTCAAGTGACAAGACAACTGGACAGAACAAATAGAAGCCCCAAAGATAAGGTGGTGAGAAGATGAGGAACAGAACTCAAGCCATAAAATATCCAGACAAGGAAAACAACTTTGCCTAAGACAAAGCAAGACTAGACACTGAGGCAAACGATGTCTCCATTACTAAAGGGTCACTGGAAGTCGGAACCTGTCCAGAAACCAGTTTGTTGTCATCATTTAAAGAAAACGTAAGAGATGTGATACGGATTCAACAGCCAGCATCTTTTGTCATCTGTATAACCACAAGAAATCCTGTCCTGACCACACTAATACAAATGTCCTGGTGCTTGGTATGAGAGAATGAGTGAAATTAGTTTTGTTTAAAATTAGAATCACCTTTTCCTTCTACACAGTCTTGCACTGAGTTTTATTATATTCATTTGTTACACTCTCAAGCAAACTGCCTAAGACTGAAAAAAACCCTTCTGACATGAATATATTCAAATCTCATCACAGTTTTTCTGTTGAAGCACTGTTTATTAAGAAGTAATTCTGACCAAAGAGTTGAAGCCACAGTAATGTTTCAATACGAATCTCAGAGACTATACTTTTTGATACCAAAGCTGAACAATTTCTAAACAGCAAATAAGATATGCAAAGAGAAAGTTTTGCATTACAGAATCATATTAATACAGAAACAGTTTCTCCTCTACGTAAAAGGGCAATAGATAGGTCTGTGTGTAATTAAGATAATGATTTCTTGGCTTCAGAAACACTATTAACTAAGCCATTGTAAAAAATTCACTGTAATTGTTCTGCAGCTAAAGAATTAACATATTATCATGCTATTTGTGGGCATGCCTCTGAAAAAAATGCCTCTGTGAAGTTCACTTTTCAATTTATTTAATACATAATCTAAAATTTGCCCCTTGTGGAGAGCAGCCCATGTTTGATCCCTGACTCGTACAGCATGTAAGCAGTCTATTCCTCTCACTCAACGTGCAGTGGCAAGGGCAAGTGCAGCACAGAGACCCGAGCAGCTCACTCCTGCTCAGTGCAGCCACAGGACCCAAGGGCTGCTCAAACGGCTGCAGGACTGTCACTGTCCTCATCTTTCGAGCAGAGCAAGTCTCTGGGAGGAAGTCCACAGGTAGCTCCAGTAATGGGTTCAAACGTGCAGTGTTTCAATAAAGGGTGTGATGAAGGTGCGTGGTAGTCCTTGACAAATGTCTGGAGCAGCAGTTGATCCCAAAACTTTTGAAACTGCTTGTAGCAAACTCTTGGGGGGATGCTAATGGTGCAAGCACTCTTCCCTCTGTTTTTGTGGATACTATGGAGGCCTGCTTGTGCTAGACACAAGATTTCTCTTCCGTGTGCTAGCCTATACAATCTGATGGAAGATTGCCTCATGCTGCCCATGGGAATACCTGAGTTTTATAGGGCAGTGTTGCACAATGTGAGAGTGGTCCCACTTTTCGCTAAGGCTCACCAATGCAGGAATGTTTTGTTGCTTGCCAGTAACCCTGAAATCAGCCTTAGCACCAATAAAAATCCTGTATAACAGCATCTCTCTGCATTTGTCCACCCAAGAAGTGGTTAAAATATCTGCGTGGCTTCATGGCTGGGATCACTCCTTATGTTAAAACGCCATCCTAGTTCTAGTTTCACTGAAGATCATCCAAGGCAGGAACACCTACAGCTTTGTCAACGCAAATGCTGCCAAATTCTGTTCCTATTCAGTCCTCCTCCATGAAGGATTTCCTTTGCTCTGTAACTCAGCCAGGACACCAGCCTAAACATTTCTCCTGAAGGTTAACTGGTGGCCCCCACCTAACACTGACATCCACTGTCATGCTCACTGACATCCATCACTCACCTAAGCATAGAGGAAGTTAGAACATGTGGTTCCTTTTGATCAGGACTAGACACAACAGTACCCAAACAATTTGGAGTACAATACTCAGGGTACCAACTCCCATGGGCAACCAGCCAACTCAGAACATCTGCCCATGACTGAACAGATGCTTTGTATCCTGAAAGCATCAACAAAAAGCCATTGCACCTACTTCACTGCCCATCACCCATCAGCCCAGCGGGGGGGCTGGGCTTCTCCCACCTCCCTTCTGCACCTGTCTTGTCCAAGGCAAGTGAGCACTACTCAGAAATCCTCCCTAGATACTTCCTTGGCAGAAGGAGAGATTTGAATCAGCATCATCCCTTTGGAAGGGATACATATTTTTTAAGTCTGGCTTGCCTAAATGATTGATACTGATTTCAGAATACGATTTCCTTTGGGTTCTTTTTCTCTGTTTTGTTTCCCTTTTGCAGGCAGGACATGGGGAAGGATCTTACAGCATCCTCTAAGGATGGCCGGATGGATCTGCTCTGCACGTCAG
>NW_008824191.1:176740-226129 GCF_000699105.1 Pygoscelis adeliae | reverse complement strand
AGATTAACAAAGCCCCAAAGCCAGCTCAGAGGAATGCTGTGCAAACAAAAGTTATATGAGTAAGCACCTACTGGCTTTATTTTCAAGGCTAAATACAGCAGAGCCCAAAACTTCCTATTTTTAGCTTGATTTCTTAAGAAAACACAATGTCTGTGTCCTGCTGTCTGCTTGTCTCTCCTCCCAAACAACTTTTGACCTCACTGGCAATTTCAGCCAAAGCTGGCTGCACACGGGACTTGGCAATATTAAGGTCTTCCACACTCTATAAAAAGGGATGGCCATAGAGTGCAAACATCTGGGCAGTGCCCCCATGCCAGGAAGGGCAAGCAAAGCTTGGCTGCTGCCCTCGCCCCATGGCTGGAGCTGGCTGGCCGACACCTCCCAGCTGGCACTGGGCACCAAGATGTCAGGCTGCAGGAGGGCACTGGGGGGGAGGTAGCCAGCACTGTCTGCAGAAATCAAGGGTTACAGCATGGAGGTGGGATCACTGAGCTCGGGGACAGCATGGGGGTGATCAGAGGGAGGAAAGATTAGAATAGACAGTGAAGAACTGGAGATAGGAGGGCAAGGAGAAAGTGGGATTGGGGAAAGGATCTGGGATGTAACTGTGGAAGGGAAGGTCTGTGGGACACCAATCCATAGGAAACAAGGCTTCATTAGTCTCACTGCTCACGGGATAACAGATCTAAAAAGGAAAAGAGATGAGATTTTTCCTGCCATTTCCCTATAGCCATGAGGACAGAGGATCAATGCCTTTTAACTTCTGCTCTGATCATAGTTAGCGCCTCACTTGCACAGCTGCAATCTGCAAAGCATTCTGGGATGCAGTTTGCATGAAAAACGTCTCTGCAAAATAAGGTCTTAATTGGGTCCGTGCAGAGAGCTCCCTGCAACCCTCTGTGGGTTGTGCTGGTCTCAGGCTCACCACAGGGATCCAAGGGCAGGTCCAGGCTCTGAAGTGGTACTTTGTCACCGCCTGAGCAAACAGTTAAGATGATGAACCTGAAAGACAATCACAGGTCAGGGCATGTAAAACAAGGGACAAAGAAACCATTCTTACCTTATAGATCTTTCCCTCTTCAGTACCAACAAGAAACAAATAGTCTATCTTTTTGTGAAAATCAAATGATGTCCCGCAGCCTGTTTACAGAAGAAAGGTCTGTCAGACAGAGAATTGGTTCATCTGGCCAGCACACGCTCCCTGCCTATGGCACACACACAGTGTCAGCATTTTCAGAAGTGATTTATTAGCCAGAAGCTCCCAAAAGAAATTAGAGCCACCCCTTCTGCAAACACTTTCCAAACTGTGCCTGTCCCCAGAACCTGCAATTTGAAAAACCAACACAGAGAAAGGGAAACGGGAACTGGAAGAACTAGAAGGGAACTGGAAGAATAGATTGGCCCAGGATTCACTTTGGTAAGAACTTAAAATTCGTGGTGCAAATGTAAGAGTTGTGAGGACCAGGCCTGCCTCCTATTGGGGAAAAACAGATATTTTCTGTTTGTTTAGTATTCACAAAAATCTAAATGGTTTCCCACACATAAAAGAGCCCAGAGAGGAAACACCACATCATACCTCCCTGTGCCCTTTTCATCCTTAGCTCAGAAGCCATTTAGCAGGCTCACTTCAGTAAAGCCAATAGCAAAGGATGTGATTTGGGAAGAAACCATCTGCCAGGCACAGAAAGATCCTTTTAACTTCAAAAGCCCCGAATTGAGCAACGTTGTGAACTGTGTTTAGAACAGGTGTCAACTACAACAGGATGTGACTCCTTGAGATTTTCTGACTTCTGCTCCTGAGGCAGATGCAACATCATCCAAGAAAGCCAATTTGCATGATGGTGAAAGAAAATTTCAGCAGGGTCCTTGAGCAGAAGATGGGATGTCTGCTGAGTGCCAGAGCAACTTGGGGCTGTTGACCAGCAGGGACACCCACAGCAATCATCAGACGAGAAACAGGAACAAGCAGACAAGGCTCAGAAGCACAGAGTTACAGAGAACTTTCTGCAAAGGCAGCTGTCTTAAACGTTATGTCTTAAACATTAACAAAAATGTAGTCCTCAAAGGAATTGTTCAGGTCATTTCAACCTTAACACTGTCTGCATTTTTAACATTTAAATAGATTGTTAAATATTCCAGACAAGTCTTTGAAAATCCATTTCTCAGTAACACTAGCAAATAATCCCAAAGCCCCTGGGAGTTCTGCAGTCTACTGTTTTAGCTGGTCTCTTGCAACGTATGTGGCAATGCAAACCTTCTCACAAACAAATTGTTCAGCAGTTACTAGCCTAGAAAAACAGCAGTCCTTAAATGCAGAGCAAGTGCCTTCTCCAAACCCAGGCCACAGCTTCACAGCCAAAAGCAGGTGCAGTAGGATGATTAGGGGATTCCTCAAGGCTCCCTGTGTAGTCCAGGACCTCCAGAGCTGACTCATCCCATCCTATCTCAAAAACACAGGATGGTCAGGATGAAGGCATTCAGCCTAGAAGGACTGCACTGTCTCCACCTTGTATGGAGGGAGCCTAACATAGTAGCTCAGAATAGATGCTGTGATTTTAGAGAGCCAAATCCCGATGAGGCACATCCCACCACTGGCTGAATGAGCTGTGCACCCAGGAAAGGGCAAAGGTTGCTTTTCATCTTGATTTGGCCAGTCCAGATCAATGTCTGGTAGGAAGAACAAAACTGACTTGGTTTTAACAAATACAGGTTAATGTCTGTGCCTTGTCCGCATTGGGATATTCCAGTAAAGTGGACATTTTCTTGAATTAATGTTCATCTTTTTCTGCAAGTAAAGGCAAGATGTAACCAGCAAAACCTGACTCAATTAGCAGCCATTGCTCCAGACAGACTTTGCACTACTATGTGATGAAAGCAAGGAGGCGTAACCCTTCTTTAGCTCCTTTCCATCTCAACACTCCAATCCCAATTTAATTCCCAGAATGACTGATTAGAGGCTTTGCGTCAGTAATTAATCAGCATGGCAAGGACTTGGGCTCCTACCAAGCGTTTGCAGCTGCAGCCCTTCTGGCCCCTGCATCGTTGTCCCCTCTACTGACAGCTTGATGACATCTGTATGAACCAGCTCATTCTGTAGGCAGAGGAGATTCCACATGAATAACAGGCTTTATAGCAGCAATACAGAGACATTCAGTACTTTGAAATGGCAAATTTTATGGAGGAATTTTAAAAAGCTGTCCAAAAGTTGCTTAATGTTTCATGCTTGCAGTTGGCAACTTGCTAACATGCTGTTTTACATAAAACCTCCAGGAAACTGATGCTTTGGTGCACTTGAACTGAGAGCCACTGGTACATCACCCAGGCACATGCAGCTGACCTGGAAATCTTTGGGTTTCAGGGTCAATGTTTTGGAGTGGAGGTTGACACTGTCAGCTTAAATCATTGTGTTAAGTGAAACCATCCTGCATTGTTTAAGATGAGTATTGCATATTATTATGGAGCTAACTAAAACCCATGCTAGCGGATAGTAACTTACCACCTTGCCAGTCTTTGCTTCTTACCATCTTCCTATTATCCCCAGAGCAGCCTCAGTTCCAAATACTCACAACTTTACAGGCTCTGAGATTCAAGTAACAACATCTAGCAAGCAGCTCCCCCAAGGGAAAAGTGCCCAGTGTTGCTGCTATTCACAGAGCTCTAAAGAGCTCTCATTGCAGGCCATGACACTGCTGTGCTAGGTGCTGTATGAACACAGGGCAAAAAGACTGTGTCCCAAAGCATTTACAGTCAAGGTGGGAGACAGAAGGCAGATGAAAATAGACACAATGTGGGTGAGTATGAGGAAATGATGAGAGGGCAAAGATCCATTATTAGACTAGCTTTGGGAATTAAAATACCACTGCAGAATGGAGTTGGTTGTGAATATAAGAATACCCTGGGGCTCATAAAAAGAACAAAGAACTAAAGATTAAATTAGTGAGCAGTGTGGGCTGAGGACTGGATGTTTTCATGATTTCCCACTGGAGCACTGTGAGAACAAAACATAACTTCTTAGCTCAGTGAATCAAGCTTTAGTTGGAGCTTCTCTAAGCCCAGAGCAGGACCCAGGTGGAAAAAGATTCTGCCTGGCAGTGTCAATCGCAGGGAACTGCATGCTAGGAAAGGTGGGAGAAGACCTTGTGAGCATCTGTTCAGTACTGCAGTTCAGCGGGGGACAGTGTTCTGTAAGACATTTTTATCATATTTTGGGGGTACAAATTTACAGAAGGATCAAGAAAGGCCAAAACCCATAAAATAATGTACTTCCTTCTCACTAATTCGCACTGCTGCACACCCACATGCCCTGGCCTATTGATGGTGGTAACTGTTCACTGAGAGTGTAGCAAGAAGCAGAACAAGACTCCTGCAGCCTGCAGAGTTCTACCTTCTGTTAGTGACTCTTCTTGCAGCACGTGGGTTACATCAAGTCGGATTCAGTGGATAAAGGCAGGAGTGATACTAAGAAAGAGGCCATATATGCTGGTGTATGTGTGCAAGAATTGGAAAGAGCAGTGTCCAGCACATCCAGGAACAAAGCATATTCCATGTGCTGCTCGCTGCCCATCCAAACAGGAGTGCTGCTGGGCTGCTGGGAGCACAGTTGGGACATGCTGAGCAGGCACTTGCCTCTGTTCAGGCTCCCAGGTCTGCCTGCTCTCCAGAGAGTGTCTACCATGTCCAAGCCATGGCTGGTGGCCACATGAGTCTGGTCTGAAGAGCAGTTTTGGAGCTGTCCACAGCTGATCACGTTGATATACCCGGTGTGTCTAACAGAGGTTGGACACGTGAGCTGGGCAGGCCCAGAGATGTGCTAGCACACTTACTCTCTGTTCTAGTAGTAAGGCAAACCACACAAGACTTTTTCTCTAAGCACACACCTTTCTGCAGCCTTTCTCTGAAGATGCCTCCCAGCACCTCCACCTGGCCGAGGCCTCTGTGGACAGCTTCTGCAGCCTCTTCCCTTCACAAAGGATCTTACTTGTGCAGACTTTCCTGTTGTGTTGCTTTTATTTTGTACCCAGCTTTGCAGTCTGGAAAATGCATCTGTTCCTGAGGCTGTTTATTGCCAGAGCCATTCACATATTCCTCTGGGTAAACAGACTGTTGGCAGTATTCCTGGCCTTCCAGGAATACTGAACAATAATATGTTGCTTCTGCCTAACAATTGTAAAGCACTTTGTAAGCATTAGTGAATTAGGCCTTGTAGCTGCTTGTTTCCCTTTAGTTGTTATTAGCCTCAAATGATGAAGGAGGCCCAGAGCTGTTCAGTAATTTACCTCTAGGTCACATAGGAAGAGTGAAGTATGGCTACTAATCAAACCTGGGGTTGCTGAGGATCAGCCTGAGAAGCAGTGCCAGGCTACATCCCAGCCGATTCCTTGACATGGATCTGACAGCTCTCCTTTTTGATAGGCAATGTGTGCACCAAAGATGGGAGAGTAGAGTCATCCAGCTGCAGAAGTCCTGCATCTTCCTTGCCATGTTACACCTTCATGATGACCCAAAGCCAAGCCAATAGCCTAAGCACACACAGCTCATGTGCTGTTTCAAGAAGTTTGTCCGAAGTGATTGTGCCTGTTTCTAACAGAGACAACCACTATGGTCAAGGCAGATCAACTGTGCCTAGCTAACATTTGACAACTCTTCTATCCAAATTTTGAATGTGGCTTGCCAAATATCCAGCTGGAAGTAAGAATGAATTTATTCACTTTCTGCTCTCAGCTTTGGAAGTGTCAAACAGCTACCAGTGTTTGAAAAAGCTTTACTTCTGGATAGTCCTGTCAAAAAGATGAATGAAGCTCTCTTTCATTTATTCCCTATTTGCACTATGGATTTGCAGAATAGAAGATCTCTGGAGTCTCTTCAACTTTTTTCTAAATAAAACCCAGAGATAGCTCTTTTGTAAAACTGGAATTCAAGCAGATTGTCCATTTCTCCTTGCTGGGTATAAAACCACAGATTGTAACAAAACGCCCTTTTCATTCTGTTTCTTGCTCTCCCTGTTGAATCTCTGTCCAAAAAAAGAGAACAGACAGCACCTAAAACTGCTGTTTTCCACCCCTGGCTGCTAAGTACCTACCAGCTCTGGCAATTTCAGAGGTAACTTCACCTCAAAAAAATCTTAACACAGTGGTTTTCACATGGGTGTGGCCAAGTTTATAACAGAAGTGCAAGGAATAAGCAGAAATGGCATTGTACTAAGCGGATGCAGGTCTTAGAAGTCACACCAAGGATGCTTAAGTACATATATCTACATGCTCAAGGGACAGAAAAAAACCAGCTTACAATGTGGGAAAACAGTTAAGCACAGATGAATCACAGAAATGTTGCAAAAGACCCTTTACCAGGCGAGTTGCCACAAGAGTCCATCGGCACACTCTTAGGTTGTCCCAGTTGTGGCATTTCTCTGAAGTAAGAGGCTTAACCTAGTGTTTCTTGCCTCCTAAGTGGAGCAGGCTGAGCACACTCAGTTACTGGGGCTCAGCTGATAGGTGTAACCCGCCAAGTCACCTCAACTGGATGTGTTTAGCTGTAGGCGCATATTACCCACTTCAACATAAATCTTTTGGGCATTTCTATACAGGTAATAAAATAGGAGCTAAGCACTGGGACAATGTTAGCCTGTCCCTGTCTAGGGAGCTCTGAGAGCTCTTTTGGGAGAAGGACTTGGGACACACTTTCAGGAGGACTTTTTGTATCTAAAGCTGCATGTATGAACCTGGAGGAGTTTATAAAAAAGAACTTAACAATCAATGCCATCTGCATGCACCTACCATGTTCATTAGAAGAGGCTCTCACTCCTGAAGTGAACATGAGACTAAGATTTACATATAATGTTAGAAATGATACCCTGCCCATGGCAGCAAGGCCTAAAATTTTCAGAACAGGCAAGCCTTGAGTAGCTTGGTATAACAGGTTGAAAAAATGAGCATCCAAGGATGTAAAGAAATTTCTTTGCTCGCTGGGGAACAATGGGACAGCTGCTTCAAACTCATATTTAGGGCAATTTCATTATTTTTTAAGTAAAAGATTTTGAAATCTTAAAATGTAAAATGAAATAGCCAACAGAAAAAACACACGTTGAGATTCAGAGACATAAATCTAAGGGTCATTTAGGGACATTAATGCTATGTTTCTATCAACATACATACTCCAAAAGAAAAAGTGATCAAAGGCAGGGGATGCAAATGCGTTAACAGAGGTTGTCTTGGGTGTGAGCTGGCAATGTCATGGCAGGAGGAAACCCTCTGCCTGTCTGATTGCATTTTGCCATCCCACTGCAAATGTGAGCTTATTCTGTGCTACTTTGGCCACAAGGGGAGAAATTTGCACCTTCCCTCTCCCATTCTGAATTGCAATCTGTAGGGGACCATTTTGGGGGTGAGATTCTTGAAGCTGGGGGAGAAAGCAGATTATTCTGCTCTGTCTCTGGGTGACCCTCCCAGGACAAGGAAAGTTTCAGAACAAGGACTGGTCTTGAATTCCTGCAGCTGCAAAGCAGGAAAATGATCTCTTGTACTCAGGCCCATGGGTGCCACAGGTGTGGGCAGGATGAAGGTTAGGTACTGAGCAAGGAGTAGGCTGGTTCTGCTCATTTCAGAGCCCCAGACCCAGCTGTGACTGCACCTGCAATCTTTTGCTGCCACTTCTTTTCAAACCTGGCTCATTATAAATAAAAATAAAACTAATGCATCATTGAACTTTGGAAGCAATTGGTTATAATTTGGCTGGGAAAAAAAATAACCACCTACTGTTTACCTTAACTAAAGTCCATGAAACAATCCGCCCATCCGAGGAGACGGAGAAGAAGTTCAAATTGTTGTCCATGTCATCCTTCTGCCACTTGACCTTAAAAGAATAAGAGAGTCCCAGTCAGCACAGAGCATACAGCATTAGCAGGACAGAGTCCCATGCCCTCAGCAGGGTCTTCTGAAATCCTTCCTAAAGAGCAGCTGGTTTCCGCCCCAGAGGCCTGCTGGTGCATAGCATGTATGAACATCCTTACCTCCACAAGCAGTTTCAGAAGTGCCCCCAGCACTCCTGTCACTCACTTTCCCGCAGGGATGCTCCAGAGACGGGGCAAAGCCTCACACCTGGGTACTCTGCACCTACCCACGGCCACCTCCCCCAGCAGCGACAGGAGCATTGCCATCAGGGATGGGCCTTGTGAGGTGTCTGAGCTATGCAGTGCTCTGCACTACGGCACAACACCATCCCAGAGATCCCTAAGACATCCCTAAACAACACCAGTGGTGCCACTGAAAGGTCCCCAAGACACCTGAGTACATCACTGACCCTGCACAAACTAACCCTTCCCCTTTGGCTAATTACTCCAAGTGCAGTGCCATATGGCTACCCTTCAGCCAGAGAACCTCAAATTAGCTTTCTGTCCGTATGTGGGGTGCAGATGAGCCATTGCAGGCAACATGTGACATGGGTCCTTGGGGCACTTCTGTTTCAGGGAGATGAAAACGTCTCCATTAAAATTGAAATCCTCCCTACACCTTCAGAGTATCTGCCTGCCTGGTAAGGAGATTTGCCTTTTGACTGTGACAGCTCAGCAGGAGAGATTAGAACTCAGATAAATGGCTTACAGTTTAGAAGAGACATTTCAGTTAGACCAAAAGCATTAAGAACGCTCGATTTTCGGATCTGGGAATTCAATCAGACTGAAGGGAAAAGGATGACTTGTCACTGGGCCTGTCAGCACACACTCCTGTGGGCATCTGTCAGTTCAGGATGGGGACAAGCACTTCGGCAGGTTCTGCTAAGGTTTTCAAAGGTGTATCTGTTCCTGTCCAAGCAGTGCAGCAGATAAATTTCCCTAAACATCATTCCATAAACATGATAAATGGGCATGATTATCCTAGAGCTTACCAAATACTCTATCTATGACCAGCTATTTATCTGGTACCTATTCCAGAGAACAAGCAGCATTCTCAATACTTTAATTACACAGATTGGGTATTCTGATGATACTTCCTTGGGAAAAACAGTGTTTATTCTGTTTTGTAAAATTGTTTATAATGTGAAGTTCTGTGGAGCATGAAAATTGAGCAAGAGACTCAGCAAAGAGTAATTAACTCTCTAGTGAACAGGTTTCCTACCTAGAACACACTATTCTGAGGAAGAAAGAATAAAATGTAAAAAGAATCCACCTAAGAATACATCAAAATGCCAGTTTCATGTCCATAACGTGCAACTGAAGAGTCTCCAGTGACACATACCTTTGAACATCCTTGCACAGGAGAAATCCTAAGTCTCCAATTGGAACCACTTCTGCTATCTGGCATTAAAGGAATGGTGTAATTCAACATGGCTGAGAATAAAATGGCTAACGATAAAAAGACAGGTTCAACGGCACATATGGAGAACAGTGATTTCCAAGGCTGGCCATCATGCACAAAATATGCTGGGTATATCTATTCCAGGAACACCTCCCTGGGATCATGCTGCTGACAATGATGGTCACCAGCAGCTGCTTCAGATGAAGGGGTTGGTGTAGTGAGGAGTTTTAATTCAAAGTGAAAAACACAGCATTCAGGGGAACTGGTTACAAACACATGCCCAACATATCTTATACTGGGCACAGAAAAAGGGTCATGTTTCAAAGCAGAGCTTTTTAAAATGCCACTCTAAAACTGTCTGACAATAAGATGTTTTTATTTGTATGTACAACACAGGTCTCCTGTAACTCATGTTCTTCCTCTTCAGTCTACTTTCCCAAATATTTGGGAAAAACAGTTATACTTCCCAGCCCGCCTCTAAGGCAAACTGACTTCGCTTGAGGTAGGGGAAGCTATTTGTCAGGACAGTATCTCCTATGAAAACACTGTGCAAAGGTTTTGCCATTTAAACCTGGGAGCAGTTAGCACAAGTGGCTCACATATCCTCTACTGGAACAGGACTACACTGCAAGAAAAGGGGCTCTCCAGTATCTGAAACATGCAGCCTGAACCCAGCAATGCCCTGAGCTGCACGTGGAAGACAAATGCAGGTGACACATACACGTACTGCAGTCAGCATGGGTCTGAGCTGTCCTGAAGTCTAAAGCCATCATCCAGGTTGCTTACACAGTGCACATGCTAGGATCAGAGCTGGTCCAGACCCTCTCTGAAGGGAGAGTCCCAGCTTGCCCCCTACCAGCGTGTACATCCAGGTGCTCATTAGTGAGCTCTGCTCAAGCTGTGCAGGGGCAGCTGCAGTTGAGTTCCCAGCTCTGCTCTTGTCAAGTACAGTGTAGACATTTTGCACCTGAGCTAGAGACAAGTGACAGCCCATCACACCAGTGGAAGATACATGGATGAAGGCTCAGCAGCTGGAGTCCATCCCAACCCACTGTGCAGACACAACTCCCGAGTCCTCAAGTCTACTCTAACACAATGTGTTGCAGGAACCTCATCTGGAGGTGACCAACAATGTAAGCGCTATCATGAGCTCAAAGGATTTTTTTCCCCAAGTCAATTCCTTTCAGCATTGCCCAAGCAGAGAGCTTTTCTGCAGGGTTTGCCCACTCCAAACACCCTCTCCCTGATGGAGATCTATTCAAGTTTCCTACTATTGGTACTCAGTTGGATGTAACAACCACTTCTCTTCATCTGTTACACAGACAGGTGGAGTCGTCAGCCCCAAAAAGCAAGTAGGCTGATTTGCTTGGGGTACTCTTGCTCCTATATTCAAAGCAGTCAACAGTACCTGAGTTAGGTACATATTGTAGACAGCTTGAACACAGTCCCTCAAGGGCATCAGGATCTGCCCTCAGATGACTGTCAGCAGCTCTCAGTGACGTTAACTTGAATTTCAGAAAACAGAAATTGGCAATTAATACTTTCAATTTTCCTTCAACACCTCTGACACCTTAATAGTGTTTGTGATCTTTTTTCCCCCTGATCTCTGAATTCCATAAATGCATATTAGAGTAATTAGCCTTCATGATACTGCAATCAAATTGGGCATCTGCCTAGAACTGGCCTTTTCTCTGCTCCCAGAGGCCCATGAACGTGGCACAACCTCCTATCATTAGCAGTATCCGTGCTGTGCAGGGTGGGACATTTGATGAGAGAACCAGGCAATTGTATGCATAGTGGCAAGAAGATAATTCTTTCCTGCAGCATGTGATAATCAACACAGGATTTTGGCTGCATGAGGTAATTTACAGCAAAAGTTCAATTATGATACAGTAGGAGTGAAGAACCACATGCAAAAGGAAAGTGTGTGTAAACAGCAGAAAGGAGACAAGTAAACACAGAGCAGCAAGTCATTTGCTGTGCCTGATCATGATGGGGCCTGTAATAAAATCAAGGATCCGCTGCTATTTTTTCAGTGTGATCTTTAACCTGGCTATTTCTGCAGTGCAAAATTAGTGTGTGAAACTCATTGCTGTTAGAAGAGCCTACCACTTTTTAATTTTTATTTCTTAAAGCCTGTTTATTTATAAAGAAGTTGAGACTATTCAACCCCTTATTTGTTCATAGAAAAATAAAGATTAAAACCTGCATGTTCACTGCTATGTACAGCAGGTTAGCAGGGCAATAATCCATTCATTCTTAACAAGGGAATACTATCATCTTTTTCTATGGCAGCTGTTAATGGCTCCTGTCCAGCAGAAGATTAGGCCATTTATCCAATCTGATTTGAAAATTCCCATGTTTCTGACGTCATTCCTACAAAAGAAATACTGCTTGATCAGTTTTCATGGCACGAAGGCTGCTAGTCACTCACACTGACAAAATACAACTAGTCAAAATCATCCCAGCCATGAGGCTGACTTGAGTGCTTTGCAGGCACCCACAGGCAGGATCTACCTGCCTTTCTTGTAAGGTGACACCTGCTATTGCAAACACAAATCCCTCCAGCTGGCCCTTGGCTTCCCAAAGCTCAACGTGGGGTGCCACATGCAACGCATGAACATTGATCGACGAGCAATTCCTTCCCTTTCTACTAATTATTCTTCAAGGAGTCCTTTGCCAGCATTGGAGTACTACGGCCCTGCTGACACCTGCCCTAAGTGAAATAAGAGCATTTTGGTCATTCAATGCCTAAAAAAAAAAAATAAAGACTGTCACAGGTAGAGAAGAGGAAGGACAAAAGCTTTTACATGAACTGGAGAAGTAAGACGCTCAGATGATTCCAGCAAGAAAACAACTCCTTGGGCTGCTGAGGAAAGTCCCTGCCAATACAACCTGGGGACAAATTCCTTCCAATGCCAACCTGGCAAACAGCACAGCCCTACGCAAAGCCATCGTGGCAATGCAGGGTGTGGAGGGACTCAGAAAGGTTATCTATTCTGCTCTGAGGCAGGATCAGACACACCCCTACCATTGCTGACATTTCACATAGGCTGTTCTCACAAGCCTCCAACAATTGGCACTCAAAACCTCCCTGTATTGTATTAATTGGCCTTATACATGAAATTGCCTTTACCACAAGTCAAGCCAATTACTCCTTACCATCTCCCCAGTGGACACAGAGAACAGTGGTTTATTCCCCTTTTTATAACAGTCTTCAAATGGGCAAGACAAGGTTGCTGTGTCACTGCTCCTTTCTTTTTTTTCCCAACCCAACAAAACTAACTGCTTCAACTGTTGCTTCCAGATCCTGCTCTCCAAGCCTCCTTCACCATTCCTGTTCTTCCCCTTCAGCCCTTCTCTGCAGCTGCAAACATGGTACAGGGCCACCCCTAGGCACTAGCAGACAGGAGTTACAACCTCTTCTATCTTATATTCCTGCTAATAAATCAGAATGACACATGTCTTTGTGCAACTGTATTGCATTGCTGACCGTTGGCTGTGATCTGCTATACTCTCCCCTTCCAGCACCCTGCTGCCTAACCAGTCATCCCGTTTCATATCTGTGCATTTAATTTCCCCTTTCTAAACATAGTATTTGCTCTTGTCTTTGTTGGATTTCATCACACTGATTTTGGGCGTTTCTTCCAATTTATCAAAATCATTTTGAACATAATCATGTCCTGCAAAGTGCCTTGTCCTCCCAAGGGGGCTTCCCTATTCTGTAATCGGAGTTGTTAATGAAAATATTGATCAAAAGAAGATCAGGACTGACAGCTGGAGGGTCTCACTTGAAGCATCTTTGGTGTATGACAGCAAGTGCTATATAACTGCTTTTTAAGCACACTGTCTGAGCCACCAGAGCGGCCTTTTTACAGTGATTTTACCTAATTCATATTTCTCTTCTTTGGTTATAAGAATGTCACTGTGTGAGCCTGGATCAAAAGCTTTAGTAAAGTCAAGATGGATAGAGGTGATAACTTTGACTGCCTCCCCCTTCTTCATGAGGCCCATTTCTCTGAAACAAAAGAAAGAAAAGAAATTATACTGGCTTGACAATTTATTCTGGACAAATCCATGTCTTCTTATCTGAATCACCTTATTATCTAGACATTTACAAACAGTTTTGCCATTTGTTCCAGTGTTTTTCCAGTCATCGAAATAGGTCTGGCTGGTCAGTAATTCCCTGGGTCCAATCCTACCATTTTCCTCCAGATATTTTTTCACTTCTTCCAGCCCTTTGAGACCTTTCCTCCTTTTCATGGCCATGCTTTTCCTACAGGCCAGAGTGCAGCCTGATGCATTGCTGTGCTACCTTCCACACTTTGCAAGTCTCTGTGGCTGGCTTAGGTTGCCTCTAGCCTGGGTGAATTGTCCAGACACTGGTCTCTGGGTTCTGGTACCCTGTCCACGCCAATGTCCCTCCTGCATTTAAGGACAGTTCCTTTGAGGAAAGCACCTGCAGAAACCTCTTTTGCCAGACATTGGCTCTACAGCATCACTGAAAAGTGTTTTGGGATTGATGACAGCAGACTTTATATGTATCACTATTCCAGTCTGCCCACATCACAGGTATGTGAATGTGTGTGAGTCCACAGGCAACAGAGAGCGATGCTTCCCTTCATCCATGCCCCAGAGCACACCCCAATCCTGCCTCTGAGTCAAGGTACTCAGTCAGCTCTCATGCTGTTAATGGGCTGCACATAAACACCAGCCTCTGCTTAAAATACAGGATGGATGTAGCCAAAAAACTCCCTAAAATCCTTGTTAATGGTCTGAAATTGCTCTGGCTAGTTCTTTAAGTACAGGATATGTTTCCCTATTCTGACCTGTGCTTTCATCCTCTTGTTACATTAATCATACTAAGCAGCCAGTCTCAGACAATTATTGTAAGATTAAACAATACAGCATCAAATATTTCATCTTTCTCCATACCACTCTGTATTAGCTGAAAGCTTGCTTTAGTAATGAGCCTATATTCTTCATTCCTTTAACTTCTAATGTACTTCCCAAATATTTTCCCCTTCCCTTTTATGATCCAGGATAATCACAGCTCATTTTGCTCCTTCACTTTCACTGTATTGATTTGTCTTTGTGCTTTTCTATAATACTCATCTTTGGACACATGTTCTTGCTTCTGTGCTTCAGGAGTTTCTTTGTAATTCAATGCCGAGCTCTAGATGCAGCTGTATGGGCCCCTCTCAGAGAGCTTGCCATTCTGCCCAAACCAGCAGCTCAGGGAGTTCACCCATCTGGCTCCATAGCTGAATGGAGCCACAGTATCTTGCAGGAGCCTAGCTGTGCATCACAGGAGCACAAGTGCTTCCCAGCCCCTCTGGGCTCTCCCAGCCACCCTGTTTTCTCCATACCTTGGGTAGACAGGGCTAAGTAAAGAGATTCAGACACTTCTCCTTGCACTTACACTGGCTGAAGACTTTTACTCAAGGCTTCCCACTGGCAAACATCTGCTCCTTGAGCAAGCATGCAAACACAGCAAATGAATCAGCCCACAGCTCTAGCTGTGCCTGCCTTGGCAGCAAAGCACAGACACAAACCCACTGTCAAAACCACATTTCCCCAGTCTCTTTATGCACAAGCCTGGGCCAAAGCACAGTGCCAGCAAAGCTCTGGGGCTCTCTCAGTGTAGAAGAGCTGAACATGTGCTGTGATTTAGCAAGGGCACAAGCTCTGATGGATGCAGTTCGGCTGCATCCATCACACAGTGGCCCAGGTCACCAGCTGACAGATGAACACAGTGTGGATGCTTGCAGAGGCAGACAGACCAAACTCCAACCAGGAGTACCCATCCAAACCTGGATGTGTTAGTCCAACAGTGGGCACCTTTGGTCTGTGTAGAGGGTACTTTCTCCATTTCACTGCTCTCCTGTTTTTCAGTCTGCCTCAGCATCATACTGAGGGCTCATGCTGAAGTGCAGATCTACGATAAATTGCTCTATAGGTCACATCTTCTGGAGCCACGCTGATCTCTCCTGTGCTTTGGAGTGAATATTCTCCTGGACTCCTCTACAGCAGTCTCCGATTTGAGCTAAGAAGTAGTTCTCATTTCTTCCCTCTGTCACCTCCAAATATGTTTCTTACTGGTTCCTGCCAGTGACTCTCAGCAGAACGGCATCCAGAAACATCAACTCATTACCAGCAGAGAAGAAATCTTTCACATTCTCCTCCTGTCAATGACAAATTGCCAGTTTTTTGTTTATTCCTCTCCATGTGTCACTTGCCTCTGCTGTTTGCCCAAGGGATCCGCTGCAGTGAAAGTCTCCTAAGACAGTCAGCTGAACCTGAGTCCGCTGACTTACTGTTTTGCTGGAGCAAATAGCTTGTCTCTCCTTGCTGCTAAGACAAAGTAGTGCTTCTGTAACAAAGTCCCCGAATGCCCTCCATCAAGCACATTGCCAGCTATTCTTTGTTTGCTGCTTATCACACACCCCAGCCCGGCACCATAAGTGGGCCTTGCCACCTCGCTGAGGATTCTCAGCCAGCTACCAGACATGAAGCCAAGGCCAGGTACCTGGTGGATAACATGCAAAAAGCAAGGCTGCTCTCCTGCAATCAGTCACAAGAGACCCCCCCAGATTACTCACTCAGTCACCTAGAAAGCACAGGCTATTTCACTCACATGAAAAGTAACTCCAGTGTCAGTCTTTATGCAGCAAGAGACAGGCAAAGCAAGTTTTAGAGGTGAGGAGCAGGGCAGTGTCTGGAGTCCCCAGTGCTAACTTGGACAGCAGTACAAGTTGTCCTATGAGGAGGCGGGAAGAAGGAAGACAGAAAGCTTCACTCCTCACCATGGTTAGTTGGGATAAAGGCGAAGAGTGAGCTAAATTCAGATGACTCACTTTGACTCAAGGCAATAATGAAGATTTTAAAGAGCTGTGATAACTGAGTGCAGACTCCTTACTCCAAGACTTAGGTCAAAGCAGCCCGGTCAGTCTCTTTGGCTAAATCTGTACTTGGGGGACAAGGAGCTCCTGGGTCCTGATTGTACTTTGGCCATATGATAGCACTGTGGCAGGAGAAGATTTGGCTGTGCCTTGGCTGCGTGTGGGTCTGGGCTTCCTGCCAAAGGTAAACCCAGGCAGGCAGGCAGGGAGGAGCCATGGTAAGAACCAGTTGGTCCCTCAATGAGGGGGACCAGAACTATGGGGTGACCAGCATGCCCGTCTTGGAGCCAGGACAGCAGGGTACAGCATAAAGGGCTCCAGCCTTGTTGTGCATGCTCAGCAAAAGAGATGGTTGGTTTGTATCAGGGCTTTTTACCATTCCTCTATTACACTGGGAAGCAGATGGCATTTCTGCTGTGGAATCTCTAGCAAGAATGAAAGGCCTCTAAAAAAATAAGAGTTTTGGTCAACATTGTCATAGAAGACATTAGTCCTTGATTTTGTGGATCCCTGCTGTGAAAGCCTAGTCCCTGTCCCCATCCACACCCCTGAGCTCTAGACAAGGTACTGGTAAAAGCACAGTGAATGGATGGATCCAGCCACAACTAAAGAGAAGCAGCCACCCCAGAGAGGAATAATCAGGCCTGCCATACAGGGAGAGCTGGGCTGCCACTGTCAGACTTGAGAGTCTTTGCACATCCAGAAACTTCATGGAGAAAAGCAACCCTCGAGTTGGGGGACATTAGCACCTTTCTGCCACTGCTTGAGAAACCTGTATGGGGAAGAAGTTGGAGACTCTCTTTTGAGGGGAATATGACTTTTTGGGCCAGGAGGCCGGTGCCTGTGTGGAGCCAAAATCAGATATCCCAGAAAGGTTCATCTGAGCCTCTGCCTCTTAGACCCCGTTCATTGTTTACAAAGAGGAAGGTGGGTCCCATGACGAACGACAGGTAAAGCAGAAGTATTAAGGCCTTCCTTCTTTCAGTACCATATAAAAAGATAAATTGTAACTAGACATTTAACAAAATTAACTTTAAGGAGCACAGACCAGAATGCTGAGATAAGACAGATATATCCAACTCTGTAAGGCCTGATGAAATTCAACCTAGAATGCTTAAGGGAGCAGCTGAAGCAATCTCTGAATCATTAGCAATTATCTATGAAAACTAGAAAACAGGACAGGTGCTGGAGGATAGGAACAGGCAAAAATGCCCCCAGGAATCCCAAAACAAAACCTGCCTTGAAGGATAGTTTAAATGACTGTGGACCAGTCAGCCTAATGCTGAACTTTGAGAGCTGGAACAAAATATTAAGTCATCCATACGTATGTACAGGATAAGAAGATAAGGAACAGTGAATGTGGGCTTGTCAAGGAAAGATCTTGTCAAACAAAATTTATTTCCTTCCTTAGCAGGGTAATGGGTCTAAAGGATTAGAGGGAAGGAGTAGATGTGATTTACCCTTAATTTTGTAAGGCTTTTGGCATACTCCCTGTGACGTTTTCAGAAGCAAGCTAAGAAAATAAGGTCCAGATAGAATTACTATGAACTGGATGAGTGACTGAAAAATGAATTTTCAAGAGTTATAATCAGTGATTTCCTGACCACTTGGGAGAACATCTCTAGATGGTTCCCACAAGGGACTGTCCTGGGTCCAGTTCTATTCAATATTTTCATTAGTAAGTTGCATAGTGGATTGCAAAATACACAGAATATTTGCAGATGACACAGTTTAGAGACAGAGGATTCTGTTAGTATCAGGACTCAAAGTTATCTTGACAAACTGGAGACATAGTCTGAAAGCAATAAGGTGAAATGTGATAAAGACAAGTGCAGAGGGACACAGACAGGAAGAGGAAAGCATATAAACAGGTAGAAATTAGGGAATTTCTGGCTAAGTGGCAGTAGTGCAGAAAAGGATCTGAGGCAGGTGCAGGAATCAGCAAAGTGATACTGCTGGGGGGGTGGGGGAATTACAAAAATCCTTTTCACATGCATTAAGAGGTATGTACCATGTAAGACATAGTAGGTGACGATTCCAGTCTGTCAGTACTGGTGAAGACATCTAGACTGCTCAATCTCATTTTGAATAAAGCAATTAGAGAATGGTGTCACAACATCTGTGATGGCACGATGGGAAGCAGAGGACACTCTCAAGGCCTCTGCCAGTTCTCATTTCTGTGATTCACGAACAGTTCCCCAGTTCCAGAAAGGAAGGTTCAGTCTAATTTTAAATTCAGTCCCACTTCTCACGAGTTTACTGCATGTCATGTTCAACCACACTGTGACTGCTTCATTCACTGCAATAGATGAGACTGCTTTGTATAGCAGACAAGTCTTTTGAGTGTGAGTAAAAGCTGATGGAGAGATATAAATAAAAATTACTTTGGTTTACATATATATATAGAAACTTAAAAATAAATTCATTGAAAAATGTTCCTATCTTAAAATCTGGGTTTTCTTTTAAATGCAAATGTTTTGGCTAGGACAGTAGTCTGCAGATATGGGAGCTGCTAAGCGAAGGAGGGTTCTCAGTGCTATTCCGTCCTTCGTAGAAAAATTTGTTGACGTTTTACCGTAAAATCATGCAACAAGACAGAATGGATCAGCTCAATGTGCTTAGGAAGTAAACTTGCCCTGATGACAGAAGCCATTAAAGAGATAAGGTCTGTAAGGACTAACTCTTCCTAAAGGTGAGCCAGTAATATTTAAATACTTGGCTGTACTGTTTGCATTAGAAAGGAAATGGTTTAGACAGCTGACGAATGCCAAAATGTTCAAAGAACCCCATGCTTTCCAGTCAGTTTGGGCTTCCTTCATCTTTCTTACATCTTTAACGAGCAGCTCTGACCTAAAGTACTCCTTGCCGTCCTATCTGAAGCAAAAGTAGGGATTTACTCAGATGTCTCCTGATGTTACTGTTGTGGTTTAACCTCAGTCGGCAACTGAGCTCCAGGCACCATCTCTTGAGCACCAATGAACTCAAGGGCTCAAGGTCACCAGACAGGAGCAAAGAATCAGGCCCACTGCATCAGTGCATTCACACATCACCCACCAATTTTGCAAGAAGAAAAAGGGTAGCAAAACCTCTCCTGCCAGAAAGCACATTCAGCGATACTGGGAGGGACTCAGCACTGAGCTGAGCAGAGAGCACGGCCATGGGAGTGCCACTGATGCAGGGCAAAGGCCCAGTCTGGGGCTTGTGCATCACTCATGCTTCAGAGGCTCAGATTTATCTGGAGGAAGCAGACTTCAGTTATAAATAGCACTGGATAAGGCTGGCCCTATTTGCAGTTTGTTTTCTTCCTGCTGGGATTCGGATGCTCTGCTTTATACAGCATTTCACCAGGAATCTGCTTGCTTATTCCCCTCACAGCACTTCCCACTGTATTTATTAGGCTGGTATGTTAACAGCTGAGGAGCGAGGAACTAGACTTTAGACTCTCACCTGTTTGTCCCGTCAGTGGCTGTGTTCCCATGTCAGACACAGCATGCAGCTGAGCGATGGGTGCCAGAGGCCAGAAAAGCTCAGGGGTATTTAACCCATGGCAACTCACAGCTCTTGGTTTCAATTCTGACTGTGCTCATCGAGCAGGATTTCCAGTTTACAGACAAAATATGAAGTTCCCTGCTCCGTGTGCAGGGAAAGCAGACACACACAGCAGGCAGGCTCGCATCCAAATCTCCAAGCTGTCTGATGCTGCTAAAGCAGAGACAGCATCTGTAATGTGCCTCACAGAAAGTTCCCATCACCACAGGATCATGCGGGCTTGTAGCAGGGATGGGGAGAGCTGGCCCCGGGGCCTGCCGGGTGCTGAGCATCTTGGATACCGCACTGAGCTGTGGCAGCTCACCGTGGCACCAGGGGTGGGAGAAGGGTGGGAGCCATGGCTGGCCCTGCATCCCCACATCTTGCTATATATCTGTGTGACCTTGCTTGCGCTGTCCCTGCCCAGCTTGCCTCTAGCTCTGCCCTTATCACTTTCTTATCTCTATTCCATTCTCTTCAGAGAAGCACTCTGTTGTTTCACAGGCTGCATCAGGGCCCTTAAGACCCATCCGGTTCATAAGCTTTCTCCACCTGTTTTGAAGATCCAGCAATCAATCAGCAGTCAGATTTTATAGGCCAGCAAAGAAATACATTTTTTCCACTAAGATCCAGCAGTTTCCTGATTCCTCTTAAATATTTAGTTAACTTTTGTGACTGCTATAAAGCAGTAGAACAGGATTCAAAGATCCAAGCAACCAAACAAATGCATTACAACTTCTCTGCCCTTTTAAACCTCAGGCTAATATTTTCCAACATTCGAAGGCCTTCAGGGACTCTTAAATTTTGTAAGTGAAGTTTTCTTCACAAACTAGCACCAGTACAACTAACAGGCAAAGAAAATTACTTATACTTTGTTTGCAGATACCAGAAAAGAAATAAACAACCTGAAAACCCACAATAAGATGGTTTGGATCTTAAGTAAAAGTAAGAGGAGGAAGAATAACAATACAGCACTAATGGAGAATCTATTTAGCAAGCAGCAGTGAGAGCAGAAGGCAGAAAGTAAGTTCAGCATCTGTATGAAGTACAGAGGGAAAAGCAGCATCAAAGCAGAAACAGCTCCTTTTCAGACAAATATTACATGACCTGAAAGGGATGCTTTGCAAGATAATTTCTAACCCATAAGAATCCATACCCGAGGCACAATTTAAAAATAACCAGCTACAGAAACTGAATCTCCAGAAGGCACAGACTGATACCATCTCAAAAACTACATCAAAATTAAAAGATCAGGGATTTTGTTCATTATTGTCAATGATACTTAGGACAAAGCTTTTGGACACTTACCTTGCCTAACCATAAAGTGGCTCAAAAAGTGTCCAAAAGATTTTGAGCAAGGTACAAACATGCTGCAAAAGATTTTATCCAGCATTTCTGTCACAGCAGTGTCTTGCACTTTCTGCCACCTCCACCATGCCTAAATGAGCCCAAAGCTTCTGGATGAATTTCTGTTGCTCAGCAGAGCCTTTCCAAAAAACAGTGAAACTCGACTCTGTGGGAGACAGGATTTCCTCCAGCAGGGCTGTGACTCTGCAATGAGCTGTCCCAGCGACTAAGGACAACCAGAAAGCTGCTGATCTTGACCCTGTTTTCTACAGCAACCATATGGCAACCCTTCCCAAGCACAGCCCTTCCTGCCCACACTTCCATCCAGTAGAGGACAAGGGAGCAAACAAATGACAGATGTTTGTCGGCCACTAAATGCCTCACAGTGCTGCAGCGAGGAGTGCAGTGTCTGGTTCTCGACAGACCGGCGCAGCTGCTGCTGCAACAGCCTGCTACTGGATGCAGAGTTCAGTGTAGGAAGCAGGACTGCAGCTAAGGACTGCTCCAACAAGGAAGCCTCTGACAGATTGAGGTATCTAGACTCCAAACGCACCCTGTCTGGCCCACAGATGCTCTTCCCACTCTTCTGTACTTCTGTGCATGCACTGAATGACTGAAGTGACCTCTCTGGTGAGGATACAGTGGCCTCCTTTACTCTTGGGACATCAGAGATTAATTGGACATTTTGCCCTGTTTGCACTGGGCCAGGTATGCAAGGCAGGGCTGGTATCAAGAAAAAAGTAGGAGAAAGCTGGGGCTGGAGAGGAAGGTCCTTTGTGCATTGCACTGACCCAGTATGAGAGATGCAGTTTGCTTGTGTTACCCTAGAGGTTTTATGCTAAATGATCCTCACCATCAGGTTTCTGCTCTATTATCCCTTCAGACTACATGCTCCCACTTGCCAGTTCACATCCTAATGCTCCTCATCCCTATCTCTGGTCCAGCTTCCTTGGTTTCAGGTCTCTCTTGCTCTCCTTTCTTCTCCAAATTTCTGTTTCTCCTCTAGAGTTATCCCCTAACAGTATCCTCAGAGTTGAATGAGTTTTTTTCACTACCCCCAGCAAACACCAATTTTGTGCTCCTTAGCAGTGAAGGCAACAGAAAGGGCATTGAGCCTGTACTGAGACAGCTGATCTTTATTCTGACCTTGATAGCAAATTTCTGTCTTTTCTTTTTCTTTTATTTCCTTTGCATCAAACTCTTTGTTTGCCTGAAGCCAAAGGAACAAAATATTATGTGAAGCAGTAACATCTCAGAGGCAATGCAAGCTGCAAAATCTGTTTGTCTGACTGCAGATGACAGATTTAGGAGACTGCCCGTCATCAGAAACAAAACAATGTGCTGGTGTGACAGGATTATGAACAAAATGCTTTTTCTTCTCTTAAGTGCAGTGAGTACAATCAGCTTCCTGGAAAGGCCTTTTTCTGTGGAGCTGTGCCCAGCAGCACAGAGTGGGGTGGAGAACAGCAGGTCATGCTGACTTTAAAGAGATTCTGTAACTGAACTCATTTACTTCCATCAGCAAAACAAGACCTCAGTGAGTCTGGGGTGGTTTCATGAACTGCTAAGATTCGGTGTAGACTTATTTAAGGACTTAGATTAGAACATACAAAGTAGGGATGGAGAAGGGATTACACAATTACGGGGCAAACTCCAGCGAGCAAGTCTCAGGTGTGTTTTATCTGGTTTACATTTGAGATGGGACTTCCACAAGTTCTACTGGGAAACTATTCTGCATGCTGACACTCCCTCTAGTTTCCTTTGGCAGTTTGCAGACTATTACCATCCTGCCTTATCCTTTTTGTCCTAACCACAAGCATCACATTTAACCTGAATGGCATTTGGTGAAGAATTAGCAAGCAGTGGCTAGCCCTTTCTTCTCCCATGCATGAATATAAGGCAGAAAATAACTCTTTCAGGGTGCCATCTGAAGCTCCATGGTATCAGCTCCTCAGGGAGGCCAGATCAGCTTCAGTAAATTAACAATGAACCAAGTTGCTTTTCTAACCAGTGATCTCTCCATAGCAATTCCAAACCACACTGTGCACATGGGCAAGCCTGCCACAGCTGAGATTTGCTCTAAGCACAGCCAAAAGAAGTGTTCCCTTTGCAGATCTTAGGGTCAACACTAATTGGGAATTTAACCAGTAATTCTGATGGTGAGCAAGTAAAGAAAAAATATTCCCAACCCTCTGCAGCAGTATTGGCTCTGCTCTAGTCCCAGCAGCAAGCAGAAATAACATCCTTTTGGTCTGATGTGAAAGTGAACTAGAAGCACACAGTGGAAACAAATCTGTTGAATAAGATGTGTTTTAGGAGGGAGATTGAACAGCAGAAACAAACATTGACCAGCAGATAGTTTCAGCTATCAATCCTTGTTTCTGAACTGCTCCAGCTTCCAAACGCTTCAAACCTAACATATTTAGTATATCCCAGTGATGAAAGGTAAGAAAAAAAGCACTCTTCGCAGTTGTAAATAAACCCCAATCATCTTTTTTTTGTTAAAAGAAGGGAGAAAGTAAGAACAAAGCTCAAAGGCTGGCAAAGGGAGAGGCTCTATGCTGAGAGCCCCTTTCCAGCTGGGTGCCACTTCTCCCCAGAGGAGACTGCTCTCCTGGGCTCTGGGTACCAAAGTCTGGTCAGGTTGTCCCACTTTGGCCACCCTCATTAACATCCAGAGCTGAGCCCTGGGATTGAGCCACTGGCTCAAACACATACCCTGTCTGGGGACTTGCTTTGAAGGAGTACTCAGTGCTGGAGATGATGGGAGTGTGAGGATTTTGCTGACTATTTGGAGCATTATTTTTATTAAACTGGGGTTTAGCTTAACTCCACATAGGCTTTTGCCTAGCAGAACATGACAGGTTTGACAGAGTTTCCCAGGAGCTGACTCCTTTTAAGCTGGTGTTTGCAGCCAAAGGCAGAGGCCTGAATTCACTAACTGACCTGGGAGACCATTTCTAGTTCTATGTTCGTCTAAGACCTAAGGTTTTGGTGGTGTATTAGCCACATCGCACTGCATGCATATACATTCACATGTCTATGTATGTGTTTATTCCTTTCTGGCTTTGGATCTTAATCAATTGGTAGTAAGGAATTAGAAGTGTGTAATTTAAAACAAGCCAGAATTTTCCATTATTCACAATGCAGTAGCGCTTAATACATGGCAGACAACTGCCAAATCTATAAGAAGCCATTGCTATGCTCTTTAAAAATATGGGGGGGGGGCAGTATCAGGCTGACAAACTCATTCTTAGGTAACAGAATTAGAAAATTAATATTATTCTATTTTGCTTTTAATAATGGGCTATGTTACATCAGCTTTGTTTTACGCAAACTTACTGAGATATTACTAAGTCACTGAAGATTAAATGGCACAAAAAAAGAGTTGTCAGCCTGCTTTACTCAATTCCCATTTTGCTCCCATTGTGAAAGGGATGTATTGTCTCAAAAGGAAGGAGCCAGGCAGTCCAGAGAACAAAGGCTCCTAATTGTTCGGGAGAACTTTGTTACTTTTCTAATTGGTCTTCAAAGTCATGGGCTTGCAGTCTCTACAAAAGTGAAGACTGCACAGGGTGGTCTAGACAAGACCAGGTTTCAGACTAGCTGGGGTGTTGGTGGGGGAGAATAGACCCTCTTTGAACTAAACAAGAGAAACAAGGCATCACTTTCTAGAACCATTTAATGCTGAACTAGGAATAACAATCCAGTGTCTCAACCTAATGGATAGTCCTTCGTGTCCCTTTTCCTGCCACCAAATGGAGAGAAATCCTTTTCTTAACCTTTTGGCTGATATTGACAAATGCCTACAGTTCAGAGCTTTCCAACAGAGGTATAAGCTCTTCTCCTGATTGCTGTGCAATCATCTTATTACTACCCTTGCTCATTAGTTTTGTATAGCAAGTCAAAAACTGTAAAGTTTACTAAAAATATTGGTACTTTATTGCAGAAGAAAACTAAGAATAATGATTCTCAGCACTCAACCTTTGGAAATAAACAAGCAGGAACTAGAGGCTACTCATACCTACATCTATCCATATCCATGAGGTAGTTTCTCTCCTTTTCAGAGCTATCTCCCTAGAGTGCCTAATGATTTTTTCCACCTCTGAGCCACATTGTTGCCACGTGGTACACATAAACCCACCTCTAAAAACCCTGTACAGACTGCTTCTACTGCTGAACATACCTGCTTCTGGTCTGTAGGGATGAGGCCTCTAATAACACCCCTTAACGCACGCGCTGCCCTTCCCAATATCATCTGGGGCACAAACAATCTGGGATTCTGACATCTATAGTGTGCAATAACAACTGTTGACCTCGTGTAGCATTCCGCAGCAAGGCCATGAAAAGCTGCACATAGGACTTATTATTTTGTCAGGGTTTTTTACTGGAAGCCTAAATGGCAATGCGAGAATCTTGGAGTTCTCTGCATGTGTGTGTGTGTGTATGCCTGACACATTGTATTATGATAACAACCCACGGCTGGGATACCATGTTAACCTGTAAGAAGAGCTAAAATTGTTTGCTAGAGGAAAGAAAAGCTTTGGACAGAGAAGCAGCAAAAATAAAATTCAGGTCTCCTCTGAAATGTTACATTTGCATAACCTCTCTGTTTATAGCAAGCACCAGCCTTGCTCTTGGCATATTCCACATTCATCTGCAGTCCCATCAGGATCCCCTGATTTCTCGGACTTTTATGGGAAGATGTAATAACAAGGAGCCATGGCTGGGGGACGATCCATGCATGGCATGTACCAAAGTACAAGGAACACTGACAGTCTGCCTAGATGTATGACTGTATTAGGCAGCCTGAATCAGGTAACAGCAATAGTTAACGGCAGCAACACCTGTAGCCCAGGCTAGCAAACCAAATACACACCCCTGCACCTCAACAGGCTCATACAGACCACATTGAAATATGTGCTGCCACGCTTTTACTGCTACAAATGAGATCAGAAGCACATATACTTTCCAGTGCTCCAGTCTTAACTCGGACTACCTTGTAGACATAACTATAAAGTTAGCTGGATGTAGCAACATATTCACCCCAGTCCTTCACAATATCATCCATCTGGTGACTCGTTGTGACAGATGCCAGAGTGGCATTACTTTAAGAGCATTACCTGCACATCACAATTCTTAATTCACTAGAATACTTCAAGGTCAACTATAAGGTAGTGTGTCTTGAATCCCAGTGGCAACCAATTCCACAGGCAGCTGCCCCTGGGTTTATTGTGCCCAACACAGCTCCCTCTTTTAGGGCTGATATACATGTTTTACACACTGCTCATCACTTGCTGCACTGTGATTTTTTATTTGGAATGTAAATAACATTGCATGCTGGTCTATACAGAGGAGATCAGTTTTTCTCCAAACAGCAGTCATTTATGATAGTGAAAACTAAGGAAAAATAATTGTTTATAGCAAATTTTTGCTCACGTGTTTAATTTCTGTTGAGGACCAAGGATTCATGCAATTGCTTTGCCTTTCTGCATATTTCAAAATTAGCTTGAAATACAACTTAATAATCAATCGCTAACACATGTATTAAACCAACATCTTTCCCCATATAGCACCTTTCCTGCTGTGCCCAAACTCAGCCCAGTTAAAAGCCCAGTTAGAGGAAAGGAAAAGCACCCTTACCTGCCACACTGGCTCAGTGTGCTTTCCTGACTTAGCATTACTCCTGTAGCTGGGCTGGGAGGTTGCCTTCTTAACGTTGTAGATGGCCACGTTGCCGTCATAGAAGCCTACTGCCATGAGGTAGGGGTGGTCATTATGGAAGTCCAGGCACATGATGCCACTCTCACTGCTGAAGACATACTCTGGGAAGGAGGGGTTCTTCATGGTGTAGAGCAGGAGCATGCCCTGGCCCTGTTTCATGAAGTCATCTAAACAAGGAGGAGCTTTGCTGTTAAATCAGTCTCCAAGATCCTCTACTATTGAGACATACAATCTGACAGCACTCACCTATGCCTAAAACCCACCAGAATGCAAAGTCATGTGGGAAGGATATCAGTCACAGGACCAAATGGTCAGGTTGGTATGCCTACATCTGAACATCCTTTCCTCCATTGATATGTCATCCCCAGGACATGGGGACAATGTGCTTATGCAGAAAAACTACTGTTTTGTCTAGGAGAGAGACTTGAGAAGCCTTGGAGGAAAAGTGCAGAGGAAAAAAGAATCTTGTGGACATTTCTTTCTTTGGGCTAGGATTTCACTAACATTGCAGACATGCAGGCTGAGCCAAGGGTAGTGGCATTTCAATTTCTGTATTGGCAATATTTGATTTTACAGCCTCCTCTGCTTCTTTAAAGAAAAGCATTTCATTGAAGTATCTGTAAAGCATCATATCCACTGCCATTACACATAACTGTACAATGCACAAGTCACTACAGCTTTATTTTCTGCTTATGTCCAACGTCTCCTCCTTGCTTGGCACAGAAGCTCTTTTTTGCGAAGACTTTCCATTTTCTTTTCTATTTACTTTCAACTTTCCTTTGCACTGCCTGAAATTAGCTCTCCCTATTCTCAATAGGACCATCTTTCTTTTGTGTTTTTTTTTATCATGTCCTGACTGTCTCTGCAATCATCAGGTTTTTTGCTCATCTAAAAAATAATTTCCAAATTCTTTTAAAAGGGAAGAAAAGCTGTTGATGTTGATAAGCTCTCCAGAAGCAAAGAAGGAGCTTTCCTAATCTACAAAAACAATGCACTCTCTGAGAATATTCTAGCCATCTCTCCAAGTGCTTTTTCTTACTGCCAAATGCCCTCGGGCACACAGTATATGGGAAGCAAATTTACTGCTTTCTGTGCTTCAAATACCTGGTATACATCCTATTTCCAGAACAGCCATCTCCTTTTAAAAGTGCTTCCTACCTTTCTTAACATTTTGACAAGCCTGCAGGACAAGGACACACTACAAATGTGTACACCAGTGACAACACTAACTTCAGAGAACTCTCCTTCGCAGCAAGCTGATCCCAAATCAGCATGCAGGTACAGACATTGCTTACCTCAAATTTATCAGGGCCACATAGAGAACATTCAAAGAACCAGTAAAGAAACTCAGACATCAACAAAATTATTGTTGCTTTGTATTTGGATTGTGGAAATATTCTATTTTCACAGGTCTCTGTACATTGGGGCCAGGCAGAGGAAATGGCTTCCTTATTTTGCAGAAAGGTGAGATTCCAATACTGGCATTATTTTAAACATATCTGAACCCAAATAATATTTTAACATACTTTTTTGGAAGCGGTGGAAGCTTATTCCTAGAATTCTAGCTGAAAAGGAAGTGAACTTGCTTCCTCCATCAGAGATTTGCCCTGTTCTATGAATTCACAGAATTGTCTTTGTTCTTAGCCAAGTAATGTCATTGAACTGGTATTAAGTTGAGGTCCAGCCATGATAAGGATGAAACACTTGAGAAGGCTGTGGAAATGACCTACCAGGAATGACTCACAGCAGAATGAACTATGAAGTTAAATAGGTTAGACAGCCTTTGAATTCAACCTGTTTCATGCTCTTATTTCTCCCGGAGTGTGCTGACCAGCCAGGCATATTTCCAAAAAGTCTGCGGTGCACATTCATTTTCTATCTGTTGGCACTCTGCTGAGGGGCCTCAGAGAGCTGTCCCCCATGCTCCCTGCACAGCAGAGGAGACACCCCTTCAGAGGGTGATTCAGCCACCAAAGATCTGAATTGGGTTTTGGAGGTGCTTCTCTCTCTGCTGATCTGGCAGTATCATAGGCCAGCCACATTCCTCAATTAAAGATGATGGAGCAGGCCTTTATTGGGTAAAATAACTCAGCAGCTTCAGTGATTCCACCTGGAGGTTAGCCTGGCAGGGGAAAAGCAAAGTCTTGGGAAGAAGCTCTGGCAGAGTGAAACACGGGGTTTAGTTTGCAGATTAAGACACCCAAATGCAGGTCTACATGTGGCTATCTGTGCACTCAGAGTCTAAGCTCCTGCTACTATCAGTAGAGATCAATCAATTCTTCACTGCAGAAAACTCACCTTAAAGAAGATCCCTGTATTGGGTCTGATTTACTCTCTGGACTCCAAATAATGACTGTAATGGCCAGTGCTCTACTGACTGTTAAACCTGTCTTAATCCAAGAGCTGAATCCTACTCATTGTCTCCTTTATGTTATGAAATATCATGGATGTGGGTTAAATCACAGATGTGTGAATACTGCACATAAGTCTGGATAATATGATTGCTAAAGTACAGCCTATTTCTGATGAAAGGCAAAGTGATGAGAATAATCCACAATTAACACTGAAGCATGGCACATAAATCCCAGTAAAACAATAACCTTCTGAGAGTAGGCATATAAATCCATTTCAATGAAGGGTGAATTCTCACCCAGAGTACTAAACTGTGACATACCAACATGTTCTTTAATAAAGGAAAAAAGAAGGCTTTTTTCATTAGCAATATCCAGTGTTCCAGAATGGCAGGGACAGCACATACCCACAGCAGCATATCTGTGGTATAGCTTTGAAGCATAGCCTTTTCAAGAGAAAGGTTTGTGGTTTTCGGTAAAAACTTAGCAGGGCACTGCAGTGTGCCCCAAATCCTGTGTAGCTGGTCTCTCAGGATGCAGGCAGCTCACTGAAATGGTGTTAGAAGACCACAGAGCACACAGCAAAGCAGAGGGTGCAGACCCAAGCGCTGACAAGGGCTACACCACTGCTGGAGGTGAAAGCAGCAGAGTCAGATCTGAGGCAGCTGCTCTGCACCGTATGGATGCACCAGCATGCACTGGAAGAGCAGAGAGTATCTGCCCCATGCAGACCCACGAAGTGCAAACTGGCTCTTTTTCTGAGATACAAGGGCTGGAGATAGTAGAGATATCAGACAGTCAGTGCCAGCAGGAGTTGTTGTTCTACTTTACAGGAGGACACAAGGCAGCACAGCAAGAAGAGTAGAGTGAACGGACTCTTGCTGTAATGAGGAAGAATTGCATGTCATGCACCGATCCTCAGTGATCAACTGAGTGGAGGTTAAATTTCAGATCCTGACACGTAACAAGTGTATATGGGAAGAGAAGTTTTGCTAATGAAAGATGCAGATAGCATGATTACTGGTCTAGACCTGGAGAACTGAGCCTGTAAGCATCACATGCAATCAGAAATAGGTATCAAACCAACTATTACCACTGTCTAAAATATTCATCTGCATTTGCATTTAAAGCTGGACAGATTCAACCCAAACCCTTTTCAGAAAAATATCTATTTAGTGGTAGCAAAGTACCTCAGAATATCATTGTGGTATCACCAAATAGTTCATGCAAAACAAAAATCTGAAAAACATCTAAATGTTTCGTTCTGATGCTTACTAAGTGTCTGTTTTAACAGATTTTTCATTTATATTTTTCCTTAGCTGAATTTAAAAGAATCAGCAAATGTTCAATATCAGATCAAAGTATTTTGTTTGTTGGACAGAAATTTTTTTCATTTGCATCTTTCCCTGTTGGTTCACCAAAAAACCCACAAGACATGCATGGTTTTCCTCCATTTCCTCCAAAATGCTTAGTGGCTGAACCAGTATGCTTAACACAACAGTATCCTCAAGTTAGTTAGAAAGTACAATGCCTGGGGTAAATCCTGCATTCACATACTAAATCTCAATGTGGAGACCCTCCATGGTCATGAGTCAAAGTAGATATTTTTACTACACAAGAAGCGAGTGCTACAGTTTCTTGTGTGATAAACTGGCAAATTACCTTCTCTTTGGAGGATTTAAAACCCAAAACACTGCAGTCTTATATCTTAGGTCCCGTGATACATGGCTTTCTAAAAAGCAAGTCCGCCAGCTCTCTCGCTGATATGGCTCTGACCAAGACATCACCATGCTAAAAGGAACCACTGCTGCTTAAAATCTGTCCTTTCTCCCCCAAGAGCCCATCTAAAAAAAGAAGCAAGATGGAGAAGCACGGTTGTGAACAGCTGCATGTTTCTGAGCATCACAGCTGCACAAGTGCATCTACTCTCCTTTCCTAAGATATGCCCACGCTTTGATGAGCTTGCTGGCTGGGGCTCTATCCTTTAGGCTTGGATTTCTGAGAAGCCAAGGGAAGGGGCTGGCTGTGCTTTACACTCTGTTAGGCGATCTCCTCTGGGGAGAAGAGATCAGTTTCAGAGACAAAAATTTTGGTACCCAAAGAAATAGCTCAGCTGTTTACTTGCCTTTCAGATATTTAAAGTATGGAGGACAAAAAAGGTTATCTGCAGGCCAGCAAATTTCTCCAAGCAAATTATAATTATTATCCAGGTCTACAAAACCCTGAGCACAGAGTAAGAATTTGCCTGTGCTACAGCCTGCGTGGCACAGACAGGTGACTGAGCAAGTCACAAATTAATGAATTCTCAATACTTTTTTTTTCTATCAGTGAGCAAAACCTGTGCAGCATGGCACCTAGCACAGGCTAATCTAACCCGCTGTGAAACATGCTGGGTGAGCTTGCGCTGCTTCAGCAAGACTCTCTCCTGGCTTATTTAAATAGCTCTGCCAACTCCATGCTTTGCTGCGGTTGCAGAATGGGTGTGCTGTAAGAAAGGAAATGGCTGGCACTTCGAGCTTAACTGTATGCCAATAGTTCAGAAAAATCAGGAAAGCACAAATCTTTCCAAGGAGCTCAGAGAGTTTGGGCATGTGCTGAATGTGTTTTCAAAGGCTCCTGAGGACTAACAATAATAACTGAAAGTTTTATAGCACTTCAGAGTGCTTTAAACCTGTATCCACAGCACTCCTTTTTACAGCCAAGGGAATGAGAAAGGGCAGTGGAGGGGACTGCCAAAGACACTACAGCAAACTGGAAAAACAGGGAGCAGAACTGGGACTTCACAGGGCTCTCCTCAAGGTGGCCCCATCCCAGGATCCCTGAGAAATTTAAAGTAGGATCACTGATGCCCATTCTGTTCCTACTTACTAAAATGCCCACAAGTACACAGGTATATTGCTGTGTTGATACAAGCCCTGATCACTATGGATCTGGCTGTGAACCACACTGTGGGCAGGTAAAAGACTAACACTGGACTTTCAAAACAGTCCCTTCCCAGAAGAGAAAATGTTTTGAGAATTCATTGCTTCATAGCTCAAGGCCGGAAAGGCTGGCCTCCTCTATTTCGCAGCTTATAAATGTTACTGGTATATCCTGTTTTGAGCCCAATAACTTGTTTTTGGCTAGTATATGTATACTTCATTTGAAGATCTCAAGAGACAGAGAAGCCACTGTTTCATTTCAGTTTGTTTCAATGTTAATCACTTTGAGTGATTAAAAAGCTACACCTAATTCCTTATTTGACTTATCTGGCTTCCCGCTGTTAATTCTTACTATGCTTATCTTGATTGGATGATGGACTTCTTTCATATCTGGTGCTTTCTCTTCTTTAAGATACTTTAAAAGTGAACACTAGTCACCTTTCAGCATACTTTTGATAACCTTCACAGCCTGAACTCAAAAATCCCATTTATTTTCACCAGTCTTGTATAGAGAGGCCTGTTCAGCAAAAAGCTGGGAGCCAACACGAGCTTTGCCACACCAGTCAGTGTTGCCTTCACAGCTGCAAAGAGAAAGCCACTTCTCAACAGATGTGGAGAAGGGTAGAATATTAAGAAACTTTCCACAGGTATGTGGAGGACATCACAAGCCTAGGACTTGTACTGACAAGTGCAGACAAAATTCACTTGCAGTCCAAATTTCAACTGGATATTGTCCTCTCTTCACCTTTAGGGCATCTTCTCCAACTCTCAAATCAACTTGGGCTCTTCACTAAACTATCTATAGTTTTCTGCTTACTTTGAAAAATGTTAGCTCCAGAACCAAACATAATATTCCAGTATCAGTCTCACTAATGCTTAAATCATATCTCTGCTGCCACTCAGGACTCCCTGGTTGCGTTCCAGGATCATGTTCGCCCTCCTTGCCAAAATATCACACTGGGAACTCAAATTTATTGCTTATCCACAAAAGCCTTTTTTTTTTCCTTTTTTTTTAGAGTTGCTGCCTTCCAAAACACAGCACTCCTCCTTGTTTAGAGAGGTATAATGTCATATTTGGCTGCATTAAAATGCATTTGGTTTGAATAATTCCAGCTTACCACAAGATTAATCACTGTACAACAGCCCTGTTCCCAGCATGATTTACAACTCCACCTGCCTTTTCATCAGTCACACATTTCATCTGCTGTGAGTTTATATTTCCATCCAGAGGACCAATGAAAACAATGCCTAGGCTCCAGGGCCACCACGGATCCCAACAGCACCCCCGCTGAGACACTGTCTTAGATGATAACTCCACCAGCATTTATTTTCTGACATTTGTCAGTGGAAGTTGAACCCCCCTGTTGACACCACCTGTGCTGGGCTGAACTCAGCGAGCACAGGCACTTCCCATGCCAGGGAAATACGTACCCTCCGGTTAGCAGTGTTGACACTGCAAGATCTGCAAGCTCTGAGCAAGCCCATCAGTGCAGTGGAGGCAAATCGTAGATCATTTTGGTTTATGCTGATTCAGATATTTGAATGTCAAATTCAACATTCTGCTTGACACCTTTCACCAGCTGCTGGACTAATTCCTAGTACTCCTGATCAAGTTAATGTTATTAGCTGGGGCTCTAGTTAGGAAGCACAGAACAGTTTGGATAGGAGAGGGAAAACACCGGAATTACTAAGTCTTTTGGACATTTTAGAAAAGATGAAATTGACAGGTGACAAGGCAAGCTATAATTTATACACGTCCTGAGGCCATGTCACAGTCCTAGTAACTGCTGTGGGCTCTGCACATATCAGAGGCAAGACACACACCTCAGAAACATGGATGGATAGGTACAAACAGCCTTTAAGAAAACGAGCTATCAGGTATGTTTGCATCTTACTCTAAAATACAGTCTGGCAAAGTAACACAAGAGAGACCACAGTCAATGGGGCCAACAAAACCGAGAGATTTAGGAAATGCCTGGAACAATGTGCTGTTTGTCAGTGCATGCAAGAGCAGAGGCTCAGAAGCAGAAAAGAACAGGTGTGAACAGGATGAAAAGATGTGGCGCCTTCCTAAAAACAGCAGGAGGATCTGGCTTGCAGCTCTGCTCTCCCCTGGTTCACATAAAGGTGAGTAGATGAGCACTGCAAAAGGAGAAGGAATATGCAACCGGGCTGAGTTTGCAATGCTATAGGTAAAACCAGAGTTTTCTCATTCTGATCAGACATGGTTTTGCATGATAGATCTAGCAGACACTACAATTCTTTTAAAAATTTTCTTCTTTAAATAAGATATTCATAAGAGCTTGGTTTTACAATTTAAATAGTAATTGTGCAACTGCCCATATGTTATGAATGCTAACTTACACTCTGAAGATACTCAAATAAAATGGAGAGAGAGTCCATGTCTTTATCTTGTATGATAAAGGTACAAGACTAGCAATGGGGAGATTTGTATTCCAGACCCTGCTGTGCAAAGACCAACTAATGTGGTCTTCATCCTTTCTTCTCTGTACTTCTCACAGCACTTCTGAGGATACACATCACAGATGAGGGAGGAAAAGGGTGACTGACAGGGCTATAAAAGTTCCAGATATCAATAATGTCAAAAGCAACACTCCTGTTGCTGTTTTCAGGGATGCACTTACGTTTTTACCCTCAGCTAGACAGACTAACAGTCTCGCAAAATTCACTCCCATAGCTCCTCAGAAATCAGGGAGCAGAAGACACTTCCCGGCTCCGACACCCAGGAGGAAGCACTTGTCTCTGCAGAGCACTCTGGAGCTGGGAAGCTGGACAAGTTCTAATCCTACCGTTACACATCTGGCAGCAGTTGGCACAAGCAGCTGAACTCTTGCTCCTGCCTTTCTTGTTTTGGTCAGTTTAAGCTGCAACCTTGATAGTGTTTCACTATCACCTGAGGCTCTATTTCCTCTATCCCTGTTCTAAAAAACTGGCATACTTGATAGCATTTGCAACCAACTAAATATTTAAGAGTGCCATCAAGTGGCCAAGTGGGTGGCTTCCAGGAGGGACACATCTTTCAGAAATCCCCAGGATCATGAAACAAATGGACATCTATAAATGTGCTGCCTTTGGATAATCACACCAGCCTGCTGTTACTGCAAACAAGCCAGGCTGCCAGCGTCTCAGTATTCCTGACCTGAAGAGCTCTGAGGGGGATACATACACTGCAGGAGATGCTTATGTATTCCATAATTAAAGGACAGGAACGTTAGAGTTTTATGGTAGTGCTGCAGCCTCTTGAAAGTAGACAGATGCCTGATGAGTTGGACATATACAGCCCAGACTGTGGAGGAGGCAATTAGAAATGATACTGCAGCTCAGAGAACTTTTCTGAGGACATTTGGTAGAAGACCCAGATTTGATTTAGGAGCAAAGAAGAAGCAGAGTTATACACACAGGCCAACCTGCAGTCAATTTTGCACAGGCATGTACTTCAAGAAACAATGAATATTAAGAGCAGCCATTACAGCTCAGACACCTGCCCCTGTCCCATTTGCAGCAGTGGTTAACATCAAATGCCTAGGGAAGTGTATAAAAACAGGGCATAAAAACAGTGATATTTTTTCTAGAATACTGTCTAGGCCCCTACTCATTTGTGGTTAAGCATCTCCCAGGTCCCTAATGGTCCTCCTCCCACTCCCCTGTGCAGCCAGCTACCAATCGTTAAATCTGGACAGTATCTTTCAGCATTCCTCTTTGTGTAAGACTGGAATATACACCAGATATTCAGTTCTTCTCACAGTAATTGACTTTTTTTGCTTGCTTTTATTTTTAATACATGAAATATTGTGCATCTCAAGCAGATATATGATATTTGATCAGATAACAAAGGCAGAGGGGAAAAAGGCAGTTATGGCAAGAAGAGAGAGGATCCTTCAGAGTGAAATTTCCGAACAGCAGCTAGGTGTTACGACGGAATGGTACTGGTCCAAAAGGCTCACATAAAACATCAAGTAGCTATGCAAACCATGGGCCAAATTTTGGCTCACACTTATGATGGATAAAGGATAAAAAAGAAAGAAAAGAATCACAGAGTCACAGAACAGCTGAGGTTGGAAGGCACCTCTGGAGATCATCTAGTCCAATCCCCCCTGCTTAAAGCAGGGTCAGAGAGAGCACAATGCCTAGGACTGTGTTGAGTCAGGTGTTCAATATCTCCAAGGAGATATCTCCACAACCTCTCTAGGCTGTGGAGATACTGTTCCATTGCTCAATCCCCCTCACAGTAAAGAAGTTTTGTCTTACATTTAAAGGGACTTTTCCCTATCTCAGTTCAGGTCCATTGTCTTTTGTCCTTTCACTTGATACCACTGTGAAGAGTCCGGCACTGTTTTTGTTATTCCCTCCCATCAGGTATTTATACACATAAGAAGAAACTTCCACCTTTCTCTTGTGACAGCCAACTTCGTAGACTCCCAGCTCTGGGAAGCCAACCCTACGTAAACCAAACCAGACTATAAGTCTGGTCAACACAACGCATTCACTGTGGGAGTTCAAGGGGAGTTTAGCTGCCCATTATCTCCTGTCCCCACCAGCCAGGCTGCTGCTGGGCAGTCTGGCTTCCCTCCAGCATCTCTGCAGCAGAGGAAGAAGCCTGGGACTGCATAGCATCTGGACAGCATGTGCTGCTCCAGAGCATCACTATCCTATCCTGTGTGAGCCAAGGTGGGGAAGAGAGTGCACCTGGGCATCTCCCCTGTACATGAAGGGGTTGCATCTGGCCCTGGCCAAGACAAAGCTAAACTGCCTGGGAAACTGAACACAACAAAACACTCAGATGCTTCAGAGAGCAAATACCATCTTACAATGTGAAAAGCAGCTCTCAGTGGTTTGCTGGGGTGATCCTGTTCTTCTGAGCACAGTCTTACAGCTTTCACACAAAGATACAGTCATACAGCACCAAGGGTGCCCAGGAAGGGTGAGCCAAACATCTCCAGACTTTAGAATCCTTGGCATCCACAATCTGGCATCCACAGCATCAGCATCTTGAGAATCTACTGTACTGGCTTCTCTTTTAAGAACTCACCAAACAGTAAAAAAACTGATACAACTGTCCCTCTATGAAGATCTCTTACGCAGTGCTGGAAACCACTTCATCAGGCACCATTTGATGGGAGGAGCTAGAGAATGCCAATGAATCGCAGTCAGCTCTCTTATACCTGGAGGAATCTGATGAGAAGAACTCAGGGCTGAATGAGTTGACAATAGCCCTTGGAGCAATACCTGCTCCCTTTCTTTTATGGCAGGTGAGACTCTTTCCAAGAGCAGTCACTTGCTAAAATTTAGCAATTATCTAAATCCAGTGTGATAATGTTGAAAAATTAAGGACACCTAGATTATCCAGTCTTACACACAGAGTAAGCCTTAAGTTCTTCACACAGGAAAGTTGTATTCTCCTTATCTTATAGCCAGGAAAACAGAAGTGCAGAGTTGCTGAAGACACAACTCAAAGCTAGTTACATGATTCACCACTTAGATTCCTCACTGACACAAAGATGTAAGCATCCCTGAATAATTTTTTCCTGCCTTCTCTAATTGACTTCATCCCACAATATCCTAAAACTCACTTTTACCCTCTCTCACATGTATTACAGCAAAGTGATAGCCTTGACAACAAAACATGCAGCACTCAAAATAATTTAAAAAACCAAAACCAACCAAACAACAAAAAAAACCCCACAGAACATGCAGAGTTTTTTTACACTGTTCTGGTGTTAGAAGTTTCTAAAACTTCAAAATTTGGTCTGCACTTATTCTTCAATAGCCAGAATTTTTAATGTATTCCTGATAGAATCTTAACCTGAAGTGGCCTATAATATGAGTCAGTGGAGGTTAACGTCCAGATATTCCTGCGTATATTCTGACAGTTTGGCAGCCTAGCAAATATTACCAAGCATGAAGTGGAGAATTGAAAACTATGATTGAGTTCCTTAAGCGGGGATCAGCAGAGAAAAATGTTATACTGAAGAATATGTGTTTTTGTTTTGCAGCAGCAAATAAACAAAGGTAAGCTAAGAAGAGTTTTGACGTCTCACAAATTTCAACTCTAATGAAAACATTAAATTAGATGATAGATTTTCTTCAGCTTTTTACTGATCCGCTCTGTTGAAAAATGGTGCTCACCCATCTCCAGAACAAAAGACAGAAGAGAAAAGTCTTTGAAGAAAAAGCCTTTAATGGGGCCCTATACAATTTCTTTGTACCATTCTTCCCTAAGAATAATAACAAGCTATCTAACTTCAGGAGCTTATAAAGTAACTTACATATTGCTAGAATTAATGATGGAATGAGCCTAACGCAGATTTATAAATTCTAAGGCGAAAGGAGATCGTTGTGATGAATAAATCCTGTATTTGTTCCTATGCTTAATTACTTAATTACTTCCACCATTAAAAATTCAATTTATTTCCAGCTTTCTGAGATCTCTGAATTCTACTTCCAGTTGCTAGATTCTGTCCATGAAAAAGTAACATGAAAGAGTTCTGTTCCATAAGAGATCTCCTTCCTTTCCCTTCAAGTAACTAACAGACAGTAATCAAATCACTACTTAAACTAATCAAATCACTCCTTAATAAGCTAAGTTAAGCTGTTCGTCTCTGAACCTTTTTCAATTTTAACATCCATGTTGAAGACTGAACTGTTAATAGCCGGATACAACATTCCAGTAAAGGTCTCACCAGCATCATACACAGAAGTAGCACCTCCTCCCTCCCGCTACTCTCTAGTACATGAATCCATACAGCATCCCATGTCAGACCTCCTAAGACGCACTTCTGCAACTGCTCTTCCAGATTTAGCTAGGAGTTTTCTTTCTCAGAGTGCACGTCAAGATAGGAGAATATTTTCAAGTCCAGTTTCATGACTGACACAAAACAATCTAACCATGGGCTGCTGCTAAAAATGCTGATTTTTTCTTCCCTTCTCTGTGTTCTAAGCCCAGTGACCCTGTGCTTGCTGATCTGGCTGAAAAACCAATAATTTTAAATGGCACTGTCATCTTAGGGTACTGATGGTGATATTGCATGCATGTAACACTCAATCTATACAATTAGCAGTTCTTAAATGAAATCTAAGGAGGATTAGGTCCTTAAAGCTGCCTGGTGACCCAGCTCTCTGGATACTAGCCAGCAAAGACAGACAGCTGACTTAGCAAGCTTCCTGCTTTTTGCAGGAGCAGGGGATACTTGGGACAAGTTAGGGACTCTCCAAAACAGAATCATGGTGTGATGGCACAAGTCTGGAGAAGCAGCACTCCAGGTTGAATAACATCTCTGAAAAAAATGCCTCTAGAGTCACTGCCCCTCTATGGGAATTGCTGGAATAGAGCCTTCTCTTTCTAGGACTGCCCTACAGGATCTGAGATGAATGCAGCTCTGGATACATGCCGTCTTCTGCGGGTCCCTTGGCTTGGCTTTTTCATCAGTAAGAACGGAAGCAGCATTGCCTGATCTCATCTGGGAAGACACAGACAGTCAAGGCAGAAAGGAATTCAGACACCAGAGCAACGGAGACCATTTAAGTAACTAAAACAGAGATCCTCCCCCTCTGCAATCCCAGGTCATCGTGGAGGTGCCCTCACATCCATTGGCTCTGACGTCAGTCTAAAAAATAAATGGATAATTGCAGCACCAGGATGGAAGGCAAGGGCAACTAGAAATTAGTTCTCCTGGGTGAAGTGCAATACAGGTCATCCAACCCATAAGTATTTCTACCTTAACCCTTCCTGAAAGCCATGTTTGGCCTGGAGGAGAGTTGGATCTTCTCATTGGTTTCTTTGTATTTTGTAATGGCTAGATGCCATAGCTGGAGCAGAAAGGGCTTCAAATGAACAGTAGAAAGCTGACCTCTGGTGTCGGGAGCAGGGGTATAGAGAGAAGACAGCAAGGAAGGCAAGTTCCTGTGCTCCTGAGCACTGCTTCACAGTCTGCGTAGTTCTCTGCTAAGATTCACTCAGTAGCATTGCTTCAGACAAATGAATAAAACCAGTTGATGAATAAAAGCAACATGTAGCAACAGGCTACAGTGCTTGGCAGGAGTATTGCTGTTTTCATTTCTGTGCTTTCATATCAGTTCTTCCTCCACAAAGCATCTAATCAGCCAATGCTATACAGCAGAAAATTAACGGTTTCCTTCGGAGAGCCGCCTCATGATGCCAGAGAGCACGGCGGGATTGTTTGTAAATATTTGATTAGGAAAAGCAAGTAAAATTGGCATGAAAACATGCAAGAATTAATGCTGTGCCACTATCCAATAGGGATATTTATAGTACAGAGGTGATGCCAGCCAACATTAACACATGTGGTACTACACCAAATGCCTTCACCAGCAACTCTGCCTGTAACAAAGCCAGGATTCCCACAGATCCAGGCTGTAAACAGCTGATTGACAGGAGCTGACATAGTTTCCAGGGGATACATTGGGTGTTCTGTGCTGTCTTTATACAGCACACAAATGGAGGGGTGCTGGAGCATCCTCAGAGCCTTTGTGTACTCCCTCAGCCCTCTCTTTGCCAGTCGACGAAGGGGACAGGCCTTGGGGTGGGAACGAGCCCTACCTCCTCAGCACTCTGTACTTCAAAAATCTCCCAAGCAGGAGCAAAATACATGACCAGTCATTAACCTGTGCATGTTTCTCTGTGGATGTTTTCATGCAACAGAATCCTATTTTGGGCAGGTGTTCCCTTGCAGGAGTCTCTCTCCAAAAAGAGGGATACAGGTAGGGCACAGTCTATGATGAGCTTCCAGCTGCATGCACATCTGCACCAGGAATTAAAGGGTCCTTGCTGCCATGAGGTTTGGAATTCCAGGTTTGGAAACGTAACAAACCCTCTGGCAAGGGGTGTCAGGTGCATGCTTGCAGGTTTTTTCTCCAGCAAGTGCATCTGACAATGCTGGGACAAGCTGCTTAAGAGATAAGAGCCCCCATCCTCTTGAGCTTTAAGACACTGGTCTTAAAGATGACACACATTTGCCAGAAGCCATTAGGCAGAATTAAGCCTGTCCTGATATAGAGAAATGATTTCCGGAGGTCCACTCCAGCCTAATTTTATATCATTCTTTAACTTCATACTTTGACTTTTGTATGAAACCAACACTGCAATAACCAAAGATTAAAATCAAACCGATGTGCTAATTTATAGTTCCTTCCAAAGAACAAGAAAACAGCTTATGTTGTAATGCAGAAGGCAGAAATCATCAAATAACTTCCTAATGAAAACAGTGGGCTGATTCTGATCTTTTTTAGGTGAACAGAAATTTGGTATAATTCCATAGCCAGACATGCTGGTAAGCCTAGGCATGAAATCACAATACACCTAGTGGCATTTTAGATATTGTCTGATTGCCCTCTCCTACCCAACACAGAAAATACCAGTAAGGTGTGGTAATCATCCTAACTGACAGTAAGCGTTCATTGCCCAGTTATCTCAGTGATTACATGTGGTTTTCAGAATTCCTGTTCTGCAGCTGTTTGCCCAAACTGACAACAACTTCTTTTTCCAGTTCAGCTGGAAGTCACATTCCCTCCTTTCTCTTAACTAATTCTACAGTTATGTAAATACATGTGTTAAGTAAAAGTGCAAATGGCACCCAGTGAGGCTTAGAGAAAACTGACGATTCAAGAAATAATAGAATTCAAACTGGGAAAACAATAGCTTGTTAAATTGTGAATCAGCTGGTGGTCAACATTGAACATAGTCCCAAGTGACTGTCATTTGTAAATTAATTGAGATTTCCTTTTGGTGGCACCTACCTTGAGAGTCCAGTTGAAATAATTTATACACTGTGGCACAACTCAAGAACCAGCATTACAGTCCTAGTATTCAGGCTGTGACTACATACTGTCAGCTGGAATATCACATGCAAGCAATGATAAGAATTTGTTTCAAAGAAGAAAAGGAAATTGCAATTTTCAGAGGATGCTGTGAAGTCTGGAAGGATTAGAGGCTGTCAGAGATCCTGCAGTACAAGAGGCATATAGGAAGAAGCTAAGCTCTGATGCTTTTAAAGTATGGGAGATCCCAGTGGGGCTTGGGGTTTGATTGGAAATCTTGAAAACCCTTTTGCAAATCTGAAAATGTAGTTCAAACTTTCCTTCGCAAAACTTAATTCATTCTTCTCAGTGGGAATCCAAATTTGGAAAGTTACATTAAAAAAATCATAAATAGTTCAGCCACAACAGCAATCTAATCATTACAGATAAACTGAAATGCTCTGAAGGAAGCAAATGAATGGCAAGGAGCATCAAACTAGCAAAGCTGGACCGGATCCATGACTTACTGATGATTTGCTATTGTATTCCAGGGATCAGAGTAGAGCTGCGAGCTGGTCTCACAAGACATGTGACATGGCAAAAGTTGCAAGTCATCAGATCTGCACAGCCATGAACCCACTGGGATTTTTCTTGGATCACAGAAGTCCATTTACTTGGGAACCACTGCCTCTGCCTTCATGAGGGCACACTGCTTAGAGAGCTGGGCAAGACATCTAATAGGCAGGAGCCACACCAGGGCTGCCCATTCCTGCAAGTTTATCAGGAGTGCTGCAATAGCAGGAGGTTTTTTTCCAAGCCTCAGCTTCATTATTTAAACACAAGTTCTGCTTCTGCTTTGTTTCAGAACAAAACATTGCTAGCCCTCATGGCAATAAAGGAAAGTTTTAAAACACCAAACAGATTCCACCCTGAAAGCATAGGAGGCAAAAAAAAAGAAGTCAAGTCTTATCATTTGTAATAATCTCATGATTTTGAGAGCCTGCCTTGCAACCTCTGAATGATCAGACTTGGCATTACCATACCATCCTCATGGAAAAATTTCCTAACTACCAAAGAAATTTTTCCTATTCCCTGAAACATGAACTCCCAATGCTTATTAGAATTACCTTTTCTACTTCTAGTTCTTCCTGTTTTCTCACTTTAATTTGTCAAATAGCTTTCTGCTGAAGACATCATAAATCCTTATGTTGCATCCAAAACAATTTAAAATACATTATTTTTATCATAGACAAAGACATATATATTCCATCACTCCCTTTCTCCATAAATTCTGTCCCACAGACTGCTTTAGTAATCTAGCTTATTTTACTTTAAGGCCATCTATCAAAAGAAACAGCTATTAGTTAATATACTTGTTAAGTTACTACATACAAATAGAGAGATATTTTGCCTATAGTGGTTTGTAACAAAAATTATTTACAGGTACAGCCTTGCCTTTAAGGGTGACTATGCCATGCAGTGCAGCAAGGGGCAGATGAAGCCACAAGACAGAGTTACACAGAGGAAATTTTGCATGCTTTATGCTATGTGTTCGTGTCGATAGTTTTCTGCACTATAATGTGACTCCAGGGTTTAACTGACATGCATACTGCTCACGGTGATTCATACAGCAGTACTGTACAACTTACATTCTCTGCATAGATTCTTCTACAGTGCCCAGCATTTTGGTGTGGAAGTAACTAAGTTCAGAAATAAAGCCATGAAAGTGGAAGTTGGGTCAATAACTAGTCCATCTGGCCAGTGTGGTATCAACAGTCACAGCACTGCTCATAATGTCTGTACAAAAGGTCTGACCACAAGCTCTGCAGACCTCACATATAGTGATTTATCTTTCCCCCATCTGAGTTAGAGGAGACAGATAATTCCACCTCAGTGCACAGACACAAAAGTATTGTCACAATATAAGGTAATCTAACCCAAACAAACTGATTGGAGCAGCATGTTTGAGGGTACTTAAGCATCACAGCTGAAAGACATCAAAATTTATTTCAAGCCAGTATATCCACTACATCTCAGTCCCACAGCAACATGCTCATTAAGAATTCCTGCAGCGCCTTCCACATCACAGGACAGAAACAAGGATGTTTTCTAAAGCAATCCCCTCAACACACAAAATTCCCCTTTTTCACTCCCAGGGAACTGCTTGCCAAATTACAGACTCCACACAGGGATTCACCATTAAGGTGCCTCCTTAGCTTGAAAGACTCTGAATGCAACTGAAAAATGCAGATCACCTGATCATATCTAAGCCTGCAACAGTTAACTTTAAAAAATCATACTGGAATTCTGTACAAATTATTTGTATGATCATTGAGTTTTTCAACAGCAACACTTCACTACAGAGGTTGCATTCCTATAGTCATGACAGATTAACAATAGCTCTTCTTACCAAGGATTTTAACACTTCTAAGCTTTAATAGTACTGAGATGATTAACCATAGTAAACTATGCATTAGGCAATAAATAAAACTTACAGAGTCAACAGCATTCTTTATGAATGCTGTGTGGCTAAAGATTGAAGCCACACAATCTTTATTTGTGTGGCTGATTTCACAGCCACTGTTGCATCTGAGAAACAGAGAAAATGGAAAGACCTCTCAGGTCACTGGATCGAGAGCCTTTTCCTGGCAGGCAACCAGAGCAAATCCATAGCATACCAAACTCTCCCTTAAACTAATATATGTGCCTGCAGTAGCCTTAAACAGCTCTTATGCCTCCCTGGCATTTTTCAGCCCTGATATACTTATGGAGCACTAAGGAGGCTAAACAAATCACTTCATTTAGTCTTCCCTTGTGTGGAGGCTCTGGAATTCCTCTGAAGAAAGTGCCATATAAATCTGGATTATTGTCAGGTAAAAGGATTTTACAAAATTCCTATCCTTTGTGAATCTACCCATGTCAATGAATCTCATCCTTGAAGTCCTAATGCAAAGAGTTAAATCAAGGCCAGATCTTCAGACTTGCTACTGTTATCTCTCAGATAGAACTCAAAGCACTCAGATTAGGAAATCTGCTTTGTAGCCCATATCAAGGCTTTAGCAATGAAAAATAAAGCAAGCAGAAGAAAACCAAGTCCTTTGAAGTACAAGTTAATATGGAAAAATAATTAAGTATCTGGCATAAGTAAACACATTACGGCTAAGTAATGTTGGCTTGTGTTTTATCCAGATTTTGCTTGGCTATTTATCTACCCAAACATTGGGTTATCAGGGGAACAGAATATGTGTCGGGGTTAGTTGCAGGAATCACTGGCTGCTCCTTAAGAGATGGGGAGCTGATACCCAAACACGACAACGCAGCCAGCAGTGCAGGGGCTTCGACAGGCAGGGCTCATCCCACTGCTCTTGAGAAGTGATGCTGGTGAGGGTGGTCAGGGCCACTAGAGCCTTTTACTGCCCCCAGGGCCCTGACAATATTTTTTCTACTTAGGCTAGAGTGTGAGAAGTAGACTTGATTCCAGCACTTTTGCTATGGAAAAGTCAAGCTATGATGATAATGTAACCTTAGTATTTGGCAGGAATGGGAAATAAAAAACCAAACAAATAGTGTTTGGCTTACAGGACATGGGCATAAGAACATTTGCATTTCAGAAAATGAATCTTTAAAATAGAGCATAAAATGATGCTGTTAAGAGTGTGTAGAGCTGTTTTGCCTGTCCTCAATATCTGTTGATCATCTTCTCCTGCTGAGTCAAGAGGTCTCTCAGTATAGACGGGTGGAAAGTCTTTTAGCAGATTTTCATTACGACACCATCACCTTGACATCAATAACAAAGAGAGTTAACCCATCTCTGCTTGGTTTCTGTTGTGCAAATGCTAAAAAAAGAATTCCCGCAGTAGCTTAAATGTAGCCATTTCCAAGGACAAGGCTAAGAAAGGGAAGGCATCAGACTGGCTTTATCAAACAGGTAAGACTCTATGGCACACAAACGTTTAGTCTCCTGTGGATAAAAATGCACTAATCAAACTAACTGGGCTAGACAGAGACGTAAGTGGATTGAAGTTAATGGCCTGCAATGCACCAGAGACACAACAGGATGGCTGAGCAGCTCCTTTGATCCCCAGGCTCTATAAAATCTCTTAATACATCTTTTTCCAAAAACACATCAACAGAGCTCTTTACTATTTCATGCTTAACAAAATGCCCCAGCGAAAGATGACGTTATGAGTTGATTTAAAATGAAATTAATTAAAAGATAAGGCTAGAAAAAATTAGGCAAAGCTTACAGAATTTAAATTACAAATCAGTAATTAAGTCACCAACTGAAATTAATCTTTCATATGATTCACTTAATGTATTATACTTATTAGGTTATATTTACTAACAGAATTGACAATATAATAGGTACTGTCAATTTTACACTCCCAGAGCCTGTATGTGTGGTAAGAGATATTTGGTATTTGGAAAACAGATTTTAAAGTGTTGTAATTTATGTTTAATTGACCACAATTAGTTATTTAAATAAACTGGATGTATGATGGCTTAAATTTCTAACACCGATTCCACCAGGGAGGTTTTTCAAAGACTGTCAGACCATGGAGGAGGATACAGATGTTTTGCAAATGAACTTTAAAGTCTCCAGCATGATACAGTGCAGAGAGCAGCCTCCAAAAAGGTTAGAAGAGTGAATAAATCAGGCTCCTGAAGACTATAAGATATGAAGAATAGAAGATTTTTCTACATTAACTCTTGTTTTAAATGAAAAAATCATGGCTGTGACAGACCAAAACTTAGAGACAAATATCACATCTTTAAAATTTCCACATTTTAAAATTTCCAGAGGCTGAGAATTTACCACATGCCAAAATTAATTGTTCTCAATTACCCATCTGCTATTAAAAAGGCACACTTTGTCTGGCCTCAATTCATGTAGCTCCAGCTTTTCTTTGATCTTGTTACATCATTTGTCTGGCAGGTTAAAGACCATCTTGTTACATGATCTGCTTTCCCAATATTGGGAGTTAACAGGCTGCAATCCAACTACCTAATAAGCTTTTCTTTGACAAGCTGAACAAACCAAATTCCTTGAATTTGTTTCCCAGGTCAGTCGTCCTGTTCTTAGATCATTCTTTCATTCTTTTTTGAACCCTTCGTACTTTATCATCCTTTTCCTTGGCATGTCACCAGCAGTGAGCACGCCTTTCCAGGGTGGTCATTCCAGCACTAAATAAAAAAGGCTCTTTCAGCCTCTCAGTTCCTTTGCAAATCCCCCCTCTCTGTAGAGCCAAGGATCTCTGATGCAGTGCAGCAATTTGGTTTCACCACTGCAGTTGTGAAGCTTTTTTTTAAATCATTGCTCCTCAAGATAGGGCTCCCCCCTGTATGGATGCATGGCTTGAATTTCTTTGAACAAACACTTGGACGCTGTAACGCAGAGTGATGCCTTGTACTCAGCTACAAAGGGATCTAAATCGCTCTTTGATCTGATTGTTCTATTTCTTACCACCTCCCAGATATTTGTCTCATCAAAACATTTTATCAGCAGTGATTTTCTGTTTATTTCTTCTTCATGGATGAAAACATAGATTAGCACTAGACCTAGTTATTAATGACTTTTGACATGCTTGCCTCAGAGGCGTCTGATTGCTACATGTTATTTCCTGCCTTTTTTTTCCCCCAGAAGCCTCTTTTAATTAATACAACGTAGTCATGGAAAACTCCTTACAGCTATTAAAAAGTCACATAGCACAAACAGCACTCTTAAATTAATACAGAGCAGGCCGACGTCCTCCAGGGTCTTCCTTTTTGACTGTGGGGATACTCAGTGTCCATAAAAATGTTCTTCAACAATTCACAAATAAGACCTACATATCCCCTTTTAATTTTTTCTCTATGCTTATTTTGTTGATGCTTGTTTTCTGTATTGTAATATTCCCGTACAGCAGCAACTTTGCACATTACTTAGTAGGGCTTCAGTCTGCCTGATAAAACAAATATAATAAATTAAAATCACTGGCAACTAAGCAACCGTTATGTTTTAATTTTGTGATTGTCTCTTTTTTTTTTGTCAACATACATTCACTACTGATAGTTAGATATCACTAACTATTATTTCAACTACATTAATAACTGGCATCACCAGCATTCGCAAAAGGTGACAGACTTTCAACTTACAGCACAAATATCCAAAATGTCAATAAACAATACATTCACAGCTAAAAGGAAACACTCAGCCACCATGTTGGCAGAAGGCAGTTCTCAAACCTGTTACCAAAAAGTCAGAGTGAACCTCCTGGGTCTTTTACTACTGAAGATGTATTTAATTTTATCAACTTCAGATCAGTGCTGGGCACATGCCTCTGAACGGACATGAGACATTTACCCAAAGCTGGGATCTGTTATAGCATTTTAGCGCTTTATACAAATGTAGGCCAAATAGCAAACTGAATCCAGACTGCAATATGAACTTCTCTTTGAGGTGTGTGGGCCACATCTATCAGCCTTTTGTGGTATTGCACTCAGAAAACTTCAGCAGCTTTACTGTGGGGTCACAAAAGGCTGAAGCTCGCTGCTGAACACACTACAACTCACAGGACTTTTTTTTACCCAGTCCAACTCACAGGCCATTATGTGACTGGGGAGCTGCCAGCCCCCTCCTCTCCAGCACAGTCCCCTCAACGTGAATCGCTTGTGCACACAGCCTTATACAAAGAATTCCATCTAAGAAATCTAAAGTGCTTTTTCACTCTCTGACAAGGTCTTCAATCTCTATTCTCAATATAAAAATAAACTCATGTAGCTTAGAGAAAGATTAGCAGGGAACTCCACTCCCAGAAGTCTTCTCTGCCTGTTCTGGGAACATAATTTAAATATATAAACATATCCAAAGCTACCTGGAAGAGACTTCCTGTGAGCTGGTTCAGAGATCTGAATTTGTTAGGCAGTATTCAATCCTCTTACTGCTTTTACTTAAAGCTCTCTGGTCATTCATCAGAAAGTACCAAATTTAATAGCAGCTTGTTATGTAAATCCAGTCCAGACTATCTTCCATATGCTGAATCACAACCTTTAAATCTACCACTGCAGAGAAGAAAATTACCCACAAACACCTGTACAATTTCTAACACTGACTCTCCTTAAGCCCACAGCCTATACTGTTAAATGAGAGTTTTCAGGCTTCTAGGGTTCTCCTTCTCAAACGTACACTTCTGTCCTTGTCACAAGGATTGACTATCATCTATAGGACTTTGCTCTCAACTGTGCCAAGAATTACCCTGCATGCAATCTTCATTAAGTGGACTAAGTTTAGTCCTCAAACCCATGTTTTAAATAAAGTACTATCTTGCATAGAGATGGACTAATAACTTTTTTAAATCCTTTTCAGTTCTATTTTCTATGACTTTCTAATGTATATGTGAGTTTCAGAGAGCTGGGCTCCATAAGCTATTATTTCCATAATTTGACTGAGATCTCATAGAAAACTTGAAGGATTTATCTACATTTTGAGATCAGATAAAGCATTATAGCTTCTAACAAGTAGTTAACACGAATTAATGATCACAGACCTTATTTGTATGCAGTAAGATTCTTTCAG
>NW_008824191.1:174906-176694 GCF_000699105.1 Pygoscelis adeliae | reverse complement strand
ATCATCTCTCCTATTACTTAGATCCCCAGACCTATGGAGACGGTAAATGTCTTGTCAAAGCTGCCATCCCTCTTGTCAGGATGACTGATGAAATAACTGTGCTAACAAGAATATATCTGTGTATTCCTTCAGCATTCAATTAAGTACATCATAATATTTGATTTAAAAACTTATATGACATGGAATTAGTAGAGCACACTCTAGCTGGATTAAAAACTGGTTCACTGCCAGAGCCTAAAGTAGACCTGTAAACAGAAAGAGAAATGAACAGAGATGGTTTCCAGGGCAGATTTTCAGGCATCAGTTCTTAGTCCAGCACTGGTTAATATTTTTAGTTTGATCTACATAAGGATATGAAACATTTGCTGAGAGATCCTGAAGATGACACGACAGTGGGTGGCATGCATAAGAGAGAAACTAGGTGAGTATGCCTGGTTATGGCATTTGCACTCAAGAAGAATGTGGGTACGTTGGAAAAAAGTTAAAGAAAGTTCACTGAAATAACATAGCAGATGGAAAACAAATCTTGAGTATGGCTTGATGAGTTCAGCCTAAAGAATAGAAAAATGAGAGATGTCTTCATCAATGCGTGTTGGCACTTACACCACTTACGGAGAAGGGACTTGCTGGAAAGGCTTTTTAAGCTTGCTGCCAAGAGAATAATGAGTTTCCATGGCTGAAAATTTACATTAGACAAACTCAACCTTGAAATGAGATACGATTTACGAGGGGTCAGACCAATTCGAAGTTGGAACAGTATAGCAGGGAGGTGAAGGACTCACCGTCAGATGGAGTTTTGACAAGAAAACTGAGCATCATTCTAAAAGATATGCTTTGACCCAGCTTTTAAGAAAAATCCTCCAGCCAGCACATGAAGGTAGGATGGGATCCAGCCCTGTTGTCCATTACTTTCTTCCTTGACTCCAAGAAGAAGATCGCCCCGCCCATGCTCAGAACACCTATAGGCTTGCCTTAGGAGAGTTATGATCACAGCTTATGCTTCAATGCTTTGATTGCTCTTCTATTGGGATCAGAAGGAATGTTTTCCTGATACCTAACCCAGCTCCCAGATTTGCATTTTCTGCAAGTTTATATTAATCAACAGACTGTCCATAGCTGAAGAGAAGGTACTTGGCAGGGCAGGACACAATTCTGCAGTGATACAATAAGTCCCTTCTGATGTCTGGCACATGCATCTTGCTTACATGCTCAGGATCCTGCATTCTATGTCTGAGAGTATCTGCCCTAACTCAGATTGCCAAGACTTTAATGTTTCAATGTCTCTCTACAGCATCATGAAGTAAGAACCACTCTCAGAAACCATCAGGGTACAGGGTGCCTAATAAATTTCCTTCCCTTGGAAGAATCTGGATACGGGGTACCTTGGCCTCTCCTATCAGGAGAGGGCTCGCAGGTCCAGATCCTGATAGGGCACTTCAACCACCCAGACATCTGCTGGAAAAATAGCACAGCGAACTGGTCCTTGCCTTTGCAACTGTCCATTCTTCTGCATTATTGGACCCCCCGCTCCTTTCTGCGTGTGCCGATGAGGGAGTTTTTGGCTGTTTGGCCATGGGCTGTGGGTCCGCTGCAGACTGTGCTTGGAACCAGCTATCTAGCTCCTTCTCTGCCTCCCTGATGTTACGCAGTCTTCTCACTGCCTCCTGCAGCTCAGCCACCTGCTGCAGGAGGTCCTGGCAAAGGCAGGGACTGGGAGAATGAAGAGCCACCCACTGTGGGAGAAGATCAGGTTCGAGACCATCTAAGGCACCTGAAGGTGCACAAGTC
>NW_008824191.1:172958-173603 GCF_000699105.1 Pygoscelis adeliae | reverse complement strand
TCTACTGACAGGATGAGGGGTAACGGTTTTAAACTGAAAGAGGGTAGATTTAGATTAGATATTAGGAAGAAATTCTTTACTGTGAGGTTGGTGAGGTTGCCCAGAGAAGTTGTGGATGGCCCCTCCCTGGGAGGGTTCAAGTGTTCAAGCCAGGTTGAATGGGGCTTTGAGCAACCTGGTCTAGTGGACGGTATTCCTGCCCATGGCAGGGGGGTTGGAATGAGATGATCTTTAAGGTTCCTTCCAATCCAAACCATTCTATGATTCTATGTTTCCTTACTTGTGCCTCTCAAATTCTTATTTGGCAGAGAAATATTTTGCTAGAAAACAAAGCATTTGGCCTAGCAAAAGTCCTTGGGGCTTGGAACAGGCTGTGTACGAACCTAAGTGGTGTGTAATATGGAGCTAATCTTAACTTTCATTAAATCTTTGGAGTGAATAGTGGATTGGGAATTCTCTACTAATTATTTTTTTCACTGTTTGCTTTCTAGATAGAGAGGGCCCAGGCTTCTTGCACAAAAAGAGCGTGTCGTGGTTTAACCTCAGTCAGCAACTAAGCACCACGCAGCTGCTCGCTCACTCCCCCCCACCCAGTGGGATGGGGGAGAGAATTGGAAGAGCACAAGTGAGAAAAACTCGTGGGTT
>NW_008824191.1:166252-172825 GCF_000699105.1 Pygoscelis adeliae | reverse complement strand
GCCAGCTTTCCCCAGTTTATGTACTGAGCATGACGTCCCATGGTATGGAATGTTTCTTTGGCCAGTTTGGCTGTGCCCCCTCCCAGCTTCTTGTGCACCTCCAGCCTTCTCAGTTGGCAGAGCATGGAAAACTAAAAAGTCCTTGGCTAGTTTAAGCATTACCTAGCAACAACTGAAACATCGGTGTGTTATCAACTTTGTTCTCATCCTAAATCCAAACCACAGCACTGCACCAGCTACTAGGAAGGAAATTAACTCTATCCCTGCTGAAACCAGGACAGAGGGAGAGGAAAATGGCATACCTCCAAACATACTCTCTCAGTCCCTGCAGGTTGACTTTTCCCCTCTAGAAGCGAGCTGGTTTTGTTACCAGTCATTTTCTTTATTCTAATCTAATTTAAATGCCTGATTCTGCAAATACTCATCACCAATTATGGGGTGTAGTAATGAATCCTCCTTTCAGTTTGTCTGTGCAGGATCAGATCCTGGCCAAGAAGCTGTCTGCAAGGTAAGAGAAGCATATTCCTTGACCATGCCAATCTTATTTGACATTCATCTTGCTATCTTGTCTTCACTACCCCTCCTGAAGAGAACGTTTCTCAATATTACTGAGGAGTTAGCTCCTTGAGGAGCTCCTTGAGGAGCTGTACTTCATGCTTTAGTGCTAAGTAATGCATGCATGAAGTAATGCATGCATCCTCATGGAGCACTGAGGATGAATAGATTCAATTGATTTGAAGAGTGGCAGAACTGCTGGTGGATGAGACCTCCAGCAGAGTAAGCAATGCCTACGAAGCACAGAGGTGAGAGGGAAGCTGCAGTACCTTGCTGTTAAAGCCACTTGGCTCATTTTCTCCTCTCCCTGTTCCCTCTGAAGCACCCTGAGTGTGTCCCATTCGGGAATATCCTTATTGCAATGACCATCCATCAGCTTCAATCAGTGGAGGGCAGTAAATAAAAGACTATCCACATTCATTGGGCAGTGCATTTGAGAAATGGGAAAATACAAGACTGTCCAGTAAGTACACCCAGTCTCCCTCTGTTTACCTGACACTACGTTGTAGGAGAGTGCAACAAGAGCTGGCCCGTGATCTCAGTGTTCAACCATGACTCCTCAGCACCAGGGAGCCCCAGGATGTCTATTAAATACTAGCTCACCTCTGTGAAAGCTCTGGCCCAGATTTTACACCAATTTAGCTCAGTCACAGAGTCATAACAACTCTTACTTTGGATGCAGTTACACCAGTACAAGGACCCTGTACTAGCATTGCTCATGCTGATTTTACACAAGAAAGCCAGAGCAGTATAGGCATCTTTACGTGGTCTACTTCTGTCTACATGAGACCCTATTTCAGACCCAGCATTGTGAAGAACTGAGTAGATACTTTTGCCAGATACCTCAGGTTGCCAGTGCTTTGGGTGTGAGTCCATACTCCTCACCCATCCTTGTGATTGGCAAGTTACATCCACTGAGTGCAAAGAAACAGTAGGATAAAATACATTGGCCATACAGATACTGGTTTTCCCTACTCACCTCATGTGCTGACAGATGGAGCTGCACATAAAAAGCCATCTCTGAAGGCTGTCAGGGGCACGCTTGCTTCTGGAACATGAACTGAGGTGACTGCTAAGAGCTGAGCTTGTGTTCACGGTGCTCCCATCAGCAAGGCAGAACACAAGCCCAACACCCATCACAGCTTCTTTGAACCCTGCACTGCAGGCTGTCAGTCTAGCCAGAAACCCAGCAATCTCATTTATGCAAAAACAAAAACAGGAAGACAGCTCCTCCTGATGGGAATAAAGACTAATTCCAGCCAAGCAGCATAGATCCTGAATTGCAAATTATGATGATAATATTTCCTTGTTCAGAAGAGACTGTCTCATGCCAAAGAAACGCCATTAACATCAGAAACCCCATCCAAATAAATAACTGGTGAAAACTCCAGAAATGGGATACAAAAGCAAGGGAGAGGCTAGGGCCCTCTTTGTAAAGAACTCACCATGCTGGAATGAAATGGACCCACAGTAAACAAGGGACCTTTTGTTTCAAGAAGTATACTTTGGGCAGTAGGACAAATGTGTTATTTGTATCTTGGCAGTGGTCCCAAATGCATGCTGCACAAGAGTGGTGATGTAATTATGGCCACCACAGACCCAAAGAGCTGGGTTCTGTTCCTGGCTCTACCCCAGCCCCTGTGTGACTCCAGGATTATTTCCTCTGGCCAGGACTCCTCTTGCCTCACTTTAGCCATCTAAGAGACAGGCATCTAGGCTAGGTGCTCTGCCTAGGCTCACTCTACAGTCCATGGGGAGAGACCACCCACTCCAGAGGGCTACTTGGCTCCTCTTTCAGACACCAGGCTTACAGCAGGATGGATGGCCTCTGGATGTGCTGATCTCTCACTGCTGACTAAAGGGGAAGCTTAGGGCAGAGAATCAGCTCCTAGCTGTTAGCTGGCTACAGCTGGTTGAGATGAACTATGCTCTCTGTGTCTGCTATAAAAGTGGGATAAGAAGTCTTCTGGATCTCTTGCCCACTTAGATGGCAAACCACTGACTTAGGGGCCACCTTCCTCTGCATCTCTGTGTTGCCCTTGGCACAGTGGACCCTGGCAGAACTAACACAAACAACAAATACTTCTGCACAAACCAGAAAGCACACATCAAGGTCTTGCTTAGTGTAACAAGTTAGAACAACTGTCTGAACAGGCTAAGCGGGGAGGTTACCATCCTTGAGCTTGTATCTCTCCTCCTGCACCTGGGTGGCAGGGCAGTGGGAAGGCACTGCCCGATTCCTACACTCTCTGAGCCCAGGAGCTGTGAACACAATAAGATTTTGCTGTGCTGTACGAGGCGAGGAATATCCTGAGCACTTTGCTTTCTTTTGCAAAGGCTGATCCTACTCTGCTCTTTAGAATAGCTGCTGCCTGCTGAATTAAAAAGATTGTCAGGCCAATTTAGGCTTCTTGGCAAACTAACAGGAACATTTCCAGGGCTCAGATGGAGTGAACTTCAAGAGAAAAACATCATTTTAAGAGGAAAATGAAATGTTGCAATATTGCAAGCAGAATGCAATCCTTACTAGTCTAAGTGAAGACAGCCCATCTGGTTTCATTGTCAGAGCACAGAGAAATACATAAGAATGGCTATTTGGGACCACACCAAAGGTCCCTGTAGCTAAGTATCTTATCTCCAAGAGTACTGAGCAGTAAGTGCTTAAATACTGTAAGAACGTCAGCAAATACAGAACTATCCCCTTGTATGTACTCAGAGCTTCCAGCAACTCGCAGTTATGAACTTACTGAATCAGATGGTTTGTCCTTCCAACAGCAAACTGGCCCTCCATGAATTTATCTAACCTCTTTTGAATCCATGTGTATCTCTGTGTTCCAGATCACAAAGGAAGAAAGAAAAGCTCCACAATTTCATTATGTATCATATTCTGTTTTAAATTTGTCTTAGTCCTGCTACTCAATAATTTCATAAGGTCTCCCTCATTCTTGTGTTGTGGGCAGTAATGAACATTTGACCTCTTTTCACTTTCTCCATGCCACTCAGGATTCTAGAGACCCATACCAAGTCCCTCTCCCTTGCCTGCTATAAGAGTCCTAGTCTGTTTTTGCTCTCTGATACAAAAGTCATCATATATATTTCTGTTCATCCTTCCTGCCCTTTTCTGGACCTTTTCCAATCCTTCCACAGCCTAACACATTCTTCTTCGGAGTTCACATCCAGAACTGCACCCAGTAATCAAGATGTCAGTTTATCATGAATCATTTTGTTCTCTTTTTAGTTTTCTATTGTTGTTCCTACTGCCGCTTTATATGTAGTTTTCTATTTTCTTTCCACTGTATCCAGAAGTTTTGTTTTCTTCTTCTGTCATAGTAATTCCCATCAATTTTTGTTTTGCCTTTTTGACTATTGCTGAGCACTACCAAGTGTTTGAAAAGAAATTACTTCAAGATCACTTTCCTAAATAACAGCAATCTTCTTGAAGCCCAGTGCTGAGCTTTTTATCCCACACACACTATATTTCTCAACAACGAATTTCATTAGTCATTTTATCACAGCTGAGAGCCCTCAGTGTTCATTCAAAAAGATGTTCATTTAAAATAAATACCAAATGACTTGCCTCGGTAGTTCAGAATATTCACAACAGATTCTAACTTTTTCAGCCCAAGCAACACTAGCAAAAATGTCCATCTGTAATCTATATGTGCAAGCACATATAGATTAACTGAAATGACTGGTGAGCAAAGATGCAGCTACTGGTAAGGCCCTCTCTTAGACTCCCCGACTCTCTGTCCTCCACAAAGAATTCCTAGGGTTGGGATATTTAGGGTAAAAATTTTAGTGCCTAATCATGCTATCTGCAATTCTCAGCCACTGGATACCTGTAGCACCATGACTGATCTTTATTTCAAGCCAGACAGAGAATTATTAGTGCCCTATAGAAGAGTCAGCTTTTACTTACATAAATAAAATACTAACACTCAGAGAAGAAGGACAACTCTCCTGCTAGAGACAATGGGGAGACTGACTGGGTCAAAACACCTAGTCCTTTTCACAAATCTAATGCCTGTAGTCTGACTGTTCTGTAGTCTGTCCTCCTCTTGCAGCAAGGAGAAGGCTCTGCTGCCTTTGCAGTACTGTTCTTTTCTCAGCCCCTCTCTGCTTTGTGTCAGAGTTAATGGTAAGACCTGGGGGGACATCTTCGCAAGGTGCAGATGCCCTGGAGATGTGCAGGTGGGGTACTGCTGTGATAGTCACAAGCTCTGAGAAAAAGCCAGTGGAGTCTTAACATAGTTTGGGATTTCGGCCATTCACGGTATTCCCTTGTTAGTTAACACCACCCATCTGATGCAAAGTTGAGGCTTTAAGGTCACTGTTCACTATGTGAGAATGCCAGCAACGTGACCCTACAGCAGCTACTAACAGTGGAGAAGAGCAGAGTCCTAGCAAGTCCCAGAGGCACTTTCAGGGGACCTGAGAAATTTATTGAGTGGTCTGCGGAGAAGATAACATTGAGGAGCCAACACTACCTGGGTGAGAAAGAGCCCAGGAAAACTTGTCTCACAACTGGTCTCCTCCCTTTGGGAATTTCCCTGGGAAGTAGTGGTCGTGAGGGGGAACTACCAGAATGTTGTCCCCTGCCTAAGAAGCTATTCACGATAGTCAGCATTTCAGGTAGAGCTAGAAGGTAGAAAAGAGTGAGAGAATGTTTTTTCACAGTGACATTACTATCCCATCTACACAGGAATAGTGTAGGGGGAGATGTGAAGACAAGAATCCAGAGTACAGCAGTCAGTGTGTCTGTAAGCAACAAGAGATACTGAACAGGAGGAAATGCAAGGTTGTTGATATGGATTCCCATGTTCTAAAATGAAAAAAAAAAAAAAAAAGATAAACTGAGCAGGTAGATGTAATGCACACAGCAAAACAACAACAAAAAAAGGTGAGAAAACATCAACTTTTTAGAATTCTTTTCCATTTCCTGATTGTGAGAGCAGTAATACTGGATAGAGGTTAATATGGAGTAACACAGCAACCCCTGAACCTTGTGTTCATTGCTACTCAAAATTATTCCATGTCCAATCCCAGACACTACAGCAGGGAAAGTGCCTTTTCACAACATCCAGGCCTGATGTGCCCTAATGGAGGGCTTATCCTTTGAGACACCCCTGGAAGGTGTCTCCTAACAAGAAAGCAATGAGTTTACACTTAGAGAAGTTTCTTATGACTAGCTTCTGGCAAAACATAACATATCTGGTCTTTCAGCAATTAGAAGGGCAGAAACAGAGAAATCAGAGCCCATCAAGTAAGAAAAAAAGGGTTAAGTGGTGCTTCTAGAGGCAGGTCCTTGACCAAAGGGAGAGTCAGCACTGTCATAAGCCAAAAGCCCTGGCTAACACTGCCTATGCCTATGCATTTCTGAATGTTTATGTCATGGAAGGTAAAGGCCTAATCCCTATCAAGTTAAATCTCAATTTATTGCTTTGAAATTAGGTGAGTCCTTGCTATGAGATGCAATCCATGCCCCAGAGTATTATATGATTTGGTCTCAGTGCACCTGTTTAATATTTTAAATCTCTCAATGATTCTTTTGCATTTGTTACTTACAAGAGCCATACCCCACTGCAAATAGGTCCTTGTACTTTGGGTTCCTGTAATGAGAAAATACGTATAAGATTGCATTTATCATTAACCATATAGTTCCACAGAAATGCACAGTGTTTCACATATTTATAGCAGAGTCCATTCTCACAGGACTGCATACAGTCTGAGGGCTTGACCCTTTGAACATATGCACTAGTAAAGTTTGTGCATGAGTAATTCTTCCAGACTCAAGAGGCATAAAAAAATAGAACATCAGAAGACCACAGCCGTAGATGAAAAGGATAAAAAGGGCACAGACAGACATGATGCCAATCTTCAGCACTTCTTACCCATTTCATAATCATGGAAAGTTTACTTTTAAAAGTTGGGTCTTTGAGGAAAGGAAAAAGGCAGGAATGTGTCCATTTCCACCTTTCAGGGGCAAGAATAAAGGAGTTTCTAAACCACAACAGCATA
>NW_008824191.1:150753-166170 GCF_000699105.1 Pygoscelis adeliae | reverse complement strand
TGTTATTAAATAAAGAGGGATGCTTCAAGACACAGCTATCAGTTCATGAATTCATTATCATTTCCACAGACCAGGAAGGGAAATTCCCTTCTGACCTGGTTGGTGAACAGTCAGCTGAGGTTTGCTGAGGCATATTGACTATGAGCAATTAGCCATCTACTATGTTTTCTGACGTCCCTTTATCTGAAAAACATCTACCTTCTTTACAACTTCTGCTGTGTGTGGACAGTTACTGTAGGGTTTACATGGGATAAAGGTCAGTACTGTTGCTGTCCCTGAGCTCACACAGCACAACCAATGGATAACAATCCTGTAAAATGAATGAATGCAAAAATCATCTAATGAGTGTTTTCTCTGACTTGCTATTCCGAATTGATAAAATAAAAACCACTTCTCTCTTCATTTGCCCTGTACTTTTTCACTTGGGCTAATACCTAGACATCCTAATGCTCTTGCTCTATCCACTAAACGCACTGTCACTGCTAAGAATATGAGAATAAAAATTAAATTAGAAAAGCTTACTACATAAGGCAATTTGGGGTCATTCTTCCAATTTCAGGGCCATCCTTCTGTCATCATTTCTTGGAGACAAGAATAACAGCAGCATACACTACCTATAAAAGATGCCTTTTCTCCCAATTGTGCATCTCATTTTACTGTCATTTTGTAATTCTCACACAACTGCATCCTTGATATTCTATTAAAGTATAATTACTGCAGTGGCTTGAAAGGACAGAGCTATCCTGCTCTGTCTCTCCGTAGATCCTCTTTGGCAAGAAACAGATGTGTCAACACTGCCCTACAAAAAAGTGAGGGGAGGCCTAGCTGCAGGGGAGCACAAGGCAGGAGCTGACTATGTATGTCTCATGCTCAGTGCATGAACCAAGCCAGTTCTGGGGAGACTCAAGCATGGTAAAAAGTAAAAGGAATCATTCAGATTGGTGATGAGTGGTTTTTTCATGGTAATAACCACGGCAATAACATTTCAGAAAAAGACAGTTGATTTGAAAGTATCAGTAATTGTTTTTGGACTGACCAGAAATAAATATGTAAAAGTCACCTGCAGGGTAAATGCCTACTAAACTGAACTGTGTAAGATCCCAGTACACAAATACCACTGTTGTCTGGTCAGCAACTGAATATGTACCATGCATAAAGGTCTTGTCTGGCATCAGTGCCTCAGCATCTTATAGTCCATGGTGATACCTCTCTGGCACATGCAATGTCTGCATTTCCCTTTCTGCTGCTTTAATTCTTTTGTGTTGACACTTGTCAAAAATACAGTCTCTATCCCTTCTCCTCCCCTGGGCTTTTTAGGATTGATTCCTACAGCATATTGTCCAAAGATATGACATGTTTATCCCAGGTTTCCCAAGAAGGGACTCTTCTTTGCTCTGCTAACTACACTCACCTTGCCCTAGTGCTGCACAGAGCCTGCTGTGCCTTCACCTTTTGCTGAATGGCACAAGCCTGGCACGTTCAGCCTTACACAAGGTGCTTTGCATCCAGAAGCACCAGGCACTGGTGCTGCCAAAGCAGCTGACTGTAATTATTCAAAACAGTGTTCCCAGAGAAACCAGCCCTGCCTTGTAAGGTGCCATGACATTCCATTCCATTCCCCTGCAAACTGCTGAGAGTAAGTTTGTAATAAAGAGACTTACCAGGAGATGGCAGTAACTGCAAGTCTCTTGGTTTTGTCATACTGGAACTTCCAGAGTGGGAGGAGGGTTCCTTGCTGGTCTCTGTATTCATCCGAGGCATCCTCAAAATATTTAAAATCTAAAACAAAAAAATCAAGGAAAAGGTCCCGGTGAACAAATAGGAAATAAATCAGCATGGTGCAGTGCCAGGGAAGCTTTAAAAACCACTCTGTTATCCTCACAGCCTCTGCACAACCCAATTGTTAGTATAAAAACTGTCTCAGCCCTTAAGTCTCAACTCCAATCCAGCACCTAAGTCCTGTAAATGCATTTTAGCAAGCACCAAGTCTTCACAAAAAAAAGCTGATGATCTAAAAGCAGACAAAGAATGAGCAAGAAAGCAGAAGCCCGGAGTGAGGAGTGACCTCAGGCCACTCCTGGAGCTAGGTGAGGCCTTTCAGGAGGGAGCTGAGCAGAGATAGCAAAACCCTTGCAAAATAACATCGAGACTGAGTATGTCTCCGTGGCTGGGACCTGTATGCCAGCAGAGAGATGCTCAGCACTGGCTGCTGTCACCAGCACTTGCATCCAGGATGGAAGTACCTGCTGAGGGAGGGAAATGCCACAGGGAAGGCAATGCCGACCAAACCTGCAGGGCCCAGCCTGCTCAGAGCAGGGCTGATGTGGCATGCCCTTTGAATGCCTGCAGTCTGCTGTCCTGTTTGCCTTGTGTGAGTCAACAGGTTCCTGGTCCTGCTCATTTTAGCTCTGTTTATTCTATTCTATTCTATTCTATTCTATTCTATTCTATTCTATTCTATTCTATTCTATTCTATTCTGTTCTACCCTTGCTACAGCTGTGACCACTCATCTGCAGGTGTTCTGGCTTGAGTCAGAAGCATCTCCCAGCAGGATCGTACCTTGTGCAATGTCATCAAATGTGTTCTGATTCACCATGCGCTCCATTATTTTAGCAGCCTTTGAGATCTTGGTTATATCATCACTCTGTTGAAAAGGAAAACAAGGAAGAGAAAACGTATTTCCTGTCTGTTTACAAGTCCTTCAGACCTTGTGTAACTGAAAAACTTGAGTCCTTTGATCTTGAATACAGGATAATTTGAAGCTTTTCACACCAGCACTAATGATAAGGGCCCCTGAATTAAGGCAATGACTTTATTATAAGTTTAGCAAGATGCCATCCACAGCTGAGCTGCAGTAACTTCAGTGTTTGTTCCTGATTTAGCTCAATTGGAAGGTACTTATCTGTGAAGGCAGTTAGAGTCTTGTCTTCCTCAACTCAGCCAAGCTACCTCATGATGGGATGAGCTAAAAGCACACACATGATCCCTCCCCCATCTCACTTGATAATAGTTCATTAGCTTCAGTAATGAAATCATAGATGCTTGATAATGCATGAGCATCCTCTTGTCTCCAACTGGAGAGCTTTAAGGTCTTGTGTGTTAAGTAAAGATCACAGGATTTAGAAATCGTTCAATCAATCACTGGGCAATTCCAACTTGATGCATTCATAGATCCATAAGTTGATACAATATATAACAAACATGCAAAGGACAGTTTGCTGTCCAGCTCTTGTGGAAATTGTTTTGATACTGTGGAAAATCCCATCCTCTTGGCCAGGGTACACCACAAGTGGGCAAGCCTGTGTATGTGAAGGTATGCATACACACCTTCAGGTATGCAAGTATTGGAAACCTTTTGGGGAGTGGCATCTTGCAAGGCCAGCAGTCCCTAGGTAACTGTATCAGTAATATCATGTAAGGCTAAGATTGCCTAGGAAATTACACCAGAAATAGCAAACTTGGGTATAGAGATAGCAAAAATGTGACCAATGGGGAAAAAGTAATCAGGGGCAGGTTGTTGATATGGAAGGAGACAAGGGTGGAGAAAGGGAACAATCCATATGGATGGGGGAAGAAGCAGCATGGACAAAGGGAGAAAAGGGAGCATAACAGGGACTGTTTGACTGTCAGCAGATGGCTGGTTAGTATGCTTGTCTGACAGAGCCCTGTGCCTGATCACCAGAGTCTTATAACCATCTTCTTACTAAACTCTATTCCTAACTATTTTTTGTGTGAGTATGCTCGCTATCCTTTGCGTGTGTATGTGCAATCACTAGCAAAATCCAAGCTGGATTAACCTGCAAGTAGGACAAGAAGCCTGGGTGCCAGCAACTGGAAGAACAGAACTTAAAAGTTCCCAGTCTGTGCTGGGCCGCGAGGATGATGCCAGCACAGCTCTGCGCAATGATGTGAGAATGCCAAGGTGTATGCAAAGTGCTCTGTCAGCATGCTGCTCCAAGGACCTGAATCCCCATCTACTACCGCTGCCCCAAAGCCCCATCAGTGTTTCAAAGCCTTTCATCTTCAAACCCCTGCTAGGGACTGATGGCTGCCAGCACAGCATGATTTCCTCAACAGTGACGACACTGAAAAGAAACTTGTCATCCTTGACACAGCTCAGAGAGTGCCCTGAACTTGAAAAGAAAAAGTGAAATGACTTGCCAAAACTACACTGCACAGTCACAGTCAGATCCAAGAACATGACTTCAGATTATGTGCGTCCCAGCCCTCTGCTTCTTTCTTGGGCTCTGCACAGTCTCGAGGGAGACTGAGTGTCTTGCTTCAAAGAGCATGAAACCCAAAGGACTACACAAAGATGACAGGACAAAGGAGAAAAAAAAGCAATCCTATAATCTGCAACACTTTTTATAAATCCATAGTTTGCCTACACCTACACCAGTAATGTGTGCAGTCGTCTTCTCCCATCTCAGAAAGGATAAAGTAGAACTTGGAACCAAGTTCAGAGAAGGGCAACAAGAATGGTCCCAGTCTGGAATGGTTGCTGTACCAGGAAAAACTGAGTAGGCTGGGACTTGCCAGTCTGGAGAAGACATGGCTTGGGAAGACAGGTCTATGAAATCCTAAATGGCCCAGAGAGGACACACAGGGACTGACTGTTCACTGTCTCTTCTGATACAAAAAGTAGGGGTGTCAAGTGAAGCTAGTGGGAGTCAAGTTCAAAAGAAACAAAAGGAGGTGACTCTTATATAAGGATGACACATCTGTGCAATGCCTTGTCAAAGGATGTTGTAGATGCAAGAACTTTACATGGTTTCAAGGAAGACTGAACAAGTACTTCCATCTATGTGCCAAAGCACATCAAGCTTAGGAAATAGCTGATACTAGTTGAAAGCTGGAAGAATATTTGGGACTGGCATATACTCTTGCTGTGTTCTTACCCTTCCTTACACATTCACTTGTGGTTAGATCCTTGATCTGAATCATTGTGGCCACTCTCATGTTCTTCAGGTTTTCCCTGAGTCTGTGGGAGGAATTCTTAAGAACAGCACAGAGAATTTACTGTCGTGTTCAGAATTCAAGAAATCACAGGAAAAGATGTTTCCAAATTTTAACACAGTATGCTATTCTCTAGACTTTAGGAATTCATAAGTATTAAGAGAAATTAAAGAGGAAGAGAAAGGGAATGCATGAAACATCTCAAGTAGAAATTAATACTCCCAATTGCTGGGATTTCTCTCTTTCGACTTTAAGTTGCCATTATTGCTTCTGCCACAATAAGACCTGTCTTTCTCTAAAACACTTCCTAAAAAAAAGCAATTCACCTTTGCTAATACTTGTCCAGCAATATTGAGATCATTACTATAAAAATGTCATTGGCTGCCACCAGCATATTGCTCCGAGTGAGCTTAATTGACAGAGGTTAAATGTTGAAAAGGTTACAACTTGATTTAGAAAAAGAGAAGTGCAATAACCACTTTTCTCTCCAACATTGTAAAAGTCATAGTTACGAGGTATAAAGAACAGATCCCCTGGAGTCCTGCTGATTCATCAGGTGCGTTAGCTAGGCTGTCTTCCACTCATCTATTATGCAGGCAAAAAAATCTCTTCCGTTTTAACATGCACCTGCTACCAGAAGGAGCTGGGGAAGAACGGCAGTGCTGTACCCTACAGACATGAGCAGGATTACGGCTCTTGTTCTCTTACACATCCAAGGAAACTTGCACTGCAAGCATTCTGAATTTCCAACCTGAGACATCATTCTGGACTGAAGATCAGAAGATAAGGCTTACTTTATGTGTTTTCAAAGACGAATGCTAGATCCTGCTTCATCTATAATTTTTTTTCTCAGCAGAAAGCAGGCCTTAAACAAAAAAAAAACCCGTAAATACAGAAACAATGTATTATTCAGTGGAATTTTTCCTGCAATGCAGGAAACTCTCCAGATGAATCCAAAGAGTTTTAAGTCAGCTTTCCTGTCAGATAGCTGTGCTGTTAGCAATGCAATCATGAATAACTACATTTTTGGCATTAAACTGGATCAGAGTATGTTATTTTCTCATTGGATCCTGTCTTATTTCAGGTTTGATTTATTCTGAATGTTACTGAAATAAATCTTCAGTGGAAGTGATAGGCCTAATTTATCCTTTTTTTAAAGATCTGTTTGAAACTCTATTTTTTGTTGTAGGCCAACTCTGGGCTAGCTAGGCAAATGTAATGGGAGCTCATCAGCTAACAAATTTGTTTTGTTTATTTCTGTGCATAAATTATTTTTAGAACACCAACAATGTTAATGGAATCATATGTAAGATGGATAATGGGCTAGTACTTTGAAAATAAATGTCTTGGTCTTGCTCTACTGTTCATTAACACTAATTGTTTCATATTTGCCTCTCAGCTGCTGGCCAGTTGCAATGTGTAACTCCAGTAAACTGAAGCATGAAAAAAGACTTCTGCTGGTGTATAATTGCATATCCAGAAGACAAACCCTACCCTAAAACCAGTGCAGTAACTGCTCATATCTCTGGCAATACATGTACTGGCAATACTAGAAGAACTCCTGGCTTGCAAAGAAAAAAGCAAGGTACAGGGATGTTGTCACCTCTTTCCCAGCACTGCAAACACCCACTGCAAATCCCAAATAAAGTCCCCCAGGTTGAATCCTGTCAAGTAGTTATTCATTTCCAGAATTGTACTCATCTGTTCATTTTTACTGTTTGCTTTTAATTCTGATACTCTGTAAACAGCAGATTGAAGACAAGGGAGTCGGTAACCACTCATCCACTCCTTGGGATGACCAGGAACAGGTGAAAAATAATGTGAAGGTTAATTGCATTCAAATTTCAGCTGTTATTTCAAAAATAACTGTGGTCATCCAAGAGCTTCCAAATGATAATTATGACCCTGTGGGCTGGGCTGTCTCACCAGGCATATCTCAGAAAGGGGTAATGCTATAGTGAGATAGACAAGTCAGACAGGACCTCACATGATTCAGGAATGCACATTTCTCTGTTAAATATAAATTTTATTTGGACTTTTTAAGAAACTGTTCAACGACTTCTGCTTCAGAGGAGATTAGAGGCTGTTCCAGTGCAGTAAGTTCCAGATTTAACATATTCCTAACTGGTTCACATCCATCTGCATTTTTGTCGACACTATCCCCCGCCTTACTAATTCTTCTCCCTCTCTCTTATCTACCTCAGATTCCCTCTCTACCTTTGCATTACCAGACAAATATGCTAAGATTTTTTTAGTCTCTTGTAATTGAGCTTTCCATTTCTTATATTCTTTTCCATACCTATGCAGGTTTGTAATCGATCATCTTTGAAAAGGGGTGATCAAAATCATATATCCTTGTACTATTCCAGATAAGGTTTCACCCTGCCTTACACAACAGAAACAGTATTTCTCTGCTATCCCTCACACAATATATTCCAGCAATGTACTTGCCTTCTCATAGCCACATCACAACTCACCAACCGATACACTCATGTTTCTCCCTGGTATTTGAAACTGTAAGCCCTCATCTTATCAAAGATTGCTTTGATACTCCAAAATGCAGAGTCTTCCTCTCCACTGGTCCCTCCCAACCTGTACTAATAACAACTTTTCTGGTTTAGCTAATAATTTCCTAAAGGCACTATATCAATAGCTTTACAGAATTTCAGCTAGATTACCTTTACTATACTTTCCTTGTTAAGGGAAACCACAACTTCTCTTATCAAAGAAAGAGATAATATTATTTGGACACAGCTTACCTTTGGTAAACGTGTGCTATTTTATTCCATTTCATATTTACTCTCAATTCTCTATTCTTTCCCTCCATATTAATTTTATTGCCTCATACACTGCTAAAGGTCAGGCTAATGGAACCATTTTTACCCCTCTTACATATAATATATCCTTGTTCTACTCCAATTACATTGGAGTAATTAGATAAATTCATTAAAAGTCCTTACTATCACACTTGTGATTTCATGCCTTGTCATCTCAGGGTGAGAGGAGCTAGCCTGCATCAACTTAATTGCATTAAGCTCTTGCATTTTGCTTCTACCTCAGATACTGTCATTTCTATGCTCACGCAACAACATGAAGAGGGTCATCCTGGATCAGATGAAGAGTACCTCTGGGCCAGAATCCTCTCTGTAATCAGAGCCATAAGCAGATGGCTCAGGAACAGCAAGAACAGGACAAGCACATACAACACTTCTGCCTAGTTTCTCTGCTTCCAACTATTTTCAGCTCAGAAAATTTTGTATCATTCCTCTTTGGTATTCTGTGTTCTCCATATTCTGTTTGCTGCCTTTACTGAAAACTGAGGAAAAGTTTCAAATGTTGTATCACTGCTCTCGGATGTAGCACATACTCTTCTCTCTAGATCCATTTCAGTGACAGACGTATTGAGAGTTTTCCAAGAGTCCCTCATCACATCCTCCAGTCAAATACTTTCTGTCATTCTGACTTTTATTCACTCATATTCTTCTTTACATCATTCTCATCCTTCCTTCTGCTGGAATCCCTGGTTGTCTCCATTCCTTTTTCTGTTGGCTGCCTCTCTCTTCTGCTTTGGCAACCCACGTCTTCCTTGCTTCCTCTCCTCATTCTTCAGTGCAGTGCATGGCTTCATTCTACTTCTTTTTCCCTAGTGAGGTGCTTCTAGTCCACTGTCAAGGCTCTTCCTCTCCTCTCCTCTCCTCTCCTCTCCTCTCCTCTCCTCTCCTCTCTTCTTCCTTCTCTTTTCTCTGCCTTTGGCCACATTCTTTTGTGGATCATGTTCTTCCTCTCCCAGTCATCTGTTCTCTTGACCTCTTATTCAGTTCCAGTACTGTTTTCTCTTTCTTTTCATCCATTATGTTTTCAAATCCTCATCTGACCCCTACCATCACCTCCAGCTGCGGCTCTGGTTCTTGGATCTTCTCTTTCATGACCTCCTACCATAGCAAGAGCTTCCATCAGAGATCCACCTCTGGTAATATCCACTCATTTTCTCCTCTTCTTCCCTTTGGGTTGAATCCAGTGCTATCTCAGTAGCTATCACAGTCTTTTTCTTCCTAGTAACTAGTCTGACGGAAACAATGGTGGAAATCAATTGCTGCTTCTAGCCATTGCGTTCTTGATCCAGATCAGCTACATCTCCTGCTTGATGTTCCACAGCTCCCGTTCAGCAATGATCAAAGGCAGTATGTCCTCAGAAAGTATTTAGCTGGAAAAGCTCTGTTTCTATTACCATGTGTGGTCCAAAGTGTGTAACCTGTGAGTTGGAAGCTCCACAAAACCCACTTCTCCATTTGCTGACCAGAAGTACAGATTCTGACGCCATCAACCTTTAATTTCCATAGACCTCGTCATGACCAGATGTAATGCCTGTTGTAAGTCTGATTTTAGCTTTGGATTACTTCAGTTTGCATTCTTCCAGTTAATGACTGGAAAATTCAGCAGGTTTTTCACATACTTCAAGCTGGTCCACCAGCCTCGCAGAGGGTCTCAATTTGGGACACTGGCTCTGCGTAAAGCTTTCCCTTTCACTTTTTCAGTGTATTGACTTTCTGGCTTTCCTGCAAGCCTCCTGGAAAGTGCTAAGAGTGAAAAGCAAAGCTCCAAAGGGAGGGATCACGAGTGCCTGGATTTCAGCTTGCCACTGTTGTCGGTGGAGCACGCAGCAGGTTTGTTACAATACAGTTTCATTGGTAGAATTTTTATTTCATTTTCATTATCAGTTTTTAGCAGTCCACCCTTTAAGCCCATAATTGTACTGCTGACTTCAGGCTTACTTCTCCAAAATGTACTCAGGTGAAAGATTTATGAGTTTTTGAAAGGACTGTGAATTTCAATGGCACAATTCACAGGAAGAAGCCTGTCAGAAGATGTTCCTGGTCTGTTTATAGTATAAGGCTTTTGATGGCACAGTGCTGCTGGTGTAGCTAAACCAGCCAAATCCTCTACAGTTGAATCAGCCATGTGGTATGAAAGTGCTAAAGGCAGTTTCAGGAGCCAGCTTCTATTACATAGATATATCTTAGTTGTGTTGATACATCTACACTTATTCTAGGGGCAAGCTAAGAACTGACTTCCATGTTTCTGTATTGTAGTTCTTAGTGCATTTTGCTCCAGTTATTATAGAAATTATTTCAGTTTGCCTTCTAAATGGTTTAACTTAGATTGGGGGGGGAAAGAACCACCCACAATTCTGTATAGCTCAAACTCTGCTAAACCCTAATAGAAACTTCCTGGACCCCCTGAAAACATTCTGGAACATGAAGAAAATCTTTCAGGGTTGCCATATGTTATTCTCAGTGCTTGAAGTGGGATCACATTTTTAAGATGGGGTAATGTCACTTTAGGGGAATGGACTGTGGCATCCCTGCAAGGCACTTCTAGGCTACTCCTGAGAGCAGCCTGGATTAGCAGTCAGTATCACCCTCACAGCAAGATCACAATACCAGCTCAGAGCTTGGCAGGAATTATGATACCTGCTACTCTGAGAAGCCAGACTAATGGCCGCTACCCCCGTTCAGCAGCCCTTGCCATTCACTCAGCTACTCCATAGGACTCAGAGTGGCTGACCTCCTCTTAGGATGATCACATCACCATGACAGAGGTATCACCTTGCTGTATCACTGACCGTGGCATAGCACTTCAAACACTGGAGAGAGGCACTTCTGCCACTTTCCAACTAAATGAATAAACGATGCATCAAAGATCCCCCAGCAAATTAGGTCAAGCCTCCCAGAATCATTATTCAATTTTAAGTACGTAGGCTTTGATTTCAATTAACTATTATTAACTTTTATATAAATTATATACCATTTATATGTATATAACTAGAAAATATATAAATTATAATTTTATAACATTGTCATTAAAATAATAAAAAATAGTGACATGCGTTTCACTACAGTGCTTTAGTAACATTTTGAAAGAAACCTAAATTTCTTTGCCTTTCAGATTGGAAGCCTGTACCTAAAACGTCTGCATCACTTAGAATTCTTTGAAAAGTCACACGGTGTTTCTACTTATTTCACTCTTTTATCCCTCACATGCTAATAAAAAATGAGACACAAACATGATAATGCACAAAAAAGAAAGCCATAAATCTCACTTGGAAATCAGGTTTGAAGACAGAACTGTTTTGTATTCCCGTAAAAAGTACAGCAAAATGGAAATCCTGTTTTGGAAATACACTTCCTAGCAGAAACTAATTTTTGCATTTCTTAGGGTTGTTACTTGTCAACTGAGACAAGTAGCCAGCATAACTAGCAAGACAGCCAGCAAAACTTGCTAAATTTCACCTGACTTGCATTACGGATGCATCCACCACCACTCTGAGCAGGCTTCTTCCAGCATTATGAAACATACCTGTGACTCCAGAGAGGTTAAATTTCTTCCCTTCTTCTTCTCCTCTTCTCTCTTTGCTATCTGAACTTTTGTTTTTTCTTTCTCTTTTGACCTTTCCATTTTCTGAAGCTCCTCCACATAGGCATCATAAATCTCCCACTGAGAGACAGACAGAGGCAGGATTTATCAGGACCTGATTATACTCCAGAAAGCAGCCATGTACACCATCACAAAAATATGACAGCCCTCACAACAGTAACACTGCCACTGGAATTAGCTGAAGACACCTGTCTTGTTGCACAAAAAGTGAAAGATTGAAGCCCAGAATTTTTAAAGCTTGTTGGGGCATGTCTTACTTTTTAAGAACACATTATTGCATTCTTAACAATTTCCTTCCCCCAACACTCTTCTTGGTGCTTTGACTCCGTATCTTTTTTGTAGGACTTTCTGTTTGGCTAATTTCCCAGTAGTAATAGGAAACTTGCATTAAACATCTGCTTTATGACATTTCTCATGTGGTGTTGGAAAATTAAATTGTAGCTGCTTAACACAATTTAAATCTTGGACTCCAACTCTGCAGCATATGATCAAATGGAAACTGAGAGCAGTTTTACATCTTCTGCTATGCCACATGCCAGGAATGTCTTACTCGGGTAGAACCAAAAGTAATTTTTCTACTTAAGAATTATTCATTAATATTGGAGTGCTAGTATTATATCTGAAGCAGATACACTACTTTCAGAACAAAACAAAAAGCAATCTAATTCTGACACATCAGCTTAGGAGAGGGAGTATGATTCAAACACAAAATATAGAGTAGAACATTGAAATAAATAAAGCTAGCAGAAATGTTTAGCAAAAAAACCTACATTGTGTTGTAAATTTGCAGGCAGAAATGAGGTGGAAAGATGTTCTGAACATCAGGGAAAGTGCAAAGAAGGTGTGATGAGAAGAGTAGGAGAAGGAGCAGAACAGAAAACTTTGGAAGAGGAAAGTATGAGCATACGGAAGAACAAGAAAGAAAGAAAGAGTTGAGGAAAATAAGAGCTTACGTTAAAATATTACTTTCTATCCCCTCAAATTTTCAACAAATAAAAAGAAAACAAGGGAAAACTTTTCCTCTTGGTTTTCAAATATTTCATGCACAATTTTAGCAACAGCCTGATTATCTTAAATACATCTGTTCTTTCTCTAAATCTCAGGTCTTTCACTGTCAGAAAAAATGAAAGGAAAGTCCAGCTGGAGGGAGGGAAGATCTCAGGCCAATTACTCTGTGATTTCAAGTTTAGAAATAGACTGGGTTACAGTTTTCAGCTTGACAGACACCTTTATTCCCCTTCCTATCACTTTCCTATAACAGCGTTTTTTAAGTTGCTGCCATTACCTGATACTTTCTTCTGGGTGTTCCTGTGGTACACTGGTAATGAAACAGTATTTTCAATACCAGTTTGATAACTGTTTTGAAACAATATTTGCAGCAGTGACAAACACAAATATATTTTGTAAATATCTGTGAGAATTAATCAGCAGAATTGGCTGGATTCACTTTCCAATGAAAGCTATAGCATATTTCATGTGTAAAATGTCATGCAAAATATTTTTTCTTTTACATTTGTAAGAGATGGAGAAAGTACTGTATAACAATTGTGGAACCGTTCTTCATCATGAATAAACAGGCATATTCCCACTACATAAAACAGAGCTAAGTCTATTGCAACAGGCTTAAAGTGGGCCTTCCACGTTCCTTATTCTGTAGTTCTTATTGGGTTCAGCTTCAGGCTTTAGAAACCTGCTTTTGCATACAGCTAAACATAGAAAAGTAAAAAACACAATGTTGCATATATCAAATTCTTAACAACACTCTGAAAAACTCCATGAATCCTTGTAAATTCCCGGCTGTACAAAATCTTCAGAGGTCTTCGCTCTATAAACACAGTGCTCAAAGTGGGGCTAGCAGGCAGACATTTCCTAACTGCTTTTTCGTTATTTTGTTCCTGCATTTTGGGACCCCATTGAACCTGTCTCTGATGGGGTCGGCTGATAGAGGTGTCCTGCAGCTGACCAGGTATTGAATGCTGGATCACAGCTCCTCCTAAATAACCAGCTCACCCACCACACAGTGATGAAAGATGTTCAGCAACAGGACAGTCCCCACCCCAAAGACAGTTGGGTCCCCGGAGGAGTCAGTGCCTGCAAGAGGCAGTTGCAGTTGTGTCCCTGTTCCTACAGAGCTCAGCTGCAGCCCACCTGTTGCTGAGTCCAGAACCATTCTCACACCATGGTTTCCTCATTTCCACTCACTTAAGACTCTCTAAAGCAGACTGGCCAGGGTGGCTGGCAAGCGGTAGATCAATTAAAAGCAGCTAACAGAGACACTTTACCTTAGAAATATAAACCATTAGCAAGTTCACCCATTAAGGCAGAAAAGAGGGCCACACTAGTTTGCTCTTAGATTTAAACCAGAGATCAAAGCCACAGTATGGGAGTTCATTCCACTGCAAGGAATGCAAACATAGCAATTTGGTTTTTCCTTTCTTATATCTCAGTTTCCTAAATATACTCTAAAAAAACATTAAAAGTAAAAAGGATATACCTGGTTAGCAGTGGCTGAGAAATTTTTACAAGGTGTAGGCTCCGACTGACATGCTCTTTCCTGAATAAAGAAAAAGCATAAAGAAGTGTAATCTTTGCATTGAAACTCTTCGCAGTGACATAGTCCAGCTGTGGAAACAGCTTCCTCATAGCAGGTAGTTAGAATAATATTGACCTAAGATTAATTCTACATCCAAAAGACTCCCAGAGCACTGCACAAACACTATCAGTGATCATGCAACTACAAACAGATTTTCTTGTGGACCAAAAGATGGTTCACAAGACCTTCTGATTTTTTTCCAACATACTTAAAATATTTAATTTCAGTATTTCATTTTGAAGGCGTTGAAACAGTTTGTTTCACCTCTACCATTTGAGTAATTCTGCTACCAGTTATGGTATCAGTTATGATATCCTACCAAAGTTTTGACTTATATATTAAAAACCCACTTGGGTACAGCAGTCAAAACAAAAAGTTGAACAGAATGATGACCTATAAACAATTCATTTGATGTTACTGAAGTAATATTTTTATCACCCTTACATCAACATTCTGAAATAAATTAATATACTTCTGTGAAACTTTCATTTCACAGAACAGCATTTGCTTTCAAAAACCATTGTGTCAGGACATTTTTAAGAAGCTGCCTGTAGCATTTCAGTGACCTCTGAAATTAAGCAGTCTCAGAGGTGGAAACTGCACATCCTGTACAGCACACAGCAGTACTTCACAGCTATTTAAGGTCTATATTCTGCTTTCAAAGACAGAATCACACAAAGGCACACAAGCCTCTCCCAGTAAAATCAAGGGGAGGAGAATATGCAGATCTGGGGACAGAGAAATAACAAATTCCATGGCCTCCACAGGGATTTTTGAAAGATGCAGAATCTTAGCTCAGACTTTGCAGTAAGCACCCCACTGTTGGATAAACTCTCCTGAGATCCTCCATCTCTACTAGTAGGCAGAGATGGTATTCCTTCTAGGAGATAGTAGCTCCAGCAACACAGTAACTCTTAGACCTCTCCAAGCCCATCAGGTGTAAAGGCATCTCACTTTAGGTGTAATGGCTGCAAGAAGGCAGGCAGGTGCTCTCGGGAATCTGTATATACTCTGATTCCAGGGCAGCAAGGAAAACAAGAGAATTTTCTCTCTGAAACTTCTATCTCCGATTCAGAAAGCTCCTTTTTGAGCAGTCAACTGAGGACCAACATGACCGCTACTGCTCAGTCAGGAGGCCCTGTGAAGACACTCACTGGGAATGGCTGCAGGCTCAGCAAAAAACTTAGGGAAGGAACATAAGGTCTTGGGTCTGTACTGATTGGAAAGTGCATGCACAGACTGGGAGGGAGATATAGCAGCAGTAAAGATTTGTCGTACTTACATGGGTCTGTTACTGTGGTACCTGTGCTTAACACAAGCGTAAACACCTTTATCCTTTTAACATAGGGGCACTTACAGCTCTGCTCCAAGGGAAAGAATTGAAGTACAAGGCCATAAAGGAACTCTGTGGCAAAAGGAAATTGAATTCATG
>NW_008824191.1:145350-150652 GCF_000699105.1 Pygoscelis adeliae | reverse complement strand
ACTTGAAAAATGTTATATCCAAGTAGAGGTTTAATGATTTACAGTAGCACCAAAACTTCTTGTAGGCTGCCCAGGAGTCCATGAAGCAAGAATTTTTCTGACACCATTTTCATCACCCCAAATGTTTTACCATAGTAAAACACTGGTTTTTTTCTCCTAATAGTATCTACAGAGATCACAGGATATGACACAAACACAGACGATGCACGTGCCCTCCCAAAGGAAAGACCCTCCAAGTCACTGAAGGAAATGGCAGCATACCCGCATAGGGTTGTTGAGCGTCCTTGAAGCTCTCTCAATGAAGTTGAACTGGTTTGCAAGCTTCTGTTCCTTCACTCTTGGGCAAGGAGGCTCTTCTGCCTCTGCTGCCTCAGCTACTTCTGCTGTTCCTGACCCCTCTGCCTCTTCATCTCCTGCAGCCTGCAAGAAAATAAAGCAGTGACTCCACCCTGAAAGTACCAGACATCTCTTTCCTTCTTCAGAAGCACCACTTCTTACACTGCTGGATTTCTGCTGCCTAGTGAAGGAGACTGTAATTGAAGATTTAATACTTAAGATGGAAATTAGGAGAATTCCAGCAATCAGAGCAAGGAGATTCTGGAACAGTATCTAAACGGGAATATGGAAAACCAGGAACTGAAGTTACTTTAAAAAAAAGTCTGGCATGAGTGAGACAATACACCATGACTGCCTTTGATAAAATGGACTCAAGGACCAGAAGACTCTGCTAGAGTCCCACTACCCTGTGTTTTCATTTCCTTGCTAGACAGTGAGCTTTATCTGACACTAATCTGAACTTGATTCCAGGGCCTGACACTGTGTGGACAAGAACAACCTTCTCCCAGCATACTCCTTTCCTGATCAGCCAACTGCCTTTCAACCAGGCCACTGCTTATTTCACATGGTTATGCCTGCTGCTTTCACCCCTCCACATTTTGTTTTTCACCAGTTTTTCTTTCAGGAATGGACATGCTGTCCAGGAAGATTCCAGATCCCAGCAAATTACACTGTATCTTGATATAATATCTGGATATAGACAGACCTGGTGTGTAGGGACCTGTCATGACCCTACACAGCTTCTCCAAACCAAAAAAAATGGCAGCAGGACCCCAGCTGTTCAGTAGAATCTGCAGGATCTCACCTACAGCAGAGACATCTCAGACGTAAAAGAATCAATCACAGAAGCTTCCCACCAAGCCCATTCTATAACAAAGGAATTTCAAATCTCATATTAAAAACAAAATGGACAGCTCTCAGCTGACTATGGAGAATTACCTGAGTATCTCCTGTGCTTTCTTCATCTTTAATCTCTGTATCTTCAGATGTTACTGCAGAAGTCTCAACAGGAGCCTTTTCTGATGATAGAAAGGATAAGTGAATAAGCCCAGGATAATAGGACATATTATCCCATATTCTGCAGATCCTTCTATCTTCTGAAGCATTAATATACAAATGCATTCTTTTCTAATGCTATCTCATTAGACAGTACAGTAACCAATCCTCATTTGGAGGGTGATTGTTTGCTCAAAGCCACAAAAGGAGACAATGCTATTACTAGAATGAAAATGCAGTAATTCTGGCTGGGCTGAAATAAAAAAATCTGATTTTGACTCAAATCAAACTTCTGAAATCCACTTCTGATCTGAGTAGCTTTGTTTCTGGGTATCCCTTCAGCTCTGGACCTTTCTGCCCTCCAAAAATGGCTGCAATTGTCTACAACCATGAAGAATGCTTTCAAGGCACATAGGAGTTATAATATGGTTTGATCCTGTTTATATGGACAAAAATGAATATACTAGTCTTGTTAGAGAATGATGGATGTCTACATTCCAATCACAGCCTTGAGTGTGTAGTCATGCTAGCATCAAGCTGCTTGAAACTAGCTGGTTTGGAATCTACAAAAAGCACTGCCAACAACAACAATCCATGCTTTCATGGCATTGAAGAACCTATTCAGCACTTTGTCCTACTTCAAATCATCATGCACATTTTGTTAAGTGTAAAATAAAAGATGCACTGACCCTCAGAAGCTGCAAGTAATGACTATTCTCAGGAGCTTATCCACTGTTATCATCGTGCCTGACAGTTACCACCTTGAAAGAACACTCTTTGTGACACAACTTCTGCTTTCACAAACAGCAGAAATATGAGAAAATCACTAGGCAGTACATCTTTCCCTGCTGAAAATTCAAACCTAGAACTCTTTACTAACAACAGAGCTTTTCAGCCTCTGATTAAGGTGTCTTTTTGACTGAAAACATAAGAATGGCGATAGCAGTTCAGATCAAAGGTCGAACTAGCTCAATATCTTGCATCTCACATTGTCCAGAAGTAGGTGTCCTGGTAAGAGTGTAAGAATTGGTCAAGTATATGATAGTTTCCTGAATGCCCACCCAGCCTCCAAACATTTCTGCTTCAATACTTTAAATCATGGCTGAAACTTTCAAAGCATGCTAAGGAGTTTAGACATGTATGTCCAACTAATGGTAGTGGAAGATGTTTAAAAGACACTAAATAGCTCTGAAAATTTCAGTGTTAGTGTTCACATGGCTCAAAAAACCTCCACCATTTTCTACACTGTGGCAAACATCTGGCTGATTGTTTTTTCTGTTTTTGTTTCCCGAGAAGGATGCAAGCCAAAATAGGAGCTGTTCAATTCTATGGTGATGAAGCATGATCATTCTCTCACATTGAATAAGTGGCACCAGTGCCTAGCTGAAAATGATTGTGGTTTCAGATAATAAACCTACCTGCTGCAGTGCTTAATCTGATACTCTGCCGTCTGCCTTCATCTGAATCTTTGAGTATCATGTTTCCGTTCAAAGAGAAGTGAATGGCCATTTGATCCACATAGCTTATTGGCTTGTATGCTCGTTCCTACAAAGAGGAAAAAACCAACAAAATCAGCATGGAAAAAAAGTATTTTAAAGCAGAAATACTGTGTAGCCTAAACTGCTAAAGCTAAGAAGATCCATACTGATAAATATATGTTTGTTGTTGGCATATTTACACTTAATTTCTTCCAGCAGGTATTTGTATCTCAGGACACCGAGAGCCATAAACTAAAAATACAACAAAAAGAAGCAAGAACATGAAACCTCTAGTTCTCTACCACCACCACAGCAAGTGAGTTTAAATACAGTTCTAGTGGACCTCTACTACACAGCTCTCCCTAAGAGACTCTCATGTCCTGTTGTGCCAAGATCTCTGAATGAGCTGTTGTACCTACAGAAGAGCAGCACCATACGTAAGAGAGCAGCTCTGATCTGGAGACAGTACAGGCTCTTAGCACCATGCCCAGCTTACAAGCACTGTACTAATTCAGCTGTTTGAAGCTAGCTTGACTGGCACCTGCTTGTGGACCACTCTACAGTGCAGGCACACACCTAGGCTCAAACTGTGTATTAAGATTTTGAGCTGCACCTAAAAGCAATCAGAAGCCACTGCAGACCACAGATGCTTCAACAGTTTCTTCTTAAAAATATGACTGCTTTCTGTACCAACCACAGCATAGCATCGAGCCCACTTCAGTCACTGTGGAGGATTTGAAGATATGGATCATTCATCACCTGTTTCTATCCCATAAATATGGAAAACATCAACTCCAAATAGAAGAGAAAGTGACCTTATTTGCTTCCACAAGACTGATTTCCTTTCTCTGGTGATCTCATGTAATGGTTGGTCAAACTACTTAAGAGTAGCACAGAGATGAGACAGGCTTGGGAATATTTCACCTGGTTGTCTGTTCCCTGCCTAAGGCTGGGGATAATCCAATGCCAGAGCTGGAGGAGCTGTCCCTGTGTCCTTTCTTTCAGGGGGTGTAACCCTTCCAAGGGAGGAGTGGGAGGCAAAACCATCGTTCCACTCTCCCCCTGCAGCAGCCTGTCTTGCTAGCCGTACACGCTAGCAGGAGGAGGCTGCGCCAGGGTAACACAGCATATGCTCTGCACACACAAATGTGAAGGTGTGACTCTTGAATGTTTCCTGGCAATATTTGATGCACCCTCCCCTGCTCACTCCTACTCATAATGAATAGAGCTCTTGTCAGTGATTTCAGAGAGCACATTCTGAGCTCTCCTATAATTCAAACAACTGAATCTTGATGTGAGGATACTGAGGCATAACTGTCTTACAGACTGACTAAAGCATTGCGTTTTGTCCTCTAACTACCACAGAATGGAAAAAGTTACCGCCTGACACTAGCTGCACTAATTAAGTTCGCTGCCAGATCTTCTTAGGTGATTGTTATATCCTACTTCTGAATAAATACGTCAATGCTTTTAGACTTTTACCCTCTGCAAAGACCCTTTAGGAACCATTCGCAGTAAATATGTAACAAGATGAAGTCACATTAAAAGGAAATTTACCTGGTTATAAATCAAAGGGAAACACAAAACCAGTTAATTGCAAAAAATCTCATCCTGGTTTTACAGGTCATGCCACACTTACTTTAAAGCTGTATCTGACGATATTCTGGGGAGCATGGGGATTATTAGCTGTCAGGATGCGTGTAAATTCCTCTTTTAATTCCTTTGGAATGGAAACAAAACAGTATAATAAATAAAACTCCACTGTTAATACAATGTACAGCATACAAAAATCACCAGGTTTACGCTCAGTTCTATGATGTTCAGTTTGCTGCAGATACCTCACATGCAGCTGATGCCTCCACAAGAACAATGCCTGCAGCCAAGCTGGCTCAGAGTAGAATCCAGAACAGTCATCTCGCTTCCTACCATAGTATTTCAGTGGGCTTTCTTGAATTCTTTAGCTGTCATGTTAATTCTTATCTAAGCTATGGCAGCACTTGAAAATGCTAGCTGCATGCTATAGGACAGGAAAGACAACCTGTGTCTTGAAGTGTACACTGTCCAAAAATAGAGTAAACAATAAGCTTAGTAGCAGTGCTTGCAGGATTGACCACCACAAACAAAAAAAAGTGCTGGTGTTAACTGTTTTCACTACCTGAGTTGGGGGAAGCACGTGTATCTTCCCTTTGAGAGCTACTTGGAGGACAGGGAGCAATGCTAGAGTTTTACACAGCAGAGAGAAGAGAGACACAACTGCAGTTGGAAGGGTGACTGACTGCAATCCTACTGAACCAAGCTGAGAAGAAGTGGCCATAAAACTGTAGGATGCCTCCCTGTCCTGTGTATCACACACAGGCACCTGAAAAGCTCAGGGTTGGCTCCGGGGTTCTCTTTATCTGAGGGAAGCCCTGGCTACATTCCCCTCTTGGATCAGCTCCATGCAGATACATTGTCTTAAGGCCAGAACTGTGTTTCGAAGCACGTTCTCCGTT
>NW_008824191.1:143537-145316 GCF_000699105.1 Pygoscelis adeliae | reverse complement strand
GCTGAAAGCTATTTCAGTTTATGCTGCAGATACCATACTTTAGCAAGTACTGGAGTTTTCCTCTCACAGAGTTTCCTCCAAAACAAATGGGTAAGAGGTAGGCTTCAGCTTATGGAGTTTTGTACACATCTCATGACAACTACAGGCACTGTTTTACTCACAGCTTCAGTCAGCTCCAGTTGATCTGGGGGTTTGACTAGAGTCTTTGCTGCCGCCCATTCATCTGCTCCCTCTCCTGCTTCAGTGGAGACATCTTCATCCTAGCACAGGAAAAACAAGCCCATTAGTGCACCAAGACTGATTGTTTTGCTCCCTCCCAAAGCAGCACTTCTCCAGGCATGGAGCATGGCGGACAAAACAGCATTTCCCCGTCCATCTGTGCTTTGAGCAGAGCAGATAACCCCAAATGGCAAGCCCCAATCTGAAGATTGTTGAAGTGCTACACTTGCTAGCAAGAGTTCAGTGGGTTGGAGGAGCTGCTGTTTGAAGATAACTCCTGGCCTATAACAAAACTGAAGTAACTCCAATAACAAAACTCAAGTAACTCCACTTCAATTTCAGTTCAAAAGTTGGCAGTTCTGTTTCTTTTGACCATATAATAGCCAAATGAGCCATACTTTAGGGCTACTCAAGGGCACAAGTCAAGGACCTGAAAATACTTCTGAAGTGCTGTTCTATAAGCTACACTTAGAAATTAGTTCAAGATACAAAGCTGCAGTGATGTGGCTCCTGGAGGAACGTTAACCATTTTCTTGCAAAGGCCCGTGGGTCTGCATTCTCCCAACACAGAGAGCTGCCCTCCTTGGGCTGGGCTTGGGTTGATGTCATGATGTGATATCATTAATGGGAAAGGAATCACTGCAGGGATGAATTTCAATTAATTGTCATTACAGATAAACTGCCAGAACACAAAGTTGCTGATTGAAGTGTTTAACTGCTCCAGGCAAAATTTCTCCCTCAGTTTGAAATATGTAATGGGTTGATTTAAAATAAATCAATCATTCTTTTAATTACAGTTGTCTCAGGTCTGCTAGACTTTATAGCCATACCGAGCTGCCGATGAATCCAGGGTATAAATGAAGGCTGTTTGCAGGTACAGAGACTGGACCCAGCAAAGCTTTGCTATCTGCAGAGTGCCACAAAGGTAAAAAGCACAATGCTGTGTAAAAACGTGCAGCTGCTGAAAGTAACAGAGAATTCTGCATATGCCAGGCACCCAGGGAAAGTCACAGGCTGCAGTCTTTTTTTTTTTCCCCAAGGGAGCTAAAATGAGGCAAGCTGTAAGGAAGGTCAGGCGCTCTGATACACAAGAGACTATGACGGCAGAACAGTTGTTTATGATTTAATGCTCCCCACATGAACAACTGCTTGTAGGACATTTATCATACACAATTCGATGCCAGTTATTTCAGTGCTGTTTTCCCTAGTGAAACAGATAAAAAGTGTTGTGGGTTTAACATTTTTATTTATGTTTTTCATTTAAAACTAAATAACTTTTAAATTATTTATAAATAAACATAACGACCTGCTATGCCACCTGGACACTCACAAGTCTATGGGGCCGAATGGGATCCACCCGAGAGCGCTGAGGGAGATGGCAGAGGAGCTCGCCAAGTCACTCTCCATCATTTATCAGCAGTCCCGGTTAACAGGGGAGGTCCCGGATGACTGGAGGCTGGCCAATGTGACACCCAGCTACAAGAAGGGCCGGAAGGAGGATCCGGGGAACCACAGGCCTGTCAGCCTGACCTTGGTGCCGGGGAAGATTATGGAGCGGTT
>NW_008824191.1:135827-142818 GCF_000699105.1 Pygoscelis adeliae | reverse complement strand
GAGCAGGGAAGTGATAGTGCCCCTGTACTCGGCACTGGTGCGGCCGCACCTCGAATACTGTGTTCAGTTTTGGGCCCCTCACTACAAGAAGGACATTGAGGTGTTAGAGCGTGTCCAAAGGGCAACGAAGCTGGTGCGGGGTCTGGAGAACAAGTCTTATGAGGAGCGGCTGAGGGAACTGGGGTTGTTTAGCCTGGAGAAAAGGAGGCTGAGGGGAGACCTCATCACTCTCTACAACTACCTAAAAGGAGGTTGTAGCGAGGTGGGCGTCGGTCTCTTCTCTCAAGTAACTGGCGAAAGGACGAGAGGAAATGGCCTCAAGTTGCGCCAGGGGAGGTTTAGATTGGATGTGAGGAAAAATTTCTTTACTGAAAGAGTGGTTAAACATTGGACCAGGCTGCCCAGGGAAGTGGTTGAGTCCCCATCCCTGGAAGTATTTAAAAGACGTGTCCATGCCAATGGGGCTAAGTAAGAGGAAGGTAGATTAAATAAGGATGTTGTAAGCATTTTTTTGCCCAACAGTAAAAATATTACCATGAGGCTAACAGTCAAAAAGTTAACGCTATTTTCTCTAATGCTTGTATTTCTATGTTAATTAAGTGAATATGGGCTATCTTTTGAATTTAGATTCTAAAGCAAGCAGGCAGTTTTCTCACAGTCTATGTCAGCCTATATTTTGGAATTTACATCCCAAATGTTTTATTTTAATCTTTTCATCTTGCAGTTTACTTAAATTGTGCCTTTGTTTTAGCTGCCGTTTTTATTCTAACTTGCTAGTGTAATTCCCTTCACAGTGGAAATCTAGAGCAACCCCTTACTGCTAAATCAATTGGAATGTTACCAATTCCAACTGAACATTCAGACTGAATCTAGTTTGCATCTCGTAGATAAAGAAGGGAAAAACATTTTTTAAGATTTGTGGATTTGTGGATCTTACCCGTTTTTTAGATACAGCTTTAGCAGGCCTTGGTACTGCCTTTCCTCCTGAAGGTCCACTTTGGCCCTGAAATGAGAACATACCCAATGTAAACCTTCAAAGCACCTTGTTTCCTAATTTAACCAAAGCAGAATAAAAGTTTAATGTGCTTACTAATGTTTGCTGCAATGGTATGTTTCAAAAGCCAAGTATACCAGTATTTTGTCTATAAATCATTTCAATGTAAGGCAGTCACTTTCATAATGGTGGTTGAGTCACCATCCCTGGAGGTATTTAAGACATGTAGACGTGGTGCTTAGGGACATGGGTTAGTGGTGGACTTGACAGTGCTAGGTTAATGGTTGGACTCGATGATCTTAAGGGTCTTTTCCAACCTAAACAATTCTATGATTCTATGATTCTAATACAAGACAGCAGTTTATCAGCATCAAAAAATGCTAGGCTCTATCCTTGTTACTGCCTATCTGTGATACACCTAAATGTCACACACACAGGGTTCTAGTGCCTTAATCAAACACACAGAAAGGCTGCTCTTGCCTCAAATGCTTGCATGTCACAGTGAGCCCGGAGACAGCAGATCCACACCTACAAAGCCACGAGTGCTGAAAAACACTAATCAGTTGTTTACAGGGAGCCTTATAGAGTATTTCTAAGTGATATTACCCAGAGGTTAAGGAATAACAGAAGGGCACCAGTGACAAAGCTTTCTGAAAAATTTACAGAAAGTGGGAGTGGAAATGAAGAGGATCCTTTTGAGAAGATGCTGAGGGCCAGACAGGACCAAGAACCCAGAAGGCAGAGGTAGAGAGAGCTGATAAATCAAACAAAGGAGACAACATTAGAAACCTTGGCAAGAACAGTTTTAGGATGGATCCCAGATAACATTGGATGGAATGGATGGGAAAAAGCAAAGGAGTTACTTGGAAAAAGTGTTTGACTTTGTGACAGGAAAGAAGGGGATACTAAAGGAGAAGAGGGAAGGAAAACAAAGGGTGGAGAAGAAAGCTCCCATGGGTTTACTGACTTTCTTTAGAAGAATATTAGAGTGTGCCTTTCAGCTCAGATCAAAGGTCTACCTAGCTAAGTATCTCTCTCCAACAGTATTCAAAAGCAGGTATCTATGGAGCTTTCTCCAGGATGCCCTCTCAGCTTTCCACAGGGACTTGAACCAGAAATGCTGTCCTTTTTATTTCATATCAGTGAAATCTTTCTCTCCACAAATTTATTCAGTCATTTTGAAACCCATACACATTTTTAGCATGCACAACTTCCGCAGCAAGGACTCCCATGGTACAACTATGTGCTAATGCAAAGAACTGCTGCTTGCTTTTTAAGTCTGCCACTTGCTGTTTTCATCTGGTTTTCCTAGTTCTTCAACTGCAAAGCCCAGCTTTATCACACTATCTGTTGTTCATCCCCTTTTCCATATCTCTTACGAACACCTTAAGGAGCACGAGTCTCTACAGAGATTCCTAGACTCGTCTCATGATTCCCCTTCATTACAAAAATTAAATATTCACTTCTACCATCTGCTTCCTATGTATTAAACAATTAAGCAGCCATAAACTTTGACCCAGTATCCCCAGTTTTTGTTTCTAAAGCCCCATTACTTGTTAAGACGTGACAATAGGAATTCAGAAAAGAAATATTTCTGGAGGAGAACAAACTGTAGCAGAGATGTGAGGCTGCAGCTTTCAGTGTTGTTTCCCTTTCTACAAGCTAAGCCACATAAAACTGCAGTTACTAACAAGGTTTCAGGGATTATTTTCATTCCAGAAGATGCATATTAAAAGTGATGAAAACTGAGCAGACTGATACATTTCTATGCTTAGAAAATGTGCCTCACTTTGAAATACAAATTGTTATGACTCAAGTGGAGATAATACAGAGTTATGACATTTCCTTTATAATCCCACAGTGGGCTGGTAGCAGAGGAGAGCAGAGAGCTTAGGAACCCCAGCATCACAACCACTTCTGAGACCACTGGATTACACAGCTGGCCTGTCTCCCCGCTTCGACTGCTTGGCAATGGGCAACAGAGCACCCTATTCTACAAGGACCATGCTACATATGAATTAGATGTGATTTATGCAACAAAATTTAAAACAGATTTTCAGAGCAGAATTATATTCAGATCCAAATCAAAATCAAACTCTTAATTTTAAACATGAAACAAAGCCTACTCACTATTACCCTTTGTAAATGAGTCTATAAAAGCATTTATCCAGCAGCAAAGGCATTGACAAGGCAATCTAAGGGTAATTGCTTTTGGCAGTTGCACACATGTCAATTAACATAATCCGAAAAAGCCACCTGTGAATAAATATCTGCAACTGTATTAAAATCCAAAAGTGACACTGAAGAAAAAGCTAGAGTTAGAGTGCACTGGAAGGAAGCAGCACGAACCCTGCCCTGCTCCCTATACCATAAAGGGTTTGTAGGGTAGAGCGTGAGCAATTTTTCTAATCAACCAGGGGCCTTCGGCTAATTTGCTTTATTTCTTTTGTCTTTGTACCGTACCATCATGGTTTTACAACTGTAACTTAATGATATAGTACAGGCCTGATATGATACAGAGACCCTGAGGAAACCTGGAATGTGGCATAGAGGAGTACAGACAGGGGATGATGAGAGATGGGGCACAGGTTTGACATCAGAGAACCCACAGCTGTAAGCATCTCACCACTGGCCAGTTAGAGAAATGCAGACCTGCAGGCAGGGGAACTGGACAAAGCTGGGTTTAGGGGTAACAAAGAAAACAAAATAATAGTACCGAGCACACTTAAAAAGCATCATATACAGTAACATCAGGTGTAATGTGGAACACCAGACCAAGGAAGAAAGAGAAAGGTGTGAAAGTGTGTTAGCTAACATATAAAAGAAACTCCAAGTGGATCCTAGAGTGAAGAACAAACCATCAACATGGACATCTTATCCTTATCAGTGAAGGACCTCAGATGCTGACAACTTGCCCTAACATCCCCACCAACACCACCAATGACAGCAAAATGAAACCATCAACCTTGGGAACCAGAGGATCAGAAGAAGGGTGAGAACAATACCAGAAAAGGGGTAGGAACTAAGAAGCTTGTATGCAACAATTTTTACTGCATTATTATTATTATTATTATTATTATTGATTTTTTTTCACAGAATTACTTCTTATTTTCTGTAGTAATTACATCTGGACTGATGATAAAGTTTAGACTAAGATTTCAGTCACACTAACATTAAATTCTTAGTTTTATATATATAAGGTGTGCCTTCTTTTTGCCCGTAAACAAGATTTTGAGTGTAACAAAGTTTACAGACTATTTAAAAAAAGAACCACGCTCTGAAACTCCTAACCTTGATCCCATGCATGTTTTTACCCTTTATCAAAGGGTAGCCACATCCAGTTGTGTACAACTAGGAGAGGGTGTTCAAGGGAGGGGTCTCATTGCATCAGTTGGTGGGATTTACCACCCTTCTCCTTTTGACTCATTCCTACTTTACTGCCAGACCCCACTCCCTGACTGCGGCAGCTTGCTTCGGGGCTCCCCGGGCACTAAGTGAAGTAGTTCCCCACAGCAGGGAGCAGGAACATGACTGGCAGGACAGTTATAAAATTGCAGTTATCATCTCTGGTATTTTGAACTAAAAAAACTCTAACTGCCCCGTCCAACCCAAACAATTATGCCTTAGGGCTATCTGGCTATCACACAGATCCTTGGCCAAGTGCTGCATAGTACAGACACAGTTAACCCACTCCAAAAGTGTGCTAAAACCTGAAAAGGGAAGATGGGAGCCAGCACGCACTTGCTGACAAAAGCCCTGGGCTTTTGTCCATATGTGCTCCACAAAGACAGGACAGCCATACCTGGAGCATATGAGCGCCCGTTTGTCTGGCAGGTGGTAGTAGGGACTAGGAAGGTGTTGGTCCTTAGCTCTTTCCAGGGTCCTTCAGCAAAACTCTCATCTCCTGCCTAGACAAACCATACCTCACAGCGCAGAGACTTACTTCAAGAACAACAAAGGTTGAATGTCTTATTTGTTCGATATCCTGGACTCTGGCCAGTGAAGGTAAAGACTGCAACTCTACTTGACCCAATAGTCTACAGAAGTCAGTATAAGAAGCAGACGGCAGCCTTCGGGATGCAAGTGCCATTCCTGTGGGGATGCGCTATAGCAGCCTATGCTAGCAAAGTGCCTGAGGTGACAGAAGATTCATCCCAAAGTACCTAAAACTGTTGGAATCTAATTGGAAGGTGACACAAACATGAAGAGACGAGATGACAAGACAAGATGAGACGAGACGAGACAAGATGAGACCAGATGAGATGAGATGAGATGAGATATTTTGGCAATATTAGCACTAGGCAACACTCATCAAAACTAGTAGATCTTTATTACAAGAAGCAAGGTGGGGAGCAAACATGGGTCAGTCAAGAATACACAATTTTTTACATTGCCTCCTAATTCACATAATAGCACAAAGTCTACTGCTGCGCCACTTGCTGAAAAAGGCAGTCCTGGCATTCCTTTTTATTGGTGTATCTGTGATTTGTCCTTTTGCTATTTCTTTTGCAAGTTCCTGCTCCCTGTAAATCTTTCCAAAGCCAGCACACTGTCCTTACCTTTCCTTAAAACTCCTCTCTGCCACATTAGCTGTAAATAGTCCTTAATAGCACCCAGGTAGTTGGTGTCCTGCCGCCATGGCTCAGAATGATGGCCATTGCTTCCTCATTCTTCTTTTTACTGTGTCAATGTGTTATCTATAAACTATTATTTAAGATGTAATATTTTTGCTCTGACAGCTATTTCCTTGTTCCACATCACACAGAGTTTGTACAACAGGGAAGAGGTCACAAATGCATCCGCAGTACAAGTAAAAAACTGTAACTGTGAATCAACATAATGATTGTACATTCACTAGCAAGATGCTCATGACAAAACCGGCCCTCATACACGTCTCTCAAATTCAAGCACAATTTTGCTGTTACATAATCAGCTTCGGCAAAAAAAATTACAAGTTAACAGACTATTATTAGCATCTCAAAGAGAAGCATTCAGAAGTTAGAAAACATAAGAACTAAGGTTGCTGGGGCAACCTTCAGTTCATCCCATTAGGCACAGGCATTATGATACACAGCTTAGTTCTATAATGACACACTTTGTTTTTTGTAGGTTCCCTGCCTCACTTTAAGCTCTCCCAGGCTTACAAGCATGGACAGAGTTCAGACAATAAGTTGCTACTAGTATTTTGGTTTATGTTGTTCAGCATCTAGAGTCTTTTTTTTTTTCCAATGCACAGCCTAAGTCAGACACCCATCAAAGAACATTTCAATCCAAACAGTCACATTTGAGCGAATTCTATATAAACTGAAGATGGTCTTGCTACAGAAAGAATCAACAGTTTTCCTAAATCTTCCTAAAAAATGGTGCTACTATCCCTGCCTTTAATAATAATAATAATTAACAAGAAGAGGAGTGTGAATAATTATGAGGAATTTATATTAGGAAAAAAGAGACATTGTTGCTAGGGAACTAAGGAAGGGTAGGAGGCATTAAAGAGTTATAAGGAGTTTCTGACCTCCAGGTCACCGTCATAACACTGACCACCCTGGGAGGTGCTCCACTGCTACAGCGAAAAATGCCAGAGTGAGAATTTATGCATGCTAAACATGTTTTACTCTTATGACGGTCTTACATTAAATAAATGAACAGATTATCGTAGTCCCCACAGTGAAAAGACATTAGAAGCCCCTAACAGTCATAATACTTAAATTAAGGATATAGAAAACTCAAGTGACTGTTCTTTTCTGGACCTTTCTTCCAGGATGTGTTTATGACAGCAGCACCTAGAAATTCCTCCCCGGCCCAGACATTGACTGTGCTACAAGACAAACTGGCTATTGACTATTGCAAAGATACAGTAATCCAACAGGATGATACAGATGAAGAGAGGAAACAGCTGAAAAGTGATGCTTTAAATGACATTTAATTTTCCTTTCCCTTGCCACAGCTCCCTCTAATGCAGACAAGTCATCAGGAGATGCAAATAGCCGTAAAATC
>NW_008824191.1:129207-135795 GCF_000699105.1 Pygoscelis adeliae | reverse complement strand
TTTTCCTGTTGCTGACCTATCCGACAAGCATTGCTAATTGTATTTTTCGGTAGGATGTTTGGGTTGTCTCCAAATGAAATTCCTCTAAACATTTTTTTTTTAGGTATAAAACAGGAAAATTAAAATAAGAAGAAACTACTGGCAACTTTCCAAAGGACATTGTTGTAAATGAAAAAGGCACTACCAGGCTGGCATTTAGGAAGAGCTATCCTATTTCTGCATCCCAGAAACATGTAATGGGAGGGCAAGCATCAAAGAGATGCAATGTCTGGTGGAAGTTTTGCCCTCAACACCTGAGTAATGTGCTTCCAGCGTGGCCTGAAATGAGGAAAATAAAGAATCATACTCAACCATCCATTCAAGACTTGTCTTTCTTGCTTACTCTATCCACAGTCATTATTACTCTCTTTTTGTTGGCGATGTGACAGCCACTAATTGCTGATCTGAGACTCATTAACCAAATTTATACAAAATAGACAGGACTATCAGTACCTGCCTTCTTGACTGAATAGCAAAAGCTCTGAAGATTTTTCAAAGTCCTGGAACAATCATGGCTGGTTCTTTTTTAACAGCTATTTTCTATGGCCCTACTTTTCAACTATTCCATCCTGCTGCAGAAAACCTCTGACTTTTCAGTGGCAATGCTGATGGTAAATAAATCATCTTGGTGTCCTAGGAAGCAGAGATGTACTCTCAAGAGCAAGTGTTCATTTAAGAACTGGGTTAAATCCTGAATTTGTGACCGCAGAAATCCTTCAGGAAAAAATGTGTCCATCCCTCACGTTCAGATCCAAGGCCTGCCCTGACTAATCAAGTAGGAGATGCAATGATGCCACCACGCATGCTGTCCTGCCATCCAGGATGAGGTTTCTCACTATAACCTTTGCTGGGTGGTACATCCTTCTCCTATACTGTCAGATTAAACTAGCTTTTGCAACTAGTCACTGCAAGGTGAGGAGCCAGACACACTACTATACAATAACTCCTTGAGTAATGTGAAATTTCTCCCTATGCTTAAAGCACAAGGTGGGCTGAGCAGATCTGGATTTGCAGATCCAGCCTAAAATACCAGAAAACTCAGAGGCAGGGATGATGCAGGTTGATTAGTTTGCAAAGCTGAACTGTCAGTTCGTATTAAGCAAATTTTCCAAGGGCTGAAAATTGATTATGTATTAATGAAACACTCATCAGGGCAATGACAAGCCCAGACTACTTTTTTTTTCAGATCGTTAAAGAGACATTCCTACAGCCTTTCTGCTCCCCATGCTAGCTGTCACCATAAGACAATCAGACTACACAGCTGAGCAATCACAGAATGCTCCTGCTAAGTTTACTTCATCTTCCTGAGCAAAGAAATTACCATTCCCACTTCCTCTGGAGCACAGCACAGTGGTTAACGTAATCGGAAAAAAAAGGGAAGAACACAGCTGCTCGTAGGATTCTAAGGGGAAGAGGGAGAATTATTACAAGACCTAAGCTTGGCATTTCTGTAAAACCATTTAATAATTTCCTGCTAGCTTTTTATTCTTGTTTTGAATATTAGCAATCTCCATAGTAAACCACAGCTCAGGACAAGGAGCAGAGAAACACAGAATGGAAACAAAGCCAAAGGAAGCACAGTGACTTCTAGCCTGCCCTGCAGCAGACATCCGCTTAACACACACTAGGGATGACAATTTAAGAGCTATTTGCCAATACATTTTATAATCTGTTTTCTGAGAGACACTAAACTGAGTGTTTATTTTATATTCCATGGATGGTTTAATGCATGTTTAAGAGCCAGTAAGCACCTTAAAAACCTTTGCTGGCAAAAAAAGTAAAATGTGTCTGGTTGTTGACTGTGTTTGAGGAGGGGGTCTCTTTGTTTCTCTTCGACAACTCGCTGAACAGCAAAGAAGCTGCTTACATGTCAGTGGATGCAAGACCAGAAGTCAAATGTAATGAGAAATGCCTCACTGTCCAAATTCAGATGCTTTCTTAACACTGCGTAAGTGACCTGTTGCTGGCAGTGGGGTTGCCCCTAGTTGATAAGACCAGCCAGTCTGGTTTTGCACACTGTAAATGCAAAGAAGTGTATGCAACGTCAGTTAAGAAACCATAACCAAATCTTGCTACTCCTTGGGGTGCGTTCAGCCACAGGGGTGTGACAGCAGCACAGAGTGCTCTCCACTGGTCACACAAGGCTTTTCCTTGAGCCACAAAGCAAAGACATGGAAATCTGGAACCAACACCTCCAACAGCATACCTGATAACCGTATTTAAAATAACAGTCTCAAAATTGTTGGCCACTTTCTCTCACCAGCCAGGACCATGCATGGGACTGACACCAGGCTAACAGGGTGCTGTTCCCTGTCCTATCAACAACTTTCTGCATGTCTGTGCACATGCCACGTAGGTCAGTGTTTTTAAAGAATACTCTACTTCTGAGTGTCCTGTTTGTCATACTCAATTTCAGGAGGGCTGAGAATCTAATTCTTCCATTCCCTTCAATCCGATGCAGGGACATTGGCTTATGCCTTTTCATAATTCTACATCTTCCCAAAATGCTGTGGAGCTCAATTGTGCATAACACATTTCAGACCTGAAAGGAAGGATGCTATTGAAGTACAGAGCATACATAAGTATTATGATTTACAAAGCTGCATCAGGAACATGAAGGCCCAGACACTCCCAATTATTTTATCAGACTTCAAACACTGAAACACGTTTCTTATTAATGTACACAAACATACAAGAACCAAAAGATGCTTCTAATTAAGGCTCAGATCAAGCCAAATTATTCACCTGGAAGGCCACAGCCTTTATCTCTGATGGCCAACCAGCTTTTGACATATTTTCACCCAGGAATGTGGAAGATTTCTTTCAAAGAAAAAGAAAAAGACATCAGGCTGGAGATTGAAGCGGATGCTGAAGTCACCCGGGTAAAAAAAAGAAGAGTGAAATAAAGTGTCCTGGTTTTGGCAGGGATAGAGTTAATTTCCTTCCTAGTAGCTGGTACAGGGCTGTGTTTTGGATTTAGGATCAGAACAATGTTGATAACACACCGATGCTTTAGTTGTTGCTAAGTAGTGCTTACACTAGCCAAGGACTTTTCAGCTTCCCATGCTCTGCCGACTGGGAGGGCTGCAGGTGCACGGGGGGTTGCCCATGCTCGGCCGACTGGGAGGGCTGCAGGGGCACGGGGGGGCTGGGAGGGGGACACAGGGGGGGACAGCTGACCCCAACTGGCCAAAGGGATATTTCATACCATGTGACGTCATGCTCAGCATATAAAGCTGGGGGAAGAAGAAGGAGGGGGGAGGACGTTCGGAGTGATGGCGTTTGTCTTCCCAAGTCACCGTTACGCGTGATGGAGGCCTGCTTTCCTGGAGATGGCTGAACATCTGCCTGCCCATGGGAAGGAGTGAATTAATTCCTTGCTTTGCTTTGCTTGCGTGCGCGGCTTTTGCTTTACCTATTTAAACTGTCTTTATCTCAACCCAGGAGTTTTCTCACTTTTACCCTTCCGATTCTCTCCCCCATCCCACGGGGGGGGAGTGAGCGAGCGGCAGCGTGGTGCTTAGTCACTGGCTGAGGTTAAACCACAACATAAAGCAAGAAACTTATGTCAGAGGAGAAGGCAGATACAAGACAGGCACAGAAGAAGGGCAGGCAACCACCACCTGTAAGGGAAAAGAAGAAAAAAAAAAGAATTGGTCACAAAGCACTTGAAGAACACACAGCCATAAAAGCAGAGGAGGGGCTGGAAGTGACACGCAGTAAAAGGGAAGGACCAGATAGTGTTCAGGTAACTATCTCAGCTTTGAGAACAATCTCAGGAAGAAAATTTTCAAAGGAAAAGCAGTCAGCAATGAAAAACCTAGGAGGCAGAGCAGAACAAAGCAATATATAGGAAATAGAGGAATGAAAAGCATAGGGACAGGTGAAAAGAGCATAGCGCTAGAGGAGAATTAGCAATGAAAGGGACAAGGACAGAAAGCCTACAGAAACAATGCTCAGCAGAAAAAACAGCCTCACCAGCAAGTAGCAGGCTTGTTTCCTGCCTCACTACAAACACTGGCAGAGGAGGAATGTGTGTGAGCGAGAAGTGCATGAGCTTACTCACTTATTTTCAAAGTTGATTTTCTTGTCAAGAACTGGGATCTAGACCTTGACTCACCAATCTATTTTATAGTGGCCATCAGGACTCAGTAAATACCAATCATCAGGCCCTGATTGGGCAGTAAGTAGTGCAGAGGCACAGCCATCCACTCCTCGGACTCCCAAAGCCACTGAGATATGAGCTATATTTTGAGTCAGGGAAAATGAGGCAAAAGCCTCCAGACTCCAGAGCCACACAATTCTTCCAGTAGAATATTCCCGTAGATAGAGAGACATGAAACAGCAATCAAATTTAACAAGCTGAAGGCAAATATAGGAAAGGCAATACAGGACAAGTTAAAATTATTGTCTTTTAAGTTATTGTAATGAAAGTTATATGAAAAGCCAAAAATCCCAAGAGTTCAAACAGTTTATGATGTTTCAAGAGCTTTAAAATGAAATGAATGCCTTTACAGCACATTAATTAAGTTAATTTTTTCAAATAATGTGAATCAAAGCCTCTCTGTTTCAGAATATTTGAGATAATGGCTACTGAAAATGATTGAAAATATTTATGTGGAAATTCTAAAAATAAAAGAAATGGAAATTCAGAGCAAGCATTTCATCGCAGGTTTAGTTGGTATCATTACTATTATTAATGGGTTTTACAATTTTAGCATAAACATCTTCATCATCTAGGACTGGATGTGGTTTTTGGTTCTAAGTTTGTGCCCTTTGCAAACTTTATAAAGCCCTTTGTAACTTGATAATTACTAGTAGTTCTTAGTAGAAAATTAGGATTGTCACAGTGATCCTCTCTCTTACTCTTTCCTACTTTAAAGCCCACAAGCCCTCCTACCACATGTGCAGAAACACCCAGGTGGTTCCCAGAGACTTCAGGGGCTATGAGGAACCATTTCAGTACTTGTCCCAAGTAACAAGTGATAGGACAAGAGGAAATGGCCTCACGTTGCGCCAGGGGAGGTTTAGATTGGACATGAGGAAAAATTTCTTCACCAAAGGGGTTGTCAAGCATTGGAAGAGGCTGCCCCAGAAGTGGTGGAGTCACATCCCTGGAGGTATTTAAAAGACGTGTAGATGTGGTGCTTAGGGACATGGGTTAGTGGTGGACTTGTCAGTGCTAGGCTAACGGTTGGACTTGATGACCTTAAAGGTCTTTTCCAACCTATATGATTCTATGATTCTATGATTCTGGATTTCAGGCTCCAACCCTCGGCTGCAGGAGCCGGGAGATGTGATCGGGCTCTGCAAAATCAGCTCACATTTAGTGGGGTTTATTAGCTCAGGCTTCTGAAGTTGCATAGGTCTGTACAGAGTCTATACAGCTGTGGTGTGGATAAACCACAGACGAGATGAAACAGCCTTGGGTACCTAGATGGGGATCAGATGATCAGCAAGGGTTGCTGTTCCCTTGTTGAAAGAGCTCCTTTTAAATCAAACACTCTGATAGTCCCGCAGTAGACAAGAACCAGGAATGACTCTGTCTGAGCCCTTCATCCCGTGCAGGGATGCACGCAGACATGCCCACGCAGAGCCCAAAGGCAGGCAGTGAGGATTCACAGACACATCCACCCACACCACTGCCCCCATAGTAGGGTTAGGGCTGCGAAGGTTAGCAGATGACCTCACTTCATTGTCTGAACTGAGAGAAGACCAAATAGCAAAACAGAAGGAAAGTGATAAAAGTTACAGCGACGTATAATTGAAAGAATTTTTTAAAGCTTTTTAAAAATAGCATTTTCAACCTGTCTGCTCGGTGTCTCTGAAACTTTCTCTGGCAGGCTGGGGACACCTCAAGTGCATTAAAACCTGCCCTGGAAGGGAAGTGTCACATGCTTAACAGTGATGAAATGGCCTGACAATGATGTCTGAGAACTTGCATAGTCTCACAGGGTTGCAACAGTGAAGTGACACAGTGAGGGGTGCTGCGGCTCTGGGACATGCTGGTTTGCCTGAATAGGGTGCGTAGAAATGGCACAGAACACGCAGGGTGTCACTTGGCAGGGAGATGACACACCTCAGTGCAGGGAGAGAGTGATGCAGTATGCTGTAATCACGCAGTAAGCAGTGCCAGGAGGGGCTTCGGTGTCTCACCCCACCCTGCAGGGTTACAGCTCTGCAGGGCACCCTAGAGGGAAACGAGCTGGGCTATGCATGGTGATGTAATGTGTGGTGGCTCTGGGAATGGTGATGTCATCACAGGCCTGGTGTCACATCAGTGACACTGTGGCACCCACTCAGAGCAGGAGCTGAGGGTGGCAAAGCCGGAGCGGGGCTGCAGAGCAACGTTCCCTCGTGTGAACCGCCATCTCCCACTGCACGAGGCACTGCAGTGACGCCATTCGGGGGGCTTGGCGTCACGCCACCATTGGTGACATCACGCCACCACTGGTGACGTCACCACGGCGCTGTCACACGGGAGAGCTGCGCCGCCCCGCCACGATGTCGGCCCGGGACAGGCCCTTACCTGTCGGTGCCTGTCGCCCG
>NW_008824191.1:69535-128168 GCF_000699105.1 Pygoscelis adeliae | reverse complement strand
GGCGGGAAGCGGCGGTGAGACCGGGGAGCCCGGCCGGGGAAGGGCGGGCAGCCAGAGCATCTGGGAAGCTGGAGGCACGGAGGACTGGTAGGGTTTTAGTTGACTTTTACAAAATACGTGAGATCTGGGGGAAGAATTAGGCAGTGTTTGTGGGCAGTCTGGTCTGGGAGCTGCGGGGAGCGGTGCTCCCCAGGGACGGGATAGCTGCACGGCATGGGCGTGAAACACGCGAGTCTGCTGTGAGCTGTGCTGTGAAGCTGCAGGACGTTCTCCGTGGCTGATTTTATAGCCGTTGCTCTCAGTGCAAATCTGCTGCTAGATGCTCATCGTGTGAAAAGTCCAGGTGCTTTGCAAAGAAACATCTCTGTCAAATTAGTTTCACATAACATTTTTTACATAAAGTAATCTGTGAGGGTTTGGTTGTTTTTGGTGTCGTGTCCCGTCCCCCCCCCCCCCTCCCCATGCCAGGGCATATGTTTTTCATTTCAGGATGCTTTTTCACTTCATAGACACAATTATACTCAATTAATGAGCTCTGAAGAGGTTGACATAATGGTTACACTACTATATGGGACCCTGGGGGATCTTTGCAGAGGAGGAAGTATGCAGGCTTGTGGGACTTTGCGGTTGCAAGAGATGGGCAGGTAGAGTGGTCCCGGGCTTTTGGTAGCTTCTGAAATGACACTTACGAAGGAAGGCCAGCTGGCTGGCAGCCATGGGAGATGCTAGATCATCACCAAGTAGTCCAAGGCTCCTTATGAGCGTGTAGCTGCTTTGCTTTGATGCTACAGGCTTGCTTCTGTATGTGTTGTGCTGCAGAACACTTGAATGTGTTTGTCTGTTTCTGTTTCCTATCTGGGAGATGTTCCCTTGTGTGTTCCTCTCCCCTTAATCCTGTCTGCCTTACTCACTGCTTGAGGATGTGGTGTTATGTGTAACCTGGGACCTGTCGAAATATAGTTCACCTTGGCATTAAAGTGAAAGCTGGATAACAGGCTGACTCAGTCAAGATGTTGATTCCCTTTGGCACCCAGAGTAAGCAAATTCCATCTCAGCATCTGATTGTGTGAAACAGGGATATGAAATGTTTAGAGAGGTGGAAAGAACTTTAATGAAATAGTTGCACAGATCCTTTTGACAGCAGGTGAGGATAGATTATTGGCAGGTTCATGTTCGCACTGAAGATACTACTGAGATTGCCAGTATATCAAACTGTACATTTTTTAGAGTCAATGTACCAATCCTCTGTTTCTTGTTGCAGCTAGTGTTGGTAAAGATAACACAATAATTGTCCTGTGAATAGAATGACACTCTGTGAAGGTCTACAAACTCAAATTACCCCTCAGTGGCAAGAAAAACACTTTTCTTATGGTGGGAGTGTTGACAAATTGCGAAAATATTTTTAGCTTGGGTTTTGTTGTTGTTTGGTTCTTTAGCTTCTAACCTTTGTGGTGGGGAAGAAAACTGGCCATACAAGCTAATGTGGACTTGTTGCATGCCCTACTTGTTGTGTGTGTTTTTATCAAACAGAGGCAACAGATGTGGCAAGGCTGGCCCTCTTTATTCATGTTGTTGAGGGCAGTGGGCATAGTAGTGAGATTAGCAAGTTTGGAAAAGTTGTTGGCAGACAAAAAATACTCCTGAGTATTTTCTAGAAATCCCATGATAATAGTGGAGGAGTGGAATTGGCACATGCATGCATATTTTCATGGACATGGGGTGAGCAGACCCCAAAGAGGTCGTCCAGTCCAATCCTGCTGTTTCAGGACAGGATGGCATATTGTGGGGCAGCGATAGTAGGCTTAGGAAGCAGGTTTCCTTCCCTTCTCTAGCAGTCAAGAATTAGGAAATTTTCACAAAGGGCTTTAACGTTTGCATTAAAAGAATACGCTGAACCTATGCTTCAGGGTTTCAGTTGATTTTTAACTAATGGAGCTCGTAGTGAAACCTTGTGTATGTGAGAGGCTGTTGCTGTGATGGGTGTGTAGGATTCTTCCACATGCCTGGAAATGCTGGCATCGGGCTCAGAAGTGGGACAGAACAAGTCTGGGTACAGCATTTCCAGTGGCTTCCTCTGTGTTGTAGCTCCTGGTCTGTACCTTGCGAGTAGGGACTGGATGCTTGCAAGAATCCTTGCAGTTCAGGAGCCGGCTGGGGTTTATCATACTGATTTGCTTGGGTAACACGGTTCTGCCTAGTACCGCTGCTTTGTTCTATTACAGTTACCAGTTGTCCCTTCCCTCTTCCTCCCATCCTATGCTTTAAAGTACAGAATAACCTTAGCATCTTGGGATTTCTTGTTTCTTCTTGCCAGTGTAAAAGCTTTCGGTTCCACAGAGAGATGAGACAGGCAGCCTTTTCCACATCCAAAGGTCTGAGGTAGAAGTTTGTTTTCCAGGTGGGACCTAAGAGTCATTGAGAACTGCCACTGAAGCTATAAAAAATGTTTTGAAACATGATCCCCTGCTGAAAGCAAATAGAGAAGAGAAGGTCCCTCGCTTGATTTGAAGTGCATATACCATATGAAATGTTTTTTCATCCTGTTCAGGCTGGAGGGTGTCCTAGGAGACCACTGTTCCCTCTGAGTTTGGCCAGTACCTGGCGGTGTGAGAAGCGTCCTGAAGTCAGGTTTGTGAAGCTAGGCTTTGCTCGAAATAGTTAAAAACTTTGTGATGTTGACCAGCATGCACACTTTTGAATGCCTTGTTCATCTGCATAGATAAAGTGTCATCTTAGCTTTTGATGTCTTTATGCTGAACTCCAGGATAACTGCCAGTGATCTGCCTAGAAACCGTCTGACAGACAGGCCTGCTGATCTGCTAATGTTAAAAATTAAGAGATAGGTACGGCTGTTAAATGCTGAAGGGAGGCCATTCTTAGAATGTAGTGTGAAGCCTTTCTGAGCCCCTCAGCCTCCAAACCTGTCACTGATACTGGCACTATTGATCAGCTGTCTGTCAGCAGTGATAGTACACTGATGTCTGGTGTCCATTGGGTATACCTCCTGGCAATAACCAGTGTTGTATTTACTGAGCAGGGACAGAGGACCTGACACATCCATGGCTTTTTGCAAAAGTAGCTTCTTTAAAGCTCAAATGTGTCTGGCGGGGGAACCTTCTCTCTTTGACTGCCTTGTCCAGCCAAGGGCTGCATTGGTGTCTCATTGCAAGGCTAAGGGCAGCACCTAACTCGTACAGACTGGAACTGTGTGGAGTACTGCTTGCTCTGACAAAGCCTACCAGGATCTCTGGTTGCTGCAAGTTTCTCTCTTGCAAGTCGGATAGGGGTTGTGTTGCAGACCCGAGAAACATTTGGTCTGCAGGCTGCACATTGACCGGCTCTGTCATATGTGATCTCCTACCCTTTGCATTGGATGCAGTGATGTGAAATTAAGAAAGTGGGCAATCATTTCCTCCTCTCTCCAGCCTGTTTGGATAAGCATTACGGAGTCAAGCAAGCTGTCTTGACTCTGCTTGATCTCTACAAACACGTGTTATGAGAGCTGCTGTGTACTAATGCAGGCCCAAGGAAAGGTTCAGCGCAGGACTTAATGAGAGGGAGTTGCTGTGGGACAGATGGCATACAGACCCTGGTTAAACATTGGCGGGTTGTAGGATGGGATGAGGCCCAGTGTATCACATCTTTGCGAGACGTGTTACTCTGCGTGTTTTGATATTGTGGCACGATTCTGTACAATTCATCATTGAAGGGAAGAAAGGCTGGTAACCGACACTTGGTCACATTCACGTGGCGCCTTTCCATGGAAATGGGATGGTCTGTTCTGATCCCCATTTCCTATCTTGGATACTGGTGGCTCTTGGCTTCCATCTCCAAAATGTCTGCCTCTTCAAATTAATATAAACTAATTTACAAGGGGGTTTATTTACTCCTAATGCTTAGTATCATGTCTTCCCTATCAACATGATGCAAGCTCAGTGGAACAGAGTTTCCACAGTTTAGTTTCTATTTGATCTCTGACTCGGCTTGTCACGATCCTTCTGCACTCACAAAAAGGGCTCTCTTTGTTAGCTGCTGGGTAGTGGGTTAGTTTCAGATAAAGTCAATTCCCAGCATTGCAGGGATGCATGGTGAGATGAGGCCTGAAATTCGTTATTTCTGGGACATGTATACTTAGTAGGTAGCTATCTTGGCTGATGGGGTTGGTATTTGATGTGTTAACTTCCAACTAGACAATTTTTCCCAGATTGCTGGTGGTGATGCATTGTTGTGATGATTGGTGTTGGTTTGTTTTCTCTAAGTTTTTTTGTCAGGAAGGTTTCCTAACATATAATTCTCATTACAGAGGTAGATATTAAAGGGAGAGAGAGACATGAAGGGACACTTGCACAGTGAGGATGCTGCAGAGAAAAAGAATTAAAATACTCTTTGAAATAGGAACGAGGGAGCCTGTGATTATATGTAGACCCATCTTTTCTTCAGCACTGGAGCCTCACTACATGCTCTCCCTGTGATTTATAAGTCTGTGTTTTGTGTTGTTAGCTGAACTCCTGCAAAATTCTTAGCACTTTTGTTAAAATGAAATGTACTGAGCACGATGCAGAGGGGTTGTATTTGAATTCTGCTGGTACATGAAAGCCTCCTGAGCCTGTGTCTCTAGCATACACCAAGCACTGGCTGGCATATGATGGCAGACTGGCAGATGACAGTGTTGGATCACACGTTGCTCCCATACACTGACACAGGCAGTTTCTGTTCTTAGCACAAAAATGGAAGTAGAGTAAAAGTGCTTTTGCCCACATGGAACCAGTACAACTTTTCCTAAGAATAAGCACCTGTCAAAGTGCAGTGGCTTCAGAGGTGCTTTGACACGAACTCCTGAGGCTTTGGCTCGCTTTCTGAAAGCGGCAGTTGGAATGCAGTATTTCAGTTTCCCAGTTCTCAGCCCACGTGAAAAATGGGAGCTCCTTCCAGAGAAATTGGGCTGGTGGTTCTTATATCTCATTCTGAAGCATTGTGGCCAGGCTGCTTCCTTGCAGTTGTTTGCCAGGCTGTGGGACCTCGGGCTGGTAGCTCTAGTTGTGATGACGACAGCCAGCCTAAGGATTTTGCTTAGCCACATCCTACAGTGATGCTGTTGGCTTTTTAGCTGAGATGCCAAATATACACTGCTCCTGGAGGTGTAAAATTTCCAGAAACTTTGAAGATACAGAAGATGCATTCCTATACAGCTTTGTTTGAACATTAGAAGAGAAAAACAGAAAAGAAAAAATTAGATTATCTACTGGATACTTAGTTTTTTAAAAATGAGCTATAATTTTAGTCAGTGGTCAGTTTGAGTGCTCAGCATGCTTATAAAATCTGCATTCTTTATTTTTGGAAAATATTGACTATCATCCTAGGAAAGTTGTGCTGTGTGTTAAGATCTCTTTGTTTTGTCTGATGCATTCCTAAAATGGGGAAAAACCTAAAAATGGAAAACCAGAAGTAACTAAGAAGCAAAAAGAAAGGTTATACCTGTAGGGCTTAGAAATAGTATGTTAATAGAACATTAGGTCTCTAGTGCAGATACACAAGAAACTCATCTTTCTAGAAGGAAAAAGCTTCTAAAATGAAAATGTCATCCCTATGTATATTCATTGTAATGTAGCCCAGGGGTTACACAGCTATATGTTTTGTAAATGCTTACAGTACGTGAGATTTGTAATGTCACAGTACTATGGGTTCTGAAATAGGACTATTTCAGATAATGCTGCTTTTAGTTATACAGCCCGTTTTGATGTGCTGCACTGTTGTCTATAGCAGTAGTCTAAAGATTACCTCACTGAATACTTCACATCATCGGGGTTCTGGCCTGTTCCCTCTCTGTTGCATATCAGGTCTTTGGTACAGAGGTACAGGAGCATTTTTATTACCACCCCAGGCTGGGCTGAACCTCCAGCAGTGATCCAGCACAGGCTCCTGAATGGCTATGGTGAGGGATGTGGCTGCTGTAGCTAGAGGATGACCTGTCAGGATGCGGGAGCACATTCTGGCTGGCACTGTCTCTGCAGGCACGCTGTTTCTTCTCCACTCCTTTGTACAAGCTCTGACTACGGTTGTTCTGTCAGTCATGTTTGGAAATCTCTTCTTGAGTGAAGAAAGGTGTTTAAAAAGGAGCGCTGAACTGTTTGAAGAATTAAACCTCCACAGGCCCCTCTTGGGATTCTTCCATAGCTCCCAAGAGCTTGTTATCTGTAGCTTGATGTTAATATCTACTCAGACACCAATTTCTGCTACTGATATAGCTGCATACTCTCTCTGCCAGTAGGTAGTGGCAGGTCCGTAAAGAGTCAGACAACATGAGCAAAATGCCAGGGTGAGAGAGGAGAACAACGTGTGCCTTTAATTCTGCAAGCCTTCATTCAAGGATAGTCCTCAGCTTACCAACAGGGCTTTAGGGCGTATGTGGCCTCTCTGGAGTTACATCTTCCTTGCTGTGAAACTGAAGACTGAACTTGATAAGAATGGAGGAGGAGACCCCATCACTGGTTTGATCAGTGGGGCAGGGGATTAAGAATGGAACTGGCTAACAGCAAGACTGGGAGTCAGTCAGTCACAATGGTGTGCCTGTTTTTTTCCAGACATTCTAAGACCTTGGCTGGAGTAGTTGTCTTTCAGCTTCTGGGCGGATCAATTATCTGTCACTTTCCACAGACAGTCTGTAGAAATGTGTCTATGCTTTCCCCTCACACTCACACACACCATGCATCTTTGGTGAAGTCTTGTGCCATTTTGAATATAAGGTCCCTCTGAGGCAATTCTGTATCTGTCACTATAAAATTGACATCGTAGTGATGCAGCCACATGCAACTAGTAAATCCGTCAGTTCCAGCTTGAACCCTGTGTAGTCTCCCTGGCCGTTATTCTTTCTGAGGTTTAAAGTGTAATCTTGTGCAATGGATTGGTGTCCTTTTTCTAGTATGCAAGAGAAAGCAAGCATTTGCTTCACTGGTTTGACTCTGAGGATAGTGAATTGGAGTGAATGCAGTTGCAGGTAGAAATTTTCTTCATTTCAAAGAGTACCTGCTAGGGAATCTACTTGGCTTTTGTACACATCCATCACCAATTCACAGGATAACAAGGTTTATCACTTTGGGAAACTTCTTTGCAAAGAAATGCTTTCTTAAATACATGCAGAGTATACTGGCTACATCCCAATGGCTTTTACTAGGTGAGTTGCAGAGTCATCTTAGTTGTGGACTGAGAAAAGTTTGTTATTTTCAGTAGTAAAGCTGAAGGTGGCACATGCTGCTTTTGTTAAGAGCATTTGCTCTCTAAAGATGAGTAAGACCTTATTTCCTGTACAGAAGGGAGAGTATTATTTGTTAGGCCTTAAAAAGGCATTCCAGCTGTACTGGCAAGCTGTCTAGTGGAGATACAGCCTCTGCCTGTGAACGAGTTATTTTGCTAGAATGTATTTAAATTCTTCCTGAGCTTAGTAAGTTCTACTGCATAGCTGCAGCTTTATTACAGTTGTTGACAAGTTGTCTGTCTGGAGTTAGTGGAGCAAGCATGTCAACAAAGCTGTAGTATAGGTCAGGCTATCAAATAACTAGCCACCAAGTAACTCCTGTAACTCAGCACCATCCACCTGCCAGAGCACATTGTTTAGATGCTGCATGCAGTGCTGAAGCAGGTAGCGCTAACCTCATCAATGGTCTGCAGTCTCTTTCCCCACACGCTTCCCAAAGCTTGCTTCCAGAATAGACTGTATTAGAGCTCTTCTATTGAGTTTCTGTTTCTTTCAGTGTCCAGGACCATCAGATGTGAATCGTTCCTCCTTGGGCGTGGTACAGTGTCTTGCCTCATGCTTGTCTGACACTGTTTTTCTCAGTTTCTTTTCAGTGTCCTTCCTGAACTCAGATCCATTAATATGAGCAGCTGACCATTTGGGCTCTGCAGCATTCAGTCTAATAAATCCTGTAGACAGTCTCTTTTCCTAAGCCAAGCACAGCAGCAGTATTCTAATGATCACCATTTCTCTCTGTCTTGTGTGTTTTACTGATTGCATGGGAATGTAGGTTAGTGATTTAGTACACTCGTATTCAAATAAACTGTTTTCTTAGGTTGTGTCTTGTTTCAGGTTTTTGTTTGTATGTGGCCCCAGGTGAAAACAAATCTTTGTTCCTGTCTCAATGTCAGAGATGCTTATACTGACCTAATTATTGTTTCCTCCCCTACCCCCCAGTGAATTTGGGGTGTGGTGCGGTGTCTGTTCACTAAGTTTGCCACAGGCATTGGAAGAGCTTTTTTGAGCTGGGATGAGATAGCCTGCTTTGGAGGTGGCCTCTCCTGCTTCTTGCTTTCAAACAGATCTCTTACAGTTGGACAGTAGAAGATCTTTTTTCATGGTAGACCAAGTATCTTTAGCTCCTTAAATGTGATTATTTTTGTGTCTTCATCAGTTCTTCATTTCATTCCTATGCACAGTTGTCTAAGGTAACTTGAGATTTTTCGTGTTTCTGTGTGCACCTCTGTGATGGTATTTTCAGACTTAAGGTACTGTGGCTTCCTTTCTTCCCTCAAAGTGAGAAAGTACTGCAGTCCTTGCAGAAGAGCACACTGGCAGTATTTAAAAGGACTTGTTGGTTAGACCCATGTTTGTAAATCAGAAGAGATTCATTTATGCTTGCCTAAGCTCTTTTATTAGTGTTGCTTAAGTCATGTCCCCAGACAGTGAACTGTGTTGGTTTGACTCTTTGGCTGATGTACCAGTCTTACAGCAGACTAATGATAGGACAAGGGCAGCAGATGAGACTTCCCATGTTTTGAGCCAAGCTAGTTCTAGGAAAGAACTTCATAGAGCATGTCAGAGCATGCAGGTCTAATATCTATTAGAGACGAGGAGGTAAGGGTATTCAAATCCACTCTTGCTCAGCCTCCCAGTTCTGCTGAATTGCTAGCTGAGGTCCTAACTGAAATGTTTGTTGCTGTCTTGCTCTGCAGTGGTCTGAAATGTTCTTTAAGGTCACTATATCTTTAAAAAAAGAAAAAATTATATAAATGTCACTGAGAGAGGTACCAGAGTCAGTAAACCCAGTCTGATCCTCAAAGTGTTCTTTATATTGAGAGACAGTCAAATAAAGGAAATGCACAGGAACCATAGTGGTGTTGCTCGTTTATTCAAAAAATGTTTGAATTCTGTATGAGTAGAGCAGTTCCATAAGTTAAATCCTAATGTTGTGGCCATGGTTAGAAATCTCTGAGTATAAAGGCTTTTGCCTGCTGTGGTTAATGCAGTAGAGGAATGTACTTACTATTTTAATACTTCTGGATCTTATCCTCGTTGGTAGTGACTCCACTGTGGGGCTTAACTTCTAATCTGAAACTTGTTTTGTGGTCAGTTGTTGCAAGTAGCTTGAGGTGTAGTAAAAGGCAAATTTCAAAATTTCTGAAGTCTGCAGAACCTGCATATCCAAGGAGCTGTCTGAGCAGACTGACCTTCTGAGAAATGGGAGGAGGAGGGAGCAAGGTCTGCATTGCATGGGGTGCATGTTGTTAATTGAAAAGAAAAAACAAATAGGAGTGTTCTTGGCCAGAGATGGTATTGTAACACTTTTTGTCTGGCAGGATCTTGTGACTGACGCTTCTAAAAACAATACACTCCTTTGAAAGCATGGTTTTCTTCCCAATCACATGCATGTGATGCAAATGGAAAATACATTGTCTCTGGCCAGAGCAGAGAAAAGACAGAGCAGTGGAACACCACATAGACATAGACATTGTGCAGGCAGTGCTTTGTCAGTTGAGGCATGGAAAGGAGCGATCACGCTGATGGAACAAACCTAGTGAAGGTTCACCCTTCCAGACTTGGCTTGTGTAGTTTGGAGTAGGGAGTCCCAGGTGTACAGAAAAACGTGCAGTGCTCCTGTGTTTGTACAGGGACCAGCTCTGTTGGCATAGCCTCCCTTCTGCAGCAACACTTCCAGTTCCATGCTTCTGTGGGATGGCTTTGTTCCAGTGGCAAAATAATTTTAGCGTAAGTACAGCCTGCATCATCAAAATGCTGTAGTGTCTCTTTAGTGGTAGCATTGAGCCCTAATTGTTGCAAATGTGGATTTATTTTGAAATCATAAGGGAGCGCACAATATCTGAACCTTGGATCTCATAGCGTCTGGTTGTGGAATACATGTGGAGTAAGAGAAAGCCGAGCACGATATTCCTTGAGACAAGCTGGAGGGGTATGTGAACAGGATGGAGATGGGAATGTGTAACAGGGCTTTCACAGGATCCATGTGATAAGGAAGCAGCAGGAAAAGCTTTTTTCCTAAGCTTAGGATTCTCAAACTTCAAAGAATCTTGCAGCAAAATTGTGTTGTAGTCCAGAGAAAGACTTAACCATTCCTTTCTCCCCCTACCAACCTTTTTTGGTTCTGTGGGTCTGTCTAGATCTCTAATCTTAATTTCCCTGTATATAAGAAAAAAAAAAGTGAATAGCAGTCCTGAGAATAGTTACAGGAACAGCTTGTTCACAGGCTTTGAAGATGGAGGTCACCTAGCCTACTGGAGCATGTAAAAGCTGCACTTCACATGGAGTTGTTGGCAGTTGATAAGCCTAGGAAAAACTGCTAGCTAGTGATTCCATTTCTGTAAATTTGTGTGTGTCAAAAGTTGGATTTAGATTCCAGTTTCGATCACTGCACTAGGATTAAGGGGAATGGGTATCATAAAGGAGTTAAAGAAGTCCAACTCTTCTTGAAAATGTGTTCTGACACATCTGTACTGAAGTTTAACTGGCAGGAATTGTCACTTCAGGATGTTAATGCAAAGCCTGAAGATACAGTCTAGAATTCTGCAAAGCACTAGCGATTCCTCTGCTGCTCTGATGGAGTAAAAAGTCATATTGCTCCTTGTCTTCATCTGTTCCAGCAGAGCCAAACCCTTCAGTGGATGTACTTTAGAGAGCATATCACAAAAACACTTCTCTATGAAAAGAATTTCTTGTACCTCTTGCAAAAGTTAGGGCAAAGTGATTGTGAAAATAACTGAGATGATCCATGCTGTGCGTGTAAGAATTATTATAAAGAGATTGGTTATGGGAGAGTGCTTCATTTGGATTATGTAGCTACATAGAATTTATAATCCATGCTTTCTGCAGAAAAAAGTTTCCTCGTGCTGCAGTGGGAAATGTCAGATACGAGCTTTTAACTCTAAGATTCTGTGTTGACAACATTGAATTCTTAAAGATTAATCTCTGAATTTGGGGGGAAAATTTCTTCAGGTAGAGACCAACCAGCAGAAAAAGTTTGTCCCATGAAGTTAACTGGTAGCACACATTAAATCTAGAGGTGCTTCTGTATTGACTTTCAGAGGTGCGAAGTTTGCAGTGCTTGCTGCTTGGTTTGTGGCCATAGGCTGTGCTCAATTTGACAAATGGAGATGCATGAACTAGGTGCACACTTAACCTCTTTTCAGTGACTGGGACCCTGGTTGTTGTTCAGTTTGGGTATGAGATGGAGAAAGTATGTGTGTGTTGCCAAGACACCAGCTCTCCTTTCAGCTCTGATCTGGAAACTAGTAGTCCATGATATAGACTCTAATAGTGCCGAAGTTTTCCCTTGCTTGTCCAAATGATTAATCCTTGAAGCAATATTTAGTACTATGTGCCTATATAGCTGTGCTGATTTGAGGAGCTTGTGGCTAATATCCTAGCACCTGGCTGGAGAGGCATGAGGTGCTTTTACTGGCATAAGAGGTGTGTGTTTGATGCTGGCTTACTTAATTTCCTCATTTGTTTTATGATTCTGTGTTCTGGCGGGTTGACCCTGGCTGGATGCCAGGTGCCCACCAAAGCTGCTCTATCACTCCCCCTCCTCAGCTGGACAGGGGAGAGAAAATATAACAAAACCTTGTGGGTTGAGATAAGGACAGGGAGATCACTTGCCAATTACTGTCATGGGCAAAACAGACCCAACTTGGGGAAATTAATTTATTACCAATCAAATTAGAGTAGGATAATGAGAAATAAACCCAAATCTTAAAACACCTTCCCCCCCACCCCTCCCTTCTTCCTGGGCTTAACTTTACTCCCCATTTTCTCTACCTCCTCCCCCTCAGCAGCGCAAGGGGATGGGGAATGGGGGTTGCGGTCAGTTCATCATGCGCTGTCTGTGCCACTCCTTCCCCCTCAGGGGGAGGACTCCTCACACTCTTCCCCTGCTCCAGCGTGGGGTCCCTCCCACGGGAGACAGTCCTCCATGAACTTCTCCACCATGGGTCCTTCCCACAGGCTGCAGTTCTTCACAAACAGCTCCAGCGTGGGTCCCTTCCATGGGGTGCCGTCCTTCAGGAACAGACTGCTCCAGCCTGCGTCCCCCACGGGGTCACAAGTCCTGCCAGCAAACCTGCTCCAGCATGGGCTCCTCTCTCCACGGGTCCGCAGCTCCTGCCAGGAGCCTGCTCCAGCGCGGGCTTCCCACGGGGTCCCAGCCTCCTTTGGGCATCCACCTGCTCTGGCATTGGGTCCTTCACGGACTGTGGATGGCTGTCTGCTCCACCGTTAACCTCCATGGGCTGCAGGGGGACAGCCTGCCTCACCATGGTCTGCACCACGGGCTGCAGGGGAATCTCTGCTCCAGTGCCTGGAGCACCTCCTCCCCCTCCTTCTTCACTGACCTTGGTGTCTGCAGAGTTGTTCCTCTCACATATTCTCACTCCTCTCTTTGGCTGCAGTAGCGCAGTTTTTTTCCTGCTTCTTGAATATGTTATCACAGAAGCGCTACCACCGTCACTGATGGGCTTTGCCTTGGCCAGCAGCGGGTCCGTCTTGGAGCTGGCTGGCATCGGTTCTATTGGACATAGGGGAAGCTTCTAGCAGCTTCTCACAGAAGCCACCCCTGTCATCCCCCCGCTACCAAAACCTTGCCACACAAACCCAATACATGCATTATGAGCAAGAAATTTTACTCTTTCTTAGTAAGCTGTGGCAATTTGACAGTGCCTCTGATGCTGAATGACCATTGGTAATTCTGTAAAAGGTAGAAAAACGCAATGTTAAGTCTTCAGACTTCTCAACTTCTAAGTCCACATCTGGCTGTGAGGTTATTCTACTGTTGCAGATTCACTTGATTGCACAAGGTCATAACAGCTTTTGCAAATCTTAATTGGTTTGAGGATCAAACACTTCATTTTTGCTTTCTGACTTGTCTTTTGTGGAAGATTAGTCAGAATTATAGGAACATGTTGTGAGCTTTTTTTAATAGATCGGTAGGAACTCAAAACCAAGTCCTGATGCGTTGTTGTTGACTCCTTCTTTCCAGGCCAGTTGATTTCGGGTTTTCGAAAGATTTTGAAATGGCCACAGAAGTCTGGCTTGCTATATTAATTAATAACTGGGAGAAAGCTAGATGCTTTTACCGCAGGTATCCTCCATTGGTATGGCGGTTGGTAGATATTAGAGAAGAACCTGCCGGGAGACTTTACATAAATTCAAAACTCATTAACATCACAGGGAATTACCAGCAGTTGGTGCAATAGTGGTAACATTTTCATGCTGACACACAGAGAGCCAGGAGGCATGGTTGAGGCAGGCCTATTAAATACCTCTCCAAGCTTGACCTTCTGAAGTGTATTGGACCCTTGGTGAGATTTTATTCCCCTGATATGCAAACTTGTTCTTTTGGTTTAACGGGGCTGAAGAACTTGCTCTTAATAGTCTGAAGCTGTACTTCAGGCTGTGATCTTAATTGATAAATATGACAAATCCTTTAATTTTTCAACGTTGAAGTCAGTTCATCCTTTTTATTATGCAAAGACAGAAGTGCTCTTCCTTGGTCATTACTAGGGCATGGGACTTAATTCTGTTGATTGCCAGTGGTGATAAAAAAACCTTCAGCTTAACTGGTAAATCTTACCAAATTTAATGGGGATCACTTCAAATGAGTATTTTGGTAATTGCAGTAGTCCTCATTCTGCCTTTTCTTTTGGAATAACTACCACGATGTGTCTAAATAGTAGTTTTCAGATGGACATATGCCTGCTCTTCAAAGACAGGGCTGCTTCCCTGGCAGGTAGTAGTGCTACACAGCTGTATTGCAGTGAATAGTGAATGCCATTATGGGTCTGTCACTGCTACCAGAATCCTCTCAAACTTCAAAATAGTGTTACGCATGTGGAAATACCATCCTTTACTCAAACAGCCTGCTGATAGCAGTGTCACTTGCCATTTTGTATTGCTGGGTCAGATTTTTCAAAAGCTAGCTATTGTCTTTCCCTGAGTTTCCAGGTAAGTTTTGCTGTATTTGTCAGCATGACCTTTGGTTAATACCTCAGGTGCCTGCCCACAGCCAAAGCCTATTGTAAGCGAATGCTGTCTGAACTCGAGTTTCACTCTGGATCAACTGGTGCAAGCAGTGCTTGGGTGGTGAGCCTGTATAGCACTCTAAAACAGAGCTACTTGGTTAGTTTTTTGTAAGGTCCAGCAAATAAGTGTTCCAGCCAAGTCCTCTGTACATCTGTTACTGTTCAGAAGAGGGGATTGCGCTGTGGTCACTTCGAGTGCTGGTGGGATGTACAGTCCCCTTCACAGGGCAAGAGGCACCTAACAGACATGGCTAAGATGAGGTAAAAGCTATTTATGGTTAGGATCCGGATTAACCCTCTCCTAAATGGTGTCAACTGTTCAAGTTAGACTTCTTAAGGGCTAAAGCGACCAGATGGATGTCTTCTGAAGTTATTTTAAAACTGTTTACTTTTGTCTTGCAGAAACTTTTTTTAAAAACTGGAAATATAAAATCTTAAAAAGAGGATTTGCTGATGTATTTTATCAGTTTATTTAGCAGTTCTGTCTGAATTTTGTCCTGTTTGTACCTGCTAGTATTTACAGGTGTCTTGGTAATTCCTCTACAGTAGGATGGAGAAAGGGCTAATAAACCACTGGGGTTTATTAAAAATTGTTTTACTGCTTGCTGAAGCGTAGTAGGTGGTTCTGTAAATCTGGCCTTCTTTCAATTTGGCAGAGCACCTGGAAAACTACCAACCGTGTCCAGTGAATGTTTCAGCCTAATTAATGGTTCCTGACTTGGGTTGCTGCTCTGAAGCTCACTTGGGTTTGTACCAGGAACCAGTGAAAATTTTGTTTAGGGCAGAGAGAGGTGTGCTGAGTGTACATCAAAAAGCTCTAAATTGAAAGTAAAGGTGTCTTCTGGGATGGAAGGGTTGATCCCTGAGATCTCAGCACCAGTGATGGGGGGAGAGAGAGAATAACATCTTAAGGAGTCTTAAGGAGCTGTTACCCCATGGTGTACCTCCAGGTCAGTAGATGTCTTTGTGTTGCTCTACTGTGCTGCAGGTGTTGGGCTGTCTTCAGACCTGGCTGAAATGGAGCATGGTTTTCAGTTGCACAAAGCTAGTGGACTCTTGATAGAGCCTGTGTGTCCCCCAGTATATAGAAGATATGTATCAGTCTCCTTATATACCTTAAAAAAACCAAACCAAAGAAAACCAAAAAACCAAAGCCATTTAACAGGGCTACATGCTTAAGGACATCTTACCTCTGAGTCAGTAGGTGGGAAGCATTTTAGTTGAGATTGGTCTCTGTCCTGTCTTAAAACCACAGAGGATGACCCTACAAAGCAAGTAGCACATTTTTTCAGGGTCAGAAGTAGCATGATATGAGCACAATGAAACTGGGGCAAGGGAATGCTCCAGGCGAAGGTGAGGAACTGAAAGAAGGTGTAAGGGGAGAGTAGATTGGAAGGAGGATGCAGGTACAGTCCTCCTGGAAGAAGACAGTTGCAGCAGTAAGTGGTGAGTATAGTATGAGGCAAGGCAGAGGGCTTAACATGTTTGAATCTGTAATATGCAAAGTACAAGTGTCATCCAAGTTGTAAGTCCTGTTTTCAGCCTTTAAAAATAGGCATTAAAAAGTGATGCACCATCAGTGTTGTGCTGATGCACTTTTTTCTTTAGGAACACCCTAGTGGAAATAAATCAATTACTCTAGCTGTCGTTTCAGCCATACTTTCTTAAAGGAGCAAATTAGTATCACCATGCATAGTTTACCTTCAATAATGGCAATTGGACACTTTTTGAAAATGGACAAGCTTGTAGCTTTGAGATCTGAGTGGGGAGTGCTGGTTAAATGTAACAACGCTATATACCACCTTCTTACTGAAACGGAGCAAAGGAAGTGGCAGCTTAGGTCTGTTTCCCAGGAGCTCTGTGGAAATGATGGGTCAAAATCAGATTTTATTTTGAAGTTGAGTGCTGCTGTTCTTAACAGATTGCTATGATAGTGTAAATGCTGCTGTGCAATTAAAATTAATCTGTATCAATATTAGTCTTATTGTCTTGCCTTGTCATAGTTCTAGCTTCAGAGATAATTGCATGTCATTATGTTGCGGTTTAATGCAGCAGGCAGCTAAATGCCATACAGCCGTTTGCTCACTTGCCCTCTCCCCCCACAGTGGGATGGGGGAGAGAATCGGGGGGGAAAAAAAGTAAAATTTGTGGGTTGAGATAAAGGCAGTTTAATAGGACAGAAAAGGAAGGGAAAATAATGATGACGATGATGAAATAATATACAAAGCAAGTGAAGCACAATGCGATTGGTCACCACCCAGCCAGTTCCCGAGCAGTGGTCACTGCCCCCCGGCTAAGTCCCCCCTTATGACGTCACGTGGTATGGAATGTCCCTTTGGCCAGTTTGGGTCAGCTGTCCCCCCCTGTGCCCCCTCCCAGCTTCTTGTGCCCCTCCAGCCTTCTCAGTCGGTAGAGCATGGGAAGCTGAAAAGTCCTTGACTAGCGTAAGCACTGCTCAGCAACAACTAAAACATCGGTGTGTTATCAACATTGTTCTGATCCTAAATCCAACACACAGCCCTGTACCAGCTACCAGGAAGGAAATTAACTCTATCCCAGCCAAAACCAGGACATATTGGTAGGCAGAGTCTGTATGTAAATAAAACATTGTACAGTTGGATGCTGGAAACTGCAACACCTCCAAGAGCTCTAATTGAATTTGGTGAACTCTGTGGGAAGGTTACTGTGCACATGCAAGGTAACATACTGTGCCAGTCTCTTAGATACTTGCCATTGCAGGGGACTTCCTACCAGCTGTGCAGAGTTGTGTTTGTGAACTGTTGAGGCTAGTTTGCTCTGCTGTTGCAACCCATGATGTATCGGTGCTTTCACCAACTGTCCTAGCCTTGGTATCGTTTTATGTTATTCCAAAGAACCTTTTCGCTTTTACCACTTCTTCATAGAGGTCTCTCCTCTCTGGTGTTGATACAACTTTACCACTAGCTATCATGATTTGCTGTTGAATGGAAGTTTTTCTTTCAACTTCTCTCCCTGTTTTCCTCCCCTCCTGCCCCTGAAGTCAAATTGAGAAATAAGAAGTAAAGGAGAAACCTTTATCTTTTGGTTTTGTTCCAGACCTCAGCTGGTAGGTTTATGGGATGAGCAACATCTTTCCTTGAAATCCGCGTTATTACCAGATTGGTATGAAGGAATGATTGAGATTCTTACAGCTGCCAATGGAGAGAAAATTAATCTTACATGTTACTTTGGGTTGTTGAAGCCCAGTAACCCTTCCTGGTAAGAAGGATGTGATTAGTGTGATTAGCTCTGTTTGAGATGCTAAGCATCACTCCAGTTTTTACGCAGTCTCAGGTACTAGGGGCTTGGCTTTGGTACTGCACCAAGCTTTCGTTGGCTACTAGATTTTCCCTTCCAGCAGTAACTGTAGTGGGTGAAATATTAGAACTATAAGTGTCAATGCAAGTATCTAAAAGAAATGATTGCATGACATTGCTCTGATAAAACCGAAAGGGTTTCATAGTACATTGGCTAGCAGTAATAGTGCGCACACTTTTCACTTTAAGGAAAACCAGGTTGTATACTTACAGTGCAATGGCCAGTCTTCAATAACATCCTCAGCATGTGTTTAAGCTCTGTTTACCTGCATGTGTAAACTTAGCTGCCTTGCACCTGATGTGGTGTTGCTGTGTGCTTCTGTAACTTGTTCCACAGCAAGTTGTATGGTCACAGTCTTGAATGTTACAGCCAGTGATGAGTTGTGGCCATACATGCCAGGAAACATCACAGGACACCGACCAGGCCCAGTGTCAAGCTGTGCCTCATGCTGCATATTGAGTGACTCTTGTGCTAAAGCTTTTGAAAACAAATCCAGGATGCTGGGTTAAAAGTTGCTGGTAAAGCAACTAGCAGGGATTCTTTCTGATCTCCAGAGGAGCTGCTCTTTGAAGTCCATACCTCTTTCTCATAGCTCGGAGAAGGGTTTCTACAGATTTAGCAATGTTTGTGGTGCTGGGTCAAGACTTTCCTCCCTAGAACTCAACCGCAGGGTAGCATTTAAAGTGCTGAATGCCCCTTGAATGCAAGGGCCAGCTGGTAGCAAGAAGAAAAGCTACTATTATTCAGAGTGCTTAAAAAGCTTTTCCCCAGCTTTTATAGAATGCACTGATGGCTTAATGTGACACATCCTATTTTTAATGCAAACAGCTCCCTTCTGGATACCTAATGTTATCTAGAAAATGGGCAAGAGAAGTAGCAGCTTTCAGGACTTGGTATTTAGATTGGAGAAATTAAGCTGCATTACAAGGTCCAGCGAACAGGAATATGGACTGTCTTGTGGTGGCTTTGTTGCAGGCTTGCCATCTGGCTAATTATCCAGCGGCTGGGGGGAGGCCTATGTGGCGGTTCCTTTGCTACCTGCAGGCCTCTGACAAGTTTGGGTGAGCTGGAATACTTCAGGACTTGCAAGGTAAAGCCTTCCTGTAAACTGTTGTTTTGCTGTTTTGGCATAGCAGGTACACACTTAGCTGTACAAAGAAATCAAAAGACTGTGGGCCACTCCAAAAGCACATGTATAGGACTTGGGGTGTAGGCAGTGTGTGTCTGATCTGTGGCCACCAGCTAAAACTATCGTATCTGCTCGTGTCATCTGCTATAACTCCTTTGCCTGCATTGCTGTTTGCAGATGGCAAATTGTTTCCACCTATCTGGCCTTGCCCTGAGGAGAGGTTCTTCCCTGGTTAAGGTAAAAATTGCACACAAGCTCCGTCCACTGTGGTCTGCTGAAGGGAGGAGTTTTAAAAACAAAGCAAAATCTTTCTTCTCTCCTCCAAATTGTTTGAATCTATCCTATCTGTGAACTTGTCTCTACTAAAGAACTATTGAAAAAGGGATGAACTATTGAAAAGGATAACTGGTGGTGGAGGGTTTTAGTTCTGTCCCAAAATGTGTAGAAGGTAGGTAAGAGTCAGAGAAACATCCTGATGAGCCAAAATCAGTAAAATTTTCTGATCAGTGAAAGAGACTTTTTGCCCAAACTTCCGGGAAAGAAGCTCATGGTCCACTTGGGGTGATGTGCCCCATTGTTGTGAAAACTGTCATCTTGTTGATATATTGGGCAAGCCCTGCTGTAGTCCTCTTTGGTGACTCACTGGGCTTCTGTGAGCCCTTCTGTGTCTCAAAAGAGCTACAGGTGAGAAACTAGGTAGTGACTTGTGCTTTCCAGAGGAAGTGGTGGCAGATAGTAGGAACCTCAAATTTAAAATCTTTTCTCTAGAATAAATGATTGTTCTTTGTAAAGTTTAAATTTTCTATATGTGGTGTTGATTAAGAACATAATTCTGTGGTGCTGTACCATTGTATCTTTAAGTATTCTCATAAATAACCAGGTCTGGGTGTTAGAAAAATAGCTCTTGAACCAGAGAGTTGTATCTTAACAACATCTTAAATGTTAGCTCTGTGTCAAGACAAAACCTCTGATTGGATGTGCACTCAGTTAATATTGATTAAAATTGCAGTTTCAGTTAAGTAGAGCCTGGCAATAGTGCCCTTGTGTTGCTATAGGCAACCAACACATTGTAAACTTACTGAATATTAGATTTATATTTACCAGAAAGACCATGGAAACATTAGAAACAAGGTTTCTTCCCATAGATGAAGAGAGCTCTCACAGCCCTCTGGGTGCGCGGAAGCAATGGTACCAAGATTGGGGATTTAGGTGTCTTTCCTCAATTGATCATTTTTTTTAAAGTCTTTCTACTGTTTAAGTCTGTCTTTCTGTTGCTTCCTGGGTTGTCAGGGGCAAACACATTGGAACCACACAATGCTCACCCTGCATATCTAAGGTTTAAAAGTGAATTTTGACTTCACACTTCAGTGCTTCTGAGATTCTGGCAGGTCTCCCTGTGGAGGTACCAACCACCTTCCTAAGAAACCAACAAGGCAGGTGAGGGTGAAACAAGACTAAATGAATAGACTGTTCACATCAACTTCCCTTTGGAGCTCAGCAGCTCATGGCTCTCCTGGAAGCAGTGGGAATTCTCCAATGAAAACAACCCAAAGGAAAATTATTTTTTTGTAGGGAACCTTTTGGCTCCTGAATGCTTGACACTTGTGTTCCACAGATGATCTCTAATGTGATCTTTCAGCATTTATTTTTGTCTTTATACCCTCTGGTTGTTCTCACTGAAGTCAGATGGCAGTCAGCAGCCATCATAAGCTAGAAACATCTTTATGCGATGAATGTGATGTCCACATCCCCTGTTCTCCCTGAATAGCCAACACTCTTCTTGTTTCTATGGACGGGATGTTACAAGCTGGCTTGATACAGGACGAACAATTCTGAAATGGTTTCACTTTTATATAGACAAGAAGTACATGAATGTGCCTTTACCAGAAATAAAAAATATTTCTATAACAATTTTTGTCTCTTACAACTTAATGATTTGGCTGTGTCTTTCAGCTAACTGGCATGGGATGTAACTATCTCTTTCATTATGAGCTATGTATCATTTTCTACTAATGGGTTTCTTAAGCCTCTTTCATGGAAGGAACCTCCTGTCCAGTATGGGATAGGATATTACGTAGGCAGTCCTTGGCTTCACGGCAGTGATGGCTGTTACAACCACGTCGGAAAATGAATGGGTGTGTGGTACTGTTCTCCATTTCCAGGAACATCTGAGGGTGCATCTGTTTTGTAACCACATCAACAACTCCAGCATAGTGTAGAGATGCCTGAATTAATGTTACTCTAAGCGTCTCTCTCTGTCCAGGCATCCCAGCATGGAGCCCAGCAGGACTGCAAGGTCTGTACCAAAAGGCAGATAACTTAGCCTTCAGTGAGCTTTGTGCTTTTCTGATGAAAATATACCTCAGATAACTTGTTTAAAACTAAGTGGAGTTGTCTTTCAGCTGCACTGCAGTAACTTAGATAGTAGCAAGTCCCTCAGAGCACTGAATTTTTTTTAACCACATGGAAGAGATTTGCCTCTAAGCTATGCAAGGGTGTGTGCCAGTCATGCAGAGGTTTTATTGCCTCTTGGTTACATGTCTTCGCTTATAACATATTTGAGCTGCTTCCAGTGAGAAGAAATTCTGGAGGGAGATTTTTTGATGTTCATTTATTTGACTTTAGTTCTATGGGTCCTAAAGGATGTGTTTTGTAGGTAACTCTGCAGAGGTGGCAGTGTGGAAAGCTGGGCACAAATGTCTTTGCTTAAAATATAGGGAAGAAAACTTGATTTCTCTTAACAGTCACTTGCTGAACTAAACTGTAATTAAATGTCAAAACAACCTCTAAGTGCTACAGAATATTGCATAGGGTTGTGTATCTTTCCGGTTTGTGCAAGGCAATGATTACTGGGGGCAGTCTCTAGAGCTTTTGCAGAGTAACAGGGGATTGCCAGCAATGCTGCCATGTTCCCTCCTAAAAAACTGTCTGGAAGGTGTTTGGGGAGCAGGATTTTTTGCATCCTGCAGCTGTTGGAAAAGTGTTTCAGAACAGGGCAAGCTATGTATTGTTTCAGAACAGGCCTCTGGTATCTGTTCTGTTCTCCTTTGAAAGAATTTTACTCAGTAAACCTTTTTCAAATAGTTTTGGTGATTTCTGTAGGTGACTCATGCTGCTGTGGTGCACTAGGCTCTGGAGGCAAATGGAAACAATGGAAGACCTCTACAATGCCCCTCTGAAAGCCATCAGATAAGAGTTTTAAACTACCTGTATGCCTTGGCTGTGCCTGTAAAATAAGTAAATGAATGGGTGGGCAAACAGAGACTTATGTGAAGATTCCTCCAGGTGCTTTTGGAGGGCTATGTTCAAAGGAGCAACTACACAGCACTTTTTTCCTAATAAGTATTTGTTTCAGGGCAGTCACATCAAATATAGTAAATGTGTGAACTAAAGTAGAAACTTCTGCTAGACCATTGCTTGGTCAGTGTGTTGTGTGGAAAAAACTGATGTAAAAAGTTGGTACCAATTGATTGTAGTATTGATGTATGTTGGTTCTTGGCTTTGAGCCTACTATGCAGGGTTTTGTCTCTTAAGGGCAAGTAGCCCCAAAGGACTGAACATGCGATGTTATTTCCTGGTCAATTGGTAAGGCACTCAGCTCTGTGATGCAGCCCTTTTGTTCACAATCATTCATACAATTGTGCTCAGCAGAGATTTGAGGCTTTCCTGTGCAGGGAGTTGTTTTGGTTGAGACTTTTTCTTAAGATGTCAGAATTTCACATGACACGGTTCTGCAAATCAGCTAGTTTGCTTTCAAAGGTATCACTAAACATGCCTTTCTTAAGCAGTCTTCCTGCTGCCGGCCCTCCCGCTGCTGTCCCCCCATGTTACTTCAGATTGCCGTGGGGTCAGATCCTACTTTAAATACTGGGGCGCAGCCAAGTGTGTGTGTGTGCAATTGCAGGTTTCTGTCCTTGGAGTGAGAGCCACCGAGCTTTGTGTGCACCTACAAGAGACTGAAGATGAAGCAGCTAAGGAAAGATGGCTTGCAATTTCCCAGCAGAGGCTTGTAAGGGGTTTTTTTGTGTGACGAGTTGTAGCTGTTGGCAAGGGGGTGACAGTAGGCACCAGCACACAGGTCATGGGACCACCTGAGATGTGATGCAGGCTGTCGCATCTATGACAAGTTGTAGCAGAGCAGAGGAAAAGAGCCCCTGGAGAACTTCAAAGAAACAACCCATCCATCAGCCCCACACACAGAAGAGGGAGCCAGAGGCTTGTCAGGTGTTCAGTGGGATGGGATTTCTGCCATGAAAGCAGCAATTAAGCTGTAATTAGGCAGCAGTAGGGATGATGAAGAAATACCAGAGGCCAGTGACCTCTAACAAGGCTTCTGATGGGAAGGCACAGCCCTTGAAAGTCAAATCTTTTCCAAGGTCAGAATTTCTGAAACCTTGGTAGGCACGAACCTATCACCAAAACCTGGTGAGAGGGAGGGAGCTTTTCCAGGGAATATTAAATATAACACTTCGGTATATGCATTGGGAGTGCACTTTTAGCTGTGGCTGATGACTGCAGTGGTCCTCTCAGCACCAGCCTCTTTTTCTAAACAAATCACCATAATTTCCCTCCCTTTTCAGAATTTACAGGAGGAGAGGCCTCTGCCTTCTGCTAGACCCCTCTTATTTTACTGCCCCCATAAAGTGGGCTGCACAGCCAAGGCCAGCCCCTCCGCCGTACAGGTATAGGAATCAACATGTCAGAGACCAAAAGCAATTGCAGCATAAAAAATACCTTTAAGTTTGAGCAACATCCAGCTTTTTTGGCCACCTTATTTTAAATGGCACTTTGAGAAATTCTTGTAAATACATTCATGGGGAGATAAGTCACTCAGTTAATCGCCTAAAGCATTAATGAGACTGGTTTTGGCATACCTGCTTATTTTGCAGTGCACTTCTCCACACCTGGTCGTCAGCAGAACAGAATTCAAAAGTGGAGAGGGTTCCTACAACTACTCAAGGCTGCACATTGTTTTTATCACTTCTGTGAATAAGCAGTACTACTTTCTGCTGCTGGAAGAGAGCAGCATCTGGTTAGGTGTATTTGTGTGTCCTGTACCAATCTGAACAAGACACATTTCTGCACCCTGGAGAAAAATAGCGAGGCTTCAGAGATGCCTGGTTAGTTGTCAGCCTGTTTTCTGATACTCTTCAACTTTCCTTCTTCCTTGAAGCAAGCACTTACAGAGGTCCTGTGTGAAAGAGACAGTTAAGCAGAGAAACACTTTTATATCCAAGTTCAAAGAAAGTTTCTGGGAATATTACTGCAAAAGTAGGGAATGTAGTGGTTACTACACGCACTTTTTAAGAAAAAAGACTGGGGGAGATGCTTGGTGGTGTAGTGGAAGAGAAATTGCAACGAGACATGCAGAAAGTGCTTTGCTGGAGAAATTTGGATTATGATATTATTGCTCATTGTTGCAATCTCAACCCAGTGATGTCTGTCAGGTGGTAACACGTAATCATGGAACTTGCCAGGCATTTCACTGGCTAACGTAATTGAATTTGATTTTAAATATGTAATCAGCTATTTTAAAGATTCAAGATAAGTATTTATTTCAGAATCAACCTGCCTGAAAGAAACTTGCTACTGTATAAATAAAACATTCAGAAGAACATGTGATATCAACACTTCACAATCAGACTAGCAAACTGGAAAAATCACTATTGGAACACTTGGTGCCTAGGTTTGACGTGCAAAGCCCCAACTTCTTTGGTAATTTTCTCTTCAGGGGCATGAGAGAGATTTTCAGGTTATTAAGCTGAAGTAGTTGAATAATAATTTCACAGCTGAGAAATCAATTGGGAGTTGGAAAAAGGGAAGAAAGCTTACTCTTCCTCAAGCTATGAAAGAGGTCTGAGGCAGAGACCTGTTTGTTCTGAAATCTTTTGGCACCTGTGGTCAGAAATTTGATCAATTTTGCAACATATTGCTTCAAAATATGCATTTATAATCTTAGACGTGCAGTGCTTTTAAGACTCTTCATTGCTTTTTAAAAGTTGGATTTGTGCACTTGACCTCCAATTTCTATTCCAATGTAGTTTCAGCAGAAGAGTAGGAATTTGGGGGGAGGAAAATCAAATTAATTTATCATGACACCAGAAACTGGATAAATGTAGCAATGGGTAATTACTTTCGCATGCAGACTGTTACTAGTAGCAAAAATAGTAACTATGATGTAAGACTATATTTAGTGGCAAATTGAAGTTAACCTTGTCTGAAAAATGAAGAGACACCAGTCATCGGAGTAAAAACTAATGCATAAATGGAAAGTTAGTCAATAACTTAAATGTGTTCCATGCTTGCTGATTTTATTTTTAAGTCACTGATGTTAATAAGGGTATAAATCACTTAAACTCATCCTGCTATCTTTACCTTGCAATTCAAGGCAACGAAAACAACCAGTGCTGCAAAGGATGTACTGGCAGGAGCAAAGATGGGTTTTCCCTTGCTGGTTCTGCGTACCAGGTCATTCTAGCCTGGTGAAGCCCTGTGCCTTCATGCTCTTCTGATCAGTACAGCACACCTGGATCTCCACTCTAATGTTCTGTAAGACTTTATGGAGCCTTGTTTCAACATGTTCTGTTGGTTGAGTTTCTGTTGTTCTCATTAATAAATGTTTATTTGCACTACTTGCTGTTTTGTAAAGCTTATTGTTATCAACTGTTCTAATACAGTTGTCTTTTCTCTCACCGTAGAAGAATGTCTGCTCATGGAATCACTGCAAAAAGGAGAATAAACTTCCCCCCTAGAAATAGCTGTCCATGGACTAAAAATAATTGTATTATACAGTGTCTTAATTCAATAGCTTTGGTCCTAATCTCGAGGCACAAAGTTCATCAGCCCTGGCTTACTGCAGGACAGGCTGGAGACAGGAGGATAGGCTGGATTTTCTGGAGAGTCTGAGGCGTGAAAATCCTTCCATTAGCACACTGTATTTTGTCTATGGTGATGCTATTTGGAACTGGGGGGAAAGTGCCACAGTTGTGCATAGGGCAGTCACATTCTTCCAAGAAGCCTCTCACCTCTGTCTGGCCCTTAGTGAGTCAACAAATTTTTACCACCAACACTTCTATGATTCAAAGGCTGGTTAACTTGAGGAGGTGAGGCCTTGCTGGGTTTTGTTCTCCGTAAGACTGAAGAACTTCGATGAAGTGGGTAGGGTACTGTCGCATCCCACCTACAAGAAGGGGAGAGTGACTAAGGTTCGCAAATCCCCTCAGTGTGGCTTAAGGTGAGATAACACTCAAGGTCCAAACTCAAACGTCAACTTTAATGGCACAAACACTTCTATAACCATCAACCCTCTATGTCTTAATATGTCATACAAGCTAAGCGGTTTTATGAAGAGTTGAGGTAGGCCTTGTGTTACTTAGCAGCATCAAAAGCAGAGCGCAAGAAGCAGGGGCGGGGAGAGAGAAAGAGAGAGCTGGGAAGCAGGAGAGAGGTGTGTAGAGAGAGAGATCACCAATCCTGGATCCAGCATCAGACCTGCCGATGGGGGATGTCAGTGTGGAGAGCACCCCGAGGAGGCTTGTGTGTGCCCCTATTTATTGGCCCCAGTCCAAGGTTTCTAGAATCTTCTCTCACCCCAGCTCCAGGAGTGGTTGAGACATTAGTCAGTCAAGGAGAGTGACACTGGGCCCCTCCCCGTGGCTGGCTACTGGAGCTTTCTCTTGGGGCATTGTCTGTGCTTACAGCACAGTCACTTGGGCCTCGTCCCTTACAGGTACAAAGCAAATAAGGAAAAGAATTGGTCACGAAGAGCTGGAACTCTAAACTAGAAAGGATGACTTCGGCTTCCCAAAGCTTCAACCAAAGTGTGGTCCTGTCTTGTGGTGGTGTTTTTCTTCCACATTTTCTGGCTGGGTTAGCTCTCACCTGCTTTGGTAGGAAGATGCTCTTTTTACAAGAGCAGCTCAATCCAGAACCGGATGGTTGCATAAGATCAACATGCTGCCTCACGCAGCATCACTTGTGATGGAAGCAGTGCAGGCCAAATTATGCAGTCTCCGACATTACCAATTCTTTGTGTGGCAGAATATGGTTGTGAATGCTTAAAAGCATTCAACACTTCAATTCTAGGTGAGGGAAAAGATCCTGCCACAGGGTTACACTGCACACTGCTCGCGAGGAAAATGTTCCTAGAGAACTTAAGTGGAGCGTGTTTGATCTGGTCCATTGAGATTTGCTAACTTTGAATTCTGCAATGATATTTTTAGAATTGGTTTCCAAATGTGGAGCCACGCTTTGATTTCTATACAGGACCAGAATACCATGTTGGCTGACCCTTATAAATGCTTGAGCAGGTTTGGAAGAAGCACATCTGTGTCTAATGAGTCTAATTAGAAATGAAAAACTTGCATTTTTGTAGCTTTTTGTGAGTAGAAAAGGATTTTAATACAGAAGCTGTATCTTGATGTATACATGATGGGGGGGGAGGAGAAAGGTGACCCTGGGAAATCTCTCACTAATTTCTTCCGGTTTTTGAGGCATGTACACAAAAGCCCACTATGCTTCAGTCTTTAAATATTGTTCAAATATCTAGAGGTAAATGCTATTACACATTTCATCTTGGTTAAAATGCAGGTGAATGCCCAGAACACCGTTGATTTGCCCCATTTCTTAGCTGTGGTAAGTGCTGCTTTGAAGTACCTCTGTGGCACACGGGAAAATGACAGCATATTTTTGGCAGCACATGGAAACATGAAGGTGTGTCATGAGATAATTATTGAAGTGCAGAGCCTGCTTCCATAATGTAGTTTGGTTGCAGAAGGACGGGAGGCTTATGCCGACAGTGACTCTGTCCATTTTCCCCTGACATATATTTTTGTTGGCTGATACAAGCCAGTTTTAAAGCTTTTTTCCAAAGATAATTAGGATGCCATATTTCAGGTTCACTGAAAAACAGCAGTAGGGTAGAAGAGACCCAAATGAGTGCTCCACTGTGGGAAGGATGGACAGAATTCAGGCAGGCTGGGGTCTGTGTGGCAGCTACCTGCAAGCTGGGCCGTGCACTCCTGTCTCTCTCTTGGTCCAAGTGATGGTTTCTGCTTCCTGACAGTGGTGATCTAGGAGGGATATTGCAGCGAGCTGGGGAGAGGGTGGTTAAAGAGCAAATTAAACAAATCCTTGTGTAACCAAAATTAATTAGTTTATCTGGTCAGGGAACATCATGTTATTTTTTTAGAACGAAATCAGAAGGGTTGATTTTTAGAGAAAAAGCCTGGCTATGGATCAGTGTAAATCTAACAACCAGCAGAGTAACAACTTGTAAGGTACAAAGCGTGTTAACAAAGGGTGAACTTTGACCACGTGGTAGCACAGCACTTGGGATCAGGACTGTATGAGATGATTCAGAAAGGCCGCTCTGAGCATCATGTTTTGTTAACTTTCGTCTTGTTTTTGAGGCTGAAAACTTATTCCTTCCACCCTGTGCTTCGGCTGCTTTGTTCCTGGTTCTCTGATGCATCTCCTATTGTCCCCAGTAGCCCAATGTTCCTCTGTATCTTTGTTGGTTTGGGTTTTTTTTTCGTTTAAATGATAGATTGCTATTTCTGTCAGGCAGAAGATGGGGGGGAAAAAAAATCAAGCAACAGATTAAATTGCTCGGTGAAAGCCTCAGTTACAATAATGCTTGCTTTTCCCTCCCCCACACAGACGTAGATTGAATGGAAGATGTGTTTGGGAGAACCGTATTGGAGATACCTGCACTAGTGTTTCAGACCCTTTAAATGAATTAGCTGTCCATCACATCATAACAGAGTATAGCCACTCAAGTCCTGCTGTGCTCCATTTTCATTAACAGAGTTCCTTCTTTTGCTTGTACGAACTCATTTCAAAATTTAAGTCAAAATAAAGATTTCATTCCTCTCTGCAGCTCTGATGTTCTGGGACAAAGTGCAATGACTGTGCCCTTGGACAAAGTCATCTGCCACCCGATTTTGCTAGCGTGTGCGCTTTCTCACGGGCGAGTGGTGCCTTGGCAGCCTAGCTTTGAGAGCAGTCCCTCCTCAGGCCCCTCACCTGGCGTGGGCAGGGACAGGTGCGACTAGCAGCCTGCCAGCCAGATTCGGCGCAAACCATCTGCTTCTCACGGCAGTGCTGGGTAGTGACCTCAGCGTGTTTCACGCACTGGGAACTTTGTGCAAACACATTCTCGTATGGTGGATAACAAGGAAGTCCTAAACGTTTCCAGCCTGCAGAGAGGCTGTGAAAGCAGTAGGCGAATCAGGGGTGGGTCAGATGCCGGAGGTCAGCAGAGATGGTGATGCCGTGGACTGAAAGGAGTCACTCCACCAGACACGGCGCTGATAGACTGAGCCCTGGCACACTGAGCTTTGCTTGCTCAGCTACTTCTGCAGGGAAGGCAGTTCACTGTACTGTGCTTGTCCCTGTGGAGACAAGCTGTTCTCTCTGCACAGCCCAAGGCATCTCTCCCAGCCCTCTCCTATTTCTGCCACCAGCCTGCAGCTCTAGGGGTGGTTTTGCTAACCAGCAGAGTGCTGGATAGGTGGAGTAGCACAGTGGCTTTGGAGCTCATATAGGGCTCAAGAAACATACTTATGCACCTGGTACCTCAGAGCTGGGACAAAAGACTCGGGGAGAGACATTGCATTGTGTGCCACGGCTGCTGCTGGAATTAAAAGATGTCAGATGACTCCTGCTAAAGTGGTCCTGCTTTTTAGTATGGTGGAGCCCCATTTGGTCAGTACCTGCAAAAAATAAGGTATCTGAGCTGGATCTTCCAGTTGGTTTCATTGCTGGAAAGGAGAAGCATTATATCTTTGAAGCCATGTTGTTTGGGTTGTGAACCAGAGAGATTTTCCAATTGTCTTTTTCCCTGTCCTTTTTTTGATCTGTCTTTTTCAATAACTGATAGCTGTTAATCAGACTGTTCCAAAATCGGTAGAGTAAAACAGAGCTAGTTTTGTTAAGTTTTACTGCTCATGATCCTTTTCTCCACCCTAACAGAAGTACCCAGAACGTCTGTTCTTGCTGTGCTGCTGGTGGGCAGAGCACAAGCAGCTGCAGAACTCCTGTCCGTCTGCAGATGGAGGACAGCAATGTGTTGCCTCACATGCAGAAGCAGAGGGGTCAGGGCTTTACTGCTTTCACATGCAAAGTTTGCTTTTCTGGCAGGTGTGGTCATCTGTCTGTGAGGGACTGAGTCCTGGTCTGCTGTTTATTTTTATTTCGGCCTACATAAGTGACTGCTAATTAAATCTACCATTTAAATCAAGGCACTGAGGTGAAAAGCTCTGTCATCCTTCATCAGTGCCTTACAACATTAAGGCACCAGGGTTAATCTTATGAAAGGAATGGGCAAATTGACAGGTCAATTTTTTTTATTATCCTTGCATTTTGATGATCAGTTGGAGCCACTGACCCTTAAATGAGTCAAAACCTTCAACTCACTGTCTTGGACAGTAAACACCTTGACATAGTTTCCAAAACCAATGATAAACTACAGCTTTAAAAGGTCTTTAATCATTAAAAAAAACCCTGAGATGAATACACCTTCAGCAGGTTAGATGCTTCCTTCTGAAACTTGCTGTATGTGAGCTGAGACGAATACAAAAGGAAAAGGAGTCAAATGTAAAAGAGGTAAATCTGCTGGCCTTCTAATCTGGTGACTCCCATGCAGTGTTTCAGGCTATTTTCTGATTGGCAAGCTGAGTATACTGGCCCTAAAAACGTTAATAAGCCTTCTGTAAATGAGTTTTAACTTGTTAATTAAGAATTTCTAGCTATGGTTATGACCTGCAGGGAAATGTTTAATTGGCTGTTTTCCGTAGCTGGTTAAATGTCTTCTTACTAGAAAAGAAGAGGAGTGTATGCTTATGGGATTTGAATGCCTCAGACCTAGCGTAAGCCAGGATTCCTGCGCTTAACACTGCTGCAGAGATTTTCACCAGTGACCTCTGCAAGGCAACTCTCCACTTCAGCACAGCGGAGCAAGCATTCACGTGCCTGCCTTGGTTTGCTCTTCCCTCGGAGATGAATGCAGGTAGTGGGAGGCAACAGAAACATACTCTTCTCTGATGAAGCATCGGCACAGGTTTCCCACAGAGGTGGGGTCTCCATCCCTGGGGATATTCAAAAGCCATCTCGTTGTGGTTCTGGGCATCCAGCTTTAGGTGGCCTTGCTTGAGTGGGGGGGCATTGGACCAGATGACGTCCAAGAGATCCCTGCAAACCTCAGCCAACCTGTGATTCTTCTCAGCCAGAAGAAGAGGGAGGGAAGGGATACATCCTCACAGTTGCAGTAAGGCATGCTGTGAGTCAGCAGCTAGCAGCGGTGCAACAGGCCAGAGAGGAGCAGGGGAGCATGTGCAGCCACCAACCTGTGTTTTGAAGACAGATGGCCAAGGTGTGAAAGATGATGCTTGATGTTCCCAAATGAGATGAGGGTGACTAGAGATTTTGCATGGAACCAAAACATGGGCCTGGGTCCCTTGTCAAATGGGAATGCCTACATGTAACTTGGACTGGCTTTCCAACATCCAAACAATGTTCCCCGCTATCTGCTAGAAAGCCCATTGAATTACTGGATGCTGTGCTAAATTCCACTTGTTTGTTTGTAGTTAAGTACCCATAAAACTTCGGTTAGATAGTCTGGAGAAACTGTAGAAATTCATTCAGTGCTTCTTACAGTGACACCCGCTTTCCCTTCTGCAGAAATGCAGCCACTGTCGGAGACAGCAGTACGCCTTGGGTGTGCGGGGCAAAGCGGGGAGAAGGCGCTGCGTGGGCAGGATCATTGCCACCACTTTCAGTTAGTTGGGACAGGGCTTTCCTACTCAAGTGCAGAACGCTTTGGTACCTTGCACAGACACATTTTCGCAGTATGGAAGAAAACCAGAAGAATATTTCTATAAAAGTAATTTAGAACCTTTTTTTGAATACATTTTGAAGACAATGATTCGTCACTGCACTGCAGCTGCCTTTTTAAATGCTTGGTTGTGGCTGAAAACAATCCAAAACTTGAATTCATATTTTAGCAGGTTGCAGCCAAAATCTGGAAATCCAGTCACATCTGTATCTAGCCAATATTGAGTTTAATGAGAACTGTATGTCTGCAACAAATGGCACCCAGTTTGTCTTCATCTAATCATCCATTAAATCCTCTACTGCTAAAATAATCTCAGAAAACTTGGGGTGAATCCGTGGTTGAAAGTAACTGTCTTGTAGCAGTGGCCATCTGGAAATGCCTGTTGCAGCACAGCTATGAAGGGTGAAGAAGCCCTCTTTCTCCATTCCTGTATAAAACTCTGAGTATTTCATTTGAGAGAGCAGTTACATGGTGGTTACCACTGTTGCAAACCACTGCATTGATTCAGATGCATTTTGATAAGCAGACAGGGTGAAGAAGTGGATAGAAAATAACTGAGGACTGTGTGTGCAAGAAAACCTTTAAAGCAAGTGCTGTTGGAAGAGTGAACAATATTCTGCTTATTAATGTAGATTGGAATTTCCTGCTAGCTGAGAATAATGCAAAGGTCACACACCAGCTGCAAGCAAACAGCGTGTGGTTGATTCTAAAATTAGTTAATCTCTAGCATTTCCATTTTCCTTCCCTGCATTTCTTGTTCTCTACCTTAGGCCTGGGAATCCCATTAAAGATACTGCAGGCTTGAAAGAAAATTAATTCTTTCTTTTTTTCTTCTCTGTAAACTTCTGTAAACTGCTGCAGTTGAGATAACTAGGTGTCTGTTGCCTATCATTATGGCCAGGGTATTGTTATGGCCCTAAAACACTTTCCATAGGGTCAGTGACATGATTTTAACTCTCAAATGGCTTAGAGTTATCCTTTCCTCCCCATCGGCTGGAATCTGCTAGCACAACCATGTTATTTGCAACCATTTTACGGTGACTTTTTTAAAGTCATCTCTTTTATCTCTTGGGCTCGGAGATAAGCTCAGGGAGAACCTGAACAATGGCCTCAGAAAACCCTCAATTTCTTTTTGCTAATGAGTCGGGAGCCACTGGTGTGATGATGCAGCACCATGGCCAGTCTGGAGGTGGGAAAATTGTTGGATGGAAAGGAGGCCAACAGTACTGCAGGCATAAAACCACCCGTGTGTTAGCTCACATGCAAGGCAATGGTAACTACTGAAGAAAATAACTCCAGAGAGCAAGCTGCTGCTGCTTTAGGGGATCTTGTGGCTTGGATCCAGCCAATTGTGCTGTCTGGATATAATAAACCAAATCCTTCTCTCTGCAGAGTATTACTGGGGAGATGCTAGTTAGTCTGATACACATCATAGGTAATGAATGGATGGCCACTCAGTTGCTGTTCTGTGTATGAGTGTTGTGTATCTAAGCCTAAGGTGACACCTAGGCATCTCTCTTCTGTAGGTGGATCTCACTGCTCTGCACATGCTACCGGTACCTGCTGTTGGAAGAGCTGTGTTAAAGCAGATATGAATACAACAAGGCATATGGGACATCATTTCATCACACAGCTAGTCATATTATACCAAGAGAGTATTTTATAATAGATAAAAGTCTCATTTTTTAAAGCCCTTGTAGTTGGGAGAATGTGATCTGGAATGCCCTGCATCCAGGGAGTGCTGCAGACATGGACACCGCGGGAGGAAGAGCTGACAACACCGCTCTGTGCAAAAGCCCTGGGCATCTTTGCTTTTTCTCCAGCCTGTCCAGCTGCTGCGGCCTGTTTAGTGGGACAGGCAGTTATATGTTTGATAGCTTCTCTGATCCCCTTGTTTATGTTGAAACTTGTAAGAATTTTAATTTAGTATCGTGTTAAACATTCCTAATCAACAGAGTCACAGGATTTATCAAATCGTCTAATTCCTAGCTTGCTTCCTCAGGCAAGAGCTGATGTTTCCTTGGGTTGCAAAGTCAGAAGTTTCCTTTCTCCTCTGTAATAAATGTAAGTACAGTTTTAGGATTCAGGATTTCTCACTTTTTAGGCATAAGAGCCAAGATAACTGGCTCCTGTCATCTCTTCAATATTCTGTGTGAAACAGATCACGTGGCTAGGCAGCCTAATGGGAATTTAATACAAAAGATATTAAATGCAAACATACCTTTTAAATGTTGATTGTATAGAGACGTTCATGTTCTTATATATGGAAAGAGGAGAATTTCATCTTAGATGTTACATTCTCTTCTCTCTTGTAATTTTGTTTTGACAGTGATGAGAGTGCATAACGAGGCGGTGGGGGTTGCAGAAGCATGCTGTTACACTAATGTAAAACTCAAACAATGCCATTAAAAGAAAAGGTTTTACTTCAGGTTTCCTTGGTGGACTGTGAGCAGAGCGTGGTCTGCAATCTTGTATTGCGTCTAAAGCATGGAAATCTCTGAGCTGATAAAAGCTACAGAACAGAAAAAACATCCATTAGCGATGTGTCCACTTATACAGAACACCCAAAAAATAGCAGCAAAAGGGAAGGAAAACCCCCCAAGCCTTGTCTTTATGCTCACTGAACTTTTGTGCAGCCTGATGGGGGTGACCCGTGTACTGCTGGCATCCAGAGCTGCGCTCCCAGCGCTGTCTGCGTGCGGCTGGCTGGCAGCCGCCTGTGCACGGGGTGGACAGGAGGACATTGGTCGTTGGTATGGCTTGTAGCGATGCAGCAGGAGGATTCGGCAGGTACACAGAACTTCTCAGAAGAAGTGGTGTCCAATCTTGTATTTATGTCCAGCTCTTTCTTTTTTTAGTAGATTCCTGACCTCCTTTTTTTGACTGTTCACAGGATATTTGTGACACATGGCCTTAAGGAGGGTTTATCTATATCACCCGTGTCATTCAGGATGCTTGTAGCAACATCCAAACCGTGGTAGCAGGGGAAGAGGGAGAGAGAGTCTTTAGAAGAGTTGATGTGTGGTGCTTGCTTGAATATTCTGGAAGGGCAATCATAGCCTTGTACATTTTAAATAAAAAATAACTTACGTTGATACAGGGCAGAAAATGCAGCAATCGGAAATGCTTGCTGCTCAGCACTGCTTCTTAACATCCTCTTTAGGGGCAACAGTAGAAAAGGGTTAAGCCTTAAATTCCATAAAGTTAAAGAAAACTCATCTTTTCATTCAACCACCTATTTATGACCCTTCCACTGATCTTGGAACAACTGACTCTGGGCCTTTTAAAGTCAAGCTTCTGTTTTCTGTGTCTTCCCTAGCATGATTTTCATAGTCCTCCTCAAGGAGGCAAATTATGGAGTCGGGGAACTGATGAGATGGTAGAAAACCTTTCACATTTGAACTGCCAGTTCCAGTCCACCAAAGACAATAACCAAGAGTCATTACAAAGCTATTTGGACAGAAAACCACGGATTTTCATGAAAACCAAATTCTGCTATACCAGAGCCCATATAAAAAAATATTTATGAAACGTACCTTGTACTAATCTCACTCTTGATCTCACCAAACTAGCTGCAAGGGAAAGCGGTGTTGGCCATCCCCCAGGATGGTGAACTTGCTGTTCCTTACTAGCAATAGACCTGTTTTCACACATTAATGTTTAACTTGGAGGGACTGCATGGCTCTTCAGGATGGCCTGCCTTGCCCCTAGCACTACAGGCTGCCATCAGTCACTTTTCCTAAGAGAGGTTGGGTTGCTGCCAGCAGCGCTGAAGGGTCTGGAATGTTAGGATTAACTGGGGCCATGGAGTGGTTGGAGGAGCATCTCTAGCTATTCCAGCGGGTAGTAGCTGCCAGGTTGCACTGGGATGGTGGCTACCAATGCACAGCATTTGCATGTGCCTCTGAAATCTAGTGATAAACCTATTCACATCTCATACATGGGGAAATGGGGACCGATTTCCATTGTCACCTTGTGTTTAATGGGCCTCTTGGGAAGCAAACGCAGACACTCCTCGTCTATCCTCACTCCTGCAGGAAAACACTTTGCTTATGAACATCCAGATACTCTGCTGTCTCAGGTTTGTCCAGACTCCTCCTCCTGTGTAGTTTCTCACTTTCCTGTTTCTTATTGTATCTGTGAATCACTCTGTGGTTATATAATAATTTATTTTTACAACACACTGAAAGGTATAATAGCAAACTTATAAACATGCTAGGTAAAAGCCACCTGAAGTAGCAACTGTTTCTAATTATAAAGTTAAAGCTGCCTTTCTAGGCTATTTGGTTCTTTATTATACCTTGAACAACCCAAAAATGTACTTGGCTACAATTAGACTTCCAGACACAATAGGTGAATTGTAAATGAAAACCATCCAGTGGAAAATTACACTATTAGCCTGGAGCAGTAGCCGTGATCTTTACAGTTTATGGTGCTGCATAGCCTACACATCCAGTAATGTTCTGTGAGTCCATAAAGTTGAGAGGACAGTCTCTTAAAAGCAGAACAGTTTAGTTTTTTGGAAAAATTAAAGTAATTATTACATTCTTTTATGACTTTTTTTTTTAACATTCCCAGGCTTTTCCACATTAGTCTGGTTTAAATGGGAAGTAATTTGTCTTTGCCTTACCAAGATCTATTAGGCAACGTTCCTGAAAGGGCTACATTTAATTAGTTTCAGTCATCATTTTGGTACCTGCAGGGTAAAAAAAATTCTATGTAGATTTTGGTACAGGGAAGAATAATAGTAATCGTGATTTGGAGTTTGTGTGTTCCACAGTTGTGCTTGGATTTTAATCCCTTTCCTTATGCAGAGTTGCATTCTCATAGTCCAGGTTTGCTGCTTTATGAAAATGCTCTGCTGACTGTACTAATTAAAGGCTGTGGTGCACACCTTCAGCCATCACTGATTCATCACAGTGTTCATGGAGAAACGAGAGCGGCAATGTCACAGTTGGCACAGGAAGAAATGACCTAAAGCTGCACAGGAGCGGGTAGGGATTGGAACCACGTGCATCTAGGTTCAAGAGAGCAGTGAACAGTTCAGGGTACTCACTGTCTAAAGCTGTCGTGTCCTGGCTCCTGAAAAGAAGTCATCACACTGGCTGAGATTGACATCTGGAGCCAGCAGTCTGGATACAGATTAGATTCTTCTTCATCTGCTCACCGCACTGGGAGCCAAGGGCATTTCAGATGCCGTTGCGGATGGTTTGAGTAGGGTCTTCAGTAATTACTTTAGTTTAGGCTTGGGCACAGGACATTAAAACTGACATCTTGTCCTCCTACAGGATTTGAATAGTTGCCAGTTTACCTGAGGCTTGCCCTAGTCGTTAAAATAAACGGAAACAAGAGAGGAGCTTTCCCTTGACTAAAAAGAAGGGCTCTAGATAAGTGGTTCTTTTGCTAGGGAAGAGGTTGGAGATCCTTATGCTTTGTTTCACTTACTTCCACCTCTGTTTGCGGGTAACACATAATATTCAGGGTCTTCAGTTCTGAATGTATCTGTAGTTTGTTTGGGAGGTGTACTTAGCAGACAGGGATCAATACCTTAATACAGTTCTCAAATGATCTGCTACAGGATATAATATGAGTTAAATAAAATTCCTTGGCTTATAAGATGTAGAAGACCTCTGGTGTGTTTGGATTAAAGTGATGTGCTTTCCTGTTTTCTCCTGAGAAGGAAGAGGAGTTTGCCAGTGGCATCTCCCTTCTTGTATTTTTTTGAAATGCAGAAAAAAGAAAGAGTCTTTTTAACCATCTTCTGAAACACACACTATTCTTTTAGATTTGTACTTTCTTTTTAATTCATGGAGAACAGCTGTGGAATTGTTACTCCAACAACATAAGTGAATCTCTTAACAGATGGCTCTCGCACTGGCTGGGATGAAAGCAGCCTCATCCGTCCTGGTGTGGCTTATTTGTTGTTCTTAAATCCTGATATCTTGACAGGGCTTGAGTAAGACTTTGCTGTTTTCATTACAGTGTAAGTATAGTGTCGCTCCAGTAATTCTGCATTGAAGTCTTGCCCCTCTCCCCGTTAAAATTTTTCTTTCAAAACAAGGGGGAAAAAGTATTGACTTTTTTTCTTAAATCCCAGTGCTGGCACAACACATTCAGCTAGAGAGATCTGAATGGAAATGTAAAGTCTCTCCAGATGGAAATGGTATTACAAGGGAGGTACTGAGTGCAGTTTTGTCAAAGATGCTTGTTTTAGACCTTGAAACTTTCTTCCCTCCATTGCCTCCACTGAGGAAAGTTTATTAAAAAGAAGAGAGGATGTTTGGACCATGTAATAGTTTGCATATAAAATACTGGGCTTGCTCAGGTAACATTTAATCTCCTGTTTCTGAAGCAGGGATGAGTCTTCACATTGCAGAGACGTGTGGATGCTTACTCACCTCACAGACTTAAACAGGTGTAGGAGTCTCATGCTTAGAGAGTCTGTTTTTTTCACCTGCAGTGTTTTTGTGACAGTCATCTTGAATATGACATGAGATGCACCAACCCCCTCCCTTTGCTGTGCCAGCAGAATCCATGAATCAGCATAGCCCAGCTGTGGTGGCTTCATGGAGCTGGATCCTGCCTTTGAGGGCCAGTTGATGTGGTCATGGCTCCAGCAGTAAGTGCTGGGCTGCATGTGTGTGCCAGGTGTGGTGTGATGCCAACCTCACTCCGTCCCTCCAGGGACTGCAGCAGCTGCTCAGGCTCCCTGGGCTGGTGAGCACCACAGCTTTGAGGAGACCATCAGATGATAAGGCAGCCTATGCTGCCAGAAGAGCCAAACCCCGCCTCTTTCAAGGAAAAAGCAGTATGCCAGCCCGGGCTGCCAGCTGAACTGCACCGTTGTAAGTGATGGAAGAAATACAAAAACATACTGCGAGCAAATGTCACAATTTGTGGGTGAATGACTTGTCAGCCTGTGGCGGTTGATTGCAATTGAAGGGGAAATGCATTGCATTTGTAGTAAGAGGCTCAGCTGAATAGCTGAGGTCTTGATTCAAGTCATTATCGTAGACTGTTCTGTGTTCACCTGCCTCTATTAGTTCATGCTCTCAGTGGGGATGTGACTGGAAAGTGATTTTCCAAATTCTTCTTTTTATCGATCATCTGCAGGTAGAAGTCTCAAGGCGTCACACTGACAGAAGGAGCAGGAGGTCCTCTTTCCAGGGGCTCAGTAAGAAACCCTGTTTGCTGATTGTTAGTGGGCTGGATTCTTCTCCCATGAGAAAACACCTTCACTGTGATAATTATCTCCTGAAAACTGCATTGATGGTATGAGACCTAGGCTACTTCTGGAGGCCTTTGGGAAATGATGTTCTTCAGGAGAAGCCATACAGTACAGCTGTTGCTGGATGTGGCAGGGGGTAGAGACAGTGAGGAGTTAAACTGAAGTGGGGGGAGAATGCAACTTCAGCATCTGTGTTCTCCACATGGCCGCACTTTTGTGAGATACATCTTGGCTCTGTATGAACCACAATACTAGCTTTTGTTCTACTTGGTGTACTTTTCATTTCTGAATTTAAGACATGGCCTGTTACTGCAGTTGGATACCCACTGATGCGATGGAAATTTAGAACAATTGCCGAAATGTTGATGCAGGATGAGCAGGAGTGTCTGAGTTTAAGGCGCTGGGCATGGTTGTAAATGAAAATCTGTTTGGCATGGCTCCTGTATAATTAAGATGCCACACATTGTCTCTTTGTGCATGGGTCACTGTCAGCACCTCAGGATTATCATGGGCGTGATGGCAGGAGGCAGCTACCTCCGTAATTTGCTTCATGTAAAAGCTGGACCTGGGAACTAGCAGCTCAAACTGGAGTTCAGACATACAGATGGTTTTGGAAACTTCAAAAGTAGTCACAAATTCCCTGAACCCTGCCCCATTATAGCTGGGGGAGTAGTTATACCTGAAAATCTCTTGGAGCAGTTGGAATAAATGGCCCTAAACTGTACTGTTTGTGCAATTTAATACCCATTTCTGCTCAAAGCAATTCTGCAGGGATTTTGCATAGTGTAAGAGTAAAATAATTTAATTTTGCTATGTTAAAGTCTATTAGCTCTCCTGCAAACAGGAAATAGTTCACAGCTTCTTCATAACTCTGAAATGACTGAGATGGGAAATTCAAGTGAATTACATTTCCCTGTGTAAGCACAGGTGTATACACAGTGTTGACTATTGCTCTGCTTCAAATATTTGCAAATGCTGCAGAAGCGGAAGCATAAAAAGCAGATAGAGAGAGGGTAGATGTTCACCAGCTATCCTGTGATTAAACATAATGTAGTCTTAATGTCATTCTTCGCATATATTTATCCTACTGGTTGTGCAAACTGGGTGAAACAAAAATTACAATTAAATTGTTGATCTCTCTGGCATAGATGAACCACTTGAGTTGTTTTGGGTGTTTTCTGGCTGTGACCCTATTTCTGTTTCTGTGACCCTGTTCTGTTGGGCTGAGGCCACCTCTGTGTGCTGTCTCAGGATCACCCCACATCACGCCCCTCAATTAAAATCTGTGGTTCTGCAGGCACTTTACACAAGCTCTTGTGATGATGCCCAATTTCCAGATATGATAGATGGTCCTGTAACTTAGACTGAAGATATTGCTTTGGAGGTAAAGTAGGTACAAGATGGATTTTTACTTCGACACTTGTCGAGACAGAGAAGAGTTTAAATGGAAGTGTAACCAGTTTAAAGTAAATTGAAAGCCTCCAGGTTTTGTCAGGTTAGAGCACAGTTTACAGGTGGGGTAGAGGCTGGCTGCTTCATGGGAAGTCTCATGAATGAGAAGTCTCATGAGATGTCTCACCTAGGAATTATTATCTTGACAGGAGACCCTCTTCAAGGCTAATGGGCTCCTATTAGTGAGTGAAAATAAAAGGTCTGTGAATAAAGAGAGGAAGATGGTAAGAGCAAAAGAAGGTATGCAAAAGAACAGTAAAGAGCAAGCAAACCTAAAATCATGTCCTGAGGTAGCTGCACTTAGCTTACAGGCTAATCGTTATGATTTGTGTTGTTGGTACATTATGTGATTATACATTGTAATGGGCCAGGACTCTGCTGCCTCTTTTGAAGGTCATTACAGCACACTTAGGTATCTTGTGTTTGTACAACATGAGCATCAGCTTAGGTAGATCTGTATGCAGTAAAGTATGCTCAACGTATGCCCAGGGGTTAGGCTATATGTGGATGAGCTTTTTAAAAAGTGAATTTCATCTAAAGCATCAGAAGCTCTCTCTGAGCTGTGGTGCTGGGGGCAGGGACCTAATGAGACTGCTTTAATACAGCTCTAACATACACATCAGGTAGCAGTTGGAAGGACAGTCAATCTTTAAAGGTTTAAGCAGCACTTTATGAAAGTGCCTTCAATTAACAGCTAATGACAAGCCTTCTTCGGTGATTCTCTCGCTATCTTGTATAGCCAGATAATGAGAATGATCACCCAGAGAGACTTCAATTTATTTACCATTTTTTATTTCATTGGGAGGCTTCTGGATATTTGAGCAAGTAACGTTCCTGATTTGTGCCTTCATAAGTCAAGTGCCTGAGTTCAGCTTCAATCTATCATTGCTCTGAAGGTTTACATTTCAGATAGCTTTTTCTAGCAGCACAGATGTTGCAAACCTTAAATTAATGCACAAAGCTGCTTCTACCCTGAAGAAGATGGAACTTATAGGTAAGGAAAACAGTATCTCTTTCTCATGCCTGTCTTCTTAATGATAATGGAATTTAAAAGATCTACAAAGGGCTGTTTCAGCTAAATATCTTACGTCCACCGGTATTTGAAAAGAGAATAATGAGCTGAAAGTGTTTCTGCGCCCACCCGCGGTGTTAATTGAAAGCTGTGAAGACAAAGAGGTAGAAGCATGCTCAAGGGACCTTTCTTACAGAAACTATGTGAACCATCTCTCCTGTATCTGAACGTATTGTCTAAGCCATCCTCATTAAGCTACAAGGCTTCACTGGTAATGAGAGGTCTTCTTAATGCTTCCTTTTGTATTAATTCTATAGGCAACTTACAAACCAAATTGCAACCCTTGCAGAAGATCCCATTCTTACGTTTTGTTGACTATTCTCTAGTCTCCGCTTTTCTATACACACTGTGCACAGCAGAAGAAACAGACACAAACGTGGACCTAGCCTCCAAACTTACAACTGAGAAGGTACCTTAGGAGGAAAGTTGTGCATTTTTTATTTGCTTTTTAAGATCATGTGTTGTTCTTCCCCTTTTAATTGCAAGCTCCTTATATGAATGAGACTCACAGGGAGAAGAAATTGTCAGATGTGACAGATGGGTAGAGAGGCAACTCTTTACATTGATCAGGGATGTGTGACATAATTGAAACATTGGGGAGCTCTGTCTGAATTACAGTAGTTTGGATGATAGTGAGAAAGGAGTAAGTTCCTGAGAAAATTAACTGAGCAAAGACCATGAAGCAGTTCACAAGGCAATTCTGGAAGAACATTTTGCTGGAAAAGGAAGATGATAGGATGAAGAAACAAGTCTGTATACTGAGACCAACCTTTCAAATGTCTGAGGAACGGTCTGGCCTGTGAGACTTGTGATTTGTTTATGTAATTTTTTGCTTAATATCAAATGCTCGCAGGAAGGGACCACTTTTCAGGATTGTAATATAGTCCTGGAACTGCAGCTCCTGACCACATTTTTTCCCCTGCAGTGTAGTTTGAAGTGTAATATTGGTACTTATTGCTTTCTGGTGTACGCTATCAAATGTATTCAGTAGAAATGCATTTATGAAGATCTTGTCGCAGGGGACAGAACCCTGGAGAAGGACGCAGCTCTCCTGCTCTTGTGTTGAGCAGCTTCACTTCTCTGGATCTCAGTTTTCCCAGATATAAAATAGGGGATAATGATTCAGACCTCTCCTGCAAAAACACTTTGAAAGATGAAAAGGAGGGTATGAAAGCTGAGACACAGGGAAAAGAACTTAGCAACACTGCAGGAAACACGAATGAAGCCATCTGTGCAGTGTGGCAACAGAGGCAAAAAGGCAAAAAGTTCAGGGAGATTAAAATGCAGACAAAAAAAATGTGAAGCCATTCTAGATCAGTTGTACGTTGCCTGGGACATATTGTGTGTTTCTGATCACCCATCCTAAAAAGGATATTGTGGAATCAGGAAGAGTTTGGGGGTCTGTAACAAGAAAGAAAGAAACAGTGAAAATAACTGAGGTAGATTGTTTCTTCTTGAAGAAACAAATTGTAGGAGGCATGCTAGGAGGAGGAAAATAATCAAGGAGGTAGAAAAAAGAGATAAGGGGTTAGTGGATACCCAAACTCCTACTCCAAAACGCAAGATATTAAGAACTTGCTGAGGCTGAAAGACACTGATCCCAAAGCTGAGCCAGTGGGGTGAGGGGGAGAGGCTGGGATGTGAATCCATTCCTACAGCTTATGGACCCGCTGGCAGAAGACACCAGTTAATGGATAAGGATGATGCAGGGATCTACACCAAAGTAAAAATAAACAATATGAGAAGGAATAGACATTCTTTTTTCAGCACCTCTGGCAGCCCTCTAATTACTGGGGTTTGAAAGGGAACTTTCCCAAGGGCCAGGTCACCCCAAAAGAAATTTCTTACCTCGTTTGGGGTGAATGAGCGCAGGCCTTTGGTAAGATCAAGGTGAAGATCGGGGCTGCTGATCTGATTTGTTTTAATAGTTCCCTTGCTCTTACTTCACCAAGTGTTCCCACTCTCCCAGCTCTTAGTGGAGAATGGCTCTACAGGCAGCGGGGTGATGCTGGCAAGGAAACTGGCAGGGTTGCAAATAGGGTTACAAGACACACCAGTGCGTCAGGGGGAAGGATAGGTCTACTGGGTACAGAAAGACATGGCAGAGCCACACACACACACAAGATGAAGAAAGGCATAAAAACAAAATTCCCCTGATGGCCAAGTAAGTAATTTTGTGGGCTGCTCCATGGTGTTTGGCACGACAGATAGTGTCTGAGCACTTCACAAAGTCCTTGTTCATCTCTGCAGCCCTACTGCTAGGGTAGGGATGGATTAGAAAGCCTTACCAGATCCCTCTAGTCCTCTCAAAATCCCTTCCCTCTCTCTCGTGATCTTGTGGCTGTACGGATAAGGGCTTGAGACAGAGACCGATTAAGGCCAGAAGATCATTTGGGGTTTTCAGTGCAACATACCTATTGCCTGATGATCTTTTTACCTATCAAGGCAAAGCTCCCACTCACTTTAGTAGCATTTGTAAACACTCAGCATATCACACTGCAGGGCTATGATCCAGGAGCCCAGCAGAGGAGGGAGACCTTATTAGTGACCCTTGGTGGGAAATCTGGTTTTAGAGACTTGGCACATTTCATGTAAGAGCATAAAGGTCCCAGTTCTCTAGGGTAGCCCCACGTTGTATAACCACAAGGTCATCCTTCCTCCTGTGTGCTGTGCTCCCCTGTTCCCTACATGACTTGAAACTTCTGCAAGAAATCACGTACTTGGGCTTCTGTTCCTTCCTTGTGTAACCGTGATCAATCTCCAGCGTAGATCTGTGCTGGCTCCTGAATTACCAAGGGAAAGGGTTTACAGGAGTATGTCATTAAAGACTGTTTTGTAGCACATAGGTTGCAGGGGCTCAAATTAGGCTGCAGTAGCTGTATTTGAAAGCTTGGCAAACCAGCCCTGCTGGGTTTTTTTCTAATGTCAGTTCCCTGCAGTTTTAACAGAGGAAAATGGACTATAAAGTAACCCCAGCGTGGCCTGGCACAGCAGCACCAGCATGGCTCTGGGCCGTCTGAGCACATTGTTCCGTGCCACCAGCCTTAGCTGAGTTCAGGCCACAAGGCCAGTTAGGTTCCTAAATCCCTTCATCACAAGAAGGCTGCTGGAGCTTCACTCAAAGGTAGTCTGGGACCCGCTGGGGAAGTAACAGCAATGGTCGGTTGTTGTCCTTCATGTGCGCAAGCCCTGGCAGAGCACGGAGGTGCATCGTATTGCAGATGTCTGACAGCTATGTCCCTAGTACTTTTAACCCTGACCACCTTTCACTGTCCCTGTCCTGTCTCTTCCTTGTCTTCTGTTCTTCTAGAAACATCATTCAGCCATTCCTATTTCCCCTCCTGGCTACCCATCCAGTCTGTTTCCCCCATCCCCTTCTCCGGTCAGCTCTAGACCTCTTGGCAGACCCTGCCTTCCCTCCCTGCTCATCCCCTGCCCTCATCAGCCTCAGCCTCGGACTGCAGATGCTGAGAGGGATATCACTTAGAGGGGTGGTGCTCAGGGCGACAAAATGTGTTCCCAGCACCCCACCTCAACAAAAAAAAATGCCCCAAAGAGTAGACATTTGGCAAATGAAAAAAACTGTCAAAATGCAAAGATTTGGGCAGTCACACTCAGCGAGCAAAGCAGGCAAAACCCTCCATGGCTCACAGCACTCTGCCTTCCAGCAAGGCCTGTGGGAGCCCCGGCACAGGGCTTTGGGGCTGGTCTGTGTCCCTCCAGCAGAAGGAGCAGCAGCATGGAGGGATCCGAATAAAGAGTGAGAGCCGGCATGCATGTGCCTGAGCCTGTCCCAGGGAGCAGTGATGCTGCGGTCACCCTTTCATCTCCCTTTCCAGCTCAACCAGGGATCTGGTTTGGCTTTTTGTGCATGCAGTGAGCTCCCTCGACCTCCTGTTCCCACCTCGTGCAGTGCTTCCTCCCGTGCTCCGCAATCTGCTGTGGCTCCTTGAAGGGGGCCAGGGACAGATGGCTTGATTTCGGCTGATAAAGGGGCTGCCTTCAAAGGAGAAGCGAGGCGGAAGCCGTCTGGCCTGATATCTCTTTCTGGTGCTGTCAACAGGAGGCCGAGGAGGCAAGCTGGAGCCCCATGGAGACCAGCTCCGTTGCAGGGAGCACAGAGGGGAAACAAATTCTCCTTAAAAACGCTTTCCTTGTGCCGCTAAGTGGTGTCTGCTTGCCTTTATTTCAAACAGCTCCTGCCAAGCCCAGTTTAACTCAATATTTAAGGTATGCTCTGATCTTTGCTCAGCCCGCTGTGCTACGTGAAAGATAGCAGCGCTAAATATCTTCAGATGCTCTCAAGGGATGGCCAGGAATGCGGCTGGCATTTTGTGTGCCACTGACTTTTAAGCATAACGTGGTAAAACACTAACCAGGCTTGTCAATTCCCATCCGCAGTGTCTGGCAGCGCCGGGGCTGTTGGACACCTTGCTGAGCCCAGGCCCAGTGGGCTGCATGGGGCTGGCAGGCTCTCCAGGACCTTTGCAGTGCATAAACCGCAACCTTGCAATAACCGAGGGAATTGGGAGTGAACTTAATGAATAGGAAGACAATAAAAGCCGCCACTTCTGGTAATAAAAATAGGTTTTTCTTCAGGGACCTCAGTTTTGCACTTTTTTTTCAGGATCGGGAGGGGAAGAAGCATCCCTGCCCTTTGGAGACAGAATAATTTATAAGCCACGTTTATAAAAATCAGTGATTTCCCTTTAAGTCAGCTCCTGTGCCTTCGTCTGGGCTTGCCTGATTAGTCACATAATGAGGATATTTCTAATACAAAGGTGTCAGGGGAGAAGAGATCCAAACAGTGCTTTATCAGAGGAGAATCTGTATCCCCCCGGATGCTAATTAGTCAAGGAGATGCAGGCGTGGGGGGCGGGGGCGAGGTGAGCTCTTATTTTAGAAGCCAAAATGTTTTGTGCCCTCACAATTTCTCGTGCAGGGCTGGAAAGCTGTGCCAAGGTAGAGAGCAACTTGAGATCTCCCTCAGCTTTTGCATCCCCACCCCTCAGACGTGTTTGCTGTGCTGCTGCTCCTTCTGCTGTTTGCAGGGTTATTTCTGTCACAAGCTTGGCTAAACAGAAACTCTCTCCTTATAAATATGGAAATCTGATGACTGAGCTCTCGATCTCTTGGGACAAGTTGAAAGCGTTTGTGCTAAAGAGAAAAGGGCTGCTGAGCACCCAGCTTGGTGGCTTTGTTTTCTCTACTAGTGGAGAGAAACCAGTAAGGTTTTAATGCTGGGATCCACCTTTGCAGGTTAAGCAAGTGACCTCTCAGGCTGTGCTCAAGACAGAGTGCTGAATACTTTCAACTGGTGGCCATGCTGAGCATGGTGAGGTGAGGACAAGAGCAGCCCTGCCTGCCGGGTGCTGCCCTCTCAAAGCCCGCCAAGATCCTGGCTGAACCCATCAGCCTGGGTTGTGGGGTCAGGAGGCAGCACTGGGTGGGTGTGAAAGCATGGGCTGTGGCAGAGTCCCCTGCTCCATCCAGGCTAAGCTGGTGTCCACTGCTGAGATCCCCACCTGTCTGCAGTGTGACAGATACGTTTCATGCGTGAGCCTTGGGCAGCTGCTCATCTTTTGGGTGATGTTGGAAGAGTGTATGTTTTTAGATTTGTTAAAGAGCTTTGAATGCCACTGGGCATCCATTATTATTCCTGAGAAATCCCTTGAAACTTCCATCCCAGAGTGGTGGGCCCCCACAGTGCTTCTTCAGGGCTTTATTTGGATCCCGCTTATAGCCTGTCTCTTTTCCTCGGTTTTCTCAGGATGCCTCCTTCCTGGGGCCAGAGGTAGCTTTGATCTTGGACAAATGCACGGGTGTTTGCTCTTCCCTCAACATTCTGACTGCATTTCCTATGCAGCATTCCCAGATCTTCAACTTCCCTAGAAAGCAGGGTGCTGAGACCTTGAGATTTCTATGCTGGTGACTTCGACTTTTTCCTGAGTCAATTTTGGCTGAGTACCTGAAGGGAGATGCAGTGATTCCCTGCTGAAAGCACTTACAAGATCCATCCATGCCCTTGGTTGTGAGTGCAGGCTGAGTAAAGTGCAGGCATACAAACTCAGCTTGTATAAACAGCAAACACCCTGTGCAGGGTGCCTTGGGTTGAAGGCAATAGACCTGGCAAACGTGAAGAAGGTGTGCGATGGAGGGGGCGTCCTATGGTTTCAGCATGAATCCAGAGGCTGGAAAAAAGTTCTGCAGTCTGCACACATCTCATTTTCATTCCAGAAACATCTGACATCAAACTGACACTCAGCGGATGGCATTGACCATTGTGCAGGTCTCGTCGTTGCATTGAGACGTCAGTTAGAGACCCTGCGGAGCTGGATGTCCCTGCCCCCTGGGAGAAGGGGGATTTACTAGGTGCAGGAGAAAGGCAGGATGAAAAATGATTGCTAGAGAAGGAGTGAACAGGAGAAGCAATTAAACAGCTCAGAAAAGGATCTGAGAGGTTGGATTAAAGGTGCCAGGGATATTCCAGGAGCAAAAAGCAAGACCTCATTCATCTTACGCATATAGGAGTTGAACATGTAAAAATCAGCTGCCTTTCTTAAAAAAAGGATCCTAACTGCTAACTGGAAAAGAACAAGTGGCCCCAGAGGTATGCTAGTAATAGCTCTGGTATTGAACCACTGATTGGAGCCCTTGGTCTATTGAAAGGTATGGATGTGGAGCTGTCCCAGCTTTTCCTGCTATTGTTCTTACAGCTCTGAAAGCTTAGTAACATCGTATTTGCCACACTGGATCCTGTCCATGGCCTATGAAAACGATTATCCAATCTCCAGGATGTTGTAGGGAACTTACATCACTGGAACAGGACTCTCCCACTGTCACTTGTATTGTGCTGGGACATTTTTGTCAGAATATATAATTTCTGCAGTATCTGCCAGAACCAGGCGACATTTTTAGTGTTTCCTTCAGGCAAACTTTGATCTCATCTTTCATGTACAGCTGGAACAGCCTAGCTGCGTGTGGAGAGGATCTGTAAACCATTCTGTATATGCCCATGACCATGGCATTGCAGCAGCGATGGCACCACTTTCTCAGCTAGTTTCTCTGGGTGTTGTTGTTGTCCGTGGGAAGGAAGCACCGTTCCTCTCTGCCATGCGGGAGAGTCTCTGGTCGTCTCCATTTCAGCTGGAAAACTCAACTCGCTCTTAGAAAATAGAAAATTTTCTCTTGGTGAGGCTCCTTTAAAGCCTTGAAGGAATAAAGATGGGACACACCTTTGAAAGAAGTTCTAAACACTAACCAACAAGCATGAATTCAGTCACTACGTGATCCTGCTGTGGTCCCTTACGGGCAGCACTAGGGCTGTGCAGAGCACTGCAATTTTCTATAGTATTCAGCTACAGCATGTAGACAAGAGCCTGAGCTCTGGTTCTTGTCTCTGTCTTCCAAACACACCGTGACCTTGGCTCTGACACGTTTCTCAATTTTTAATCATTTTGAGGGTATCCTCCCTCATGAGTCGAGGTTTAAAGAGCAGTTGTAAAGTTGTTTGGGGGTTTTTGAGATCCTGATTTGGCCAGATAACGGTTGCTAAACTGACTCTTACAATAGCTACCAAGGAATTTGTGATGCTTTATTGCCTTAAATACTCATATGTCTCATGTTGCACCTCAGAGCTGTGGCTGTATAATCAGAGGTACAAAAGGAAAGGTGTAATGTCCTCATGTATATATCCTTTACAAGGAAGGAAATGTTTTGGTATTGAAGCATCCTGAAAACATACCTCAGTTAATAGCTGGTTTTAAATTGTTATTGCATGCCAGCTGCTTGGCAAGTGCTGCAGGCAGTGGGGAGTGCAGTGTGGTATTTCTCTAATTTGCAATGTTAATGATCCAGTTTAAGTCATGTAAAGTTAGCACAAGATACCAAACCTAAAAATGCATGTGATAATAGTGATGGCTTATGTGCGTAAGAAGAGCCTGGAGGGAAATATGGTGTTAAATATAACCTATCATGATTGGAAGGAAAGGACCGGGGGCTGCTTGTGCTACTGGTTTCTTGGAGGGAAATCTAACAGAAATCATGTAATTACTCCCATTTTTCTTCCTTGTCCCTCAGTTGCTTTCCCAAAGTATTTGGTCTACTTACTGAATTGGTGCTTCCTCTGTTACCGTAGACTCCCAGGATTAGTCATACATCATAATCTAAAAAAAAGAGACTTTCTTCCTTGTGCTGCAAATATCATTTTTGATGAGGAAAACAGACCTCTGAAACATCTTGTTCCCTTTCCACAGCTTACACCTTTCTGTTTGCTGCATTTTGTTCAGCTTGAATGAGGCAGTCGGGCAGACCCTTCGCAGCCGGGGCTCCAAGGGAGCATTTCAGCACCAGCACTGCGGCACACACAGGCAGACTGGCACTTCTCTTCTGCCCCCATTTGAAACAAAGCAAAGATCTGAACTCCTTGTTACCTGCCAGTGAGTTGAGCTACCCCGACTGCAGGTGTACACAGTAACAAGTCATTTTAGTGATGTTCTGGTTCAATTTAATTAATATGACTTGAGGTTTTAATCATGCAGCAATATTAACCCTGCTGGCTTTTCAATTGCTGAAAAAAATGGCTTCAAATACCAATTTGTCTTACAATTATAAATGAATCCAGTTCAAAATCTGGATCATGTAGTGGATATCGCAGGCCTAATTTGTTACTGTTAAATAAGATCTGTTCAGCAGTTGCTCAGAAAAGAAAAACAGCAATGTTGAACTGGTGCATTGGCAGAGCTAGTAGAAAGTCAATAAACAGTTGTTGTTTATTGCTTTGTTGAAACTGAGTCAGTAGCTATCAATGTATTTCAGTGCATCAGTCACTGTGTCACCAAAATGCCGTTTATTTTCACTTTGGTACGGGCTGGTGATGCTGAGATGAGCGGTTAGTGCTCTGGATCCAGCAGCGTGCACATGTTGATGAACAGTGACAACCACATCTTCCTGGGAGCCTTCTGCTCTGGTCACCGTGTGCTTCTGGAGTTCCTTTAACATGTGAGACTTAAAAAAAAAGATGGTCGTCTTCAGCTCACCCAGGGAGAAGGTGAAGGCCAGCCATGGTCCTTGGCAGTGGGTAGGGGAGTTTGGAGAACCTCTCGTTCCTGGGATAAACTGGTGTTCTGCCTAAATGAGTCTGGCTTAGAAGCAGGCTCCTCTCTTCTTAAGACAGATGGGGGAAGGGACCTAAAAAGATCAGGGATCTTACCAGCTTGCACCAAATCCAGATCGGGCTACCCCAAAACCAAATTAGCTCTGTTGACTTTCTGTGTGACAAATCGGTTTCTAACCCGGGCTTCCAACAGCAATTCCACAACTTCATCAGGCAAATGTACAACTTCTTAGCCTTACCTCTACAGTTTTCTCTGATATTTCCTCACAACCCTGCTGCAGTTTAAGGTAATAGTTTCTTATTCTGTCGATCAGAAACATGAAAAAAAGAAATTACTCCCTTTTTCTCTGTGGCAGCCCTTTCTGTATCTCCGGACAGCTATTGTATCCCTCCTTAGTCTTCCCCTTTCTTCTCTGAACAACCCCGTTCTTCCAGTGTTCCTGGATGGTTGTAGCTTCTAGCTTTTATCTATAGGACTGCTGAGGGGATTACATCTTCCTTGAAATAATGGGCTCCAAAACTATGTGTTTAAGCTGAAGCCTGAGGTATGCAGAGGAGAGCGTGAGAGAGTCTTTTGTGAGGTTTGCAGGTTCCATTCCTGCCATACATCCCCCTGTGAGGCTTTCCTTTCTCTTGCTGAACATGCTATTACTGACCATTGTTCATCAAGTGGATTCATCTTGATCCACTATAAATCTCATAGCCTTTGAGCCTCTCCTTTTATGCCATTTCTCACATAGGCTATGCACATACTGGTTCCCAGTGGTTTTGTTCCCAGTAGGTTTTTTTAAGTGCTTTGTGCTCATAGATATTTCATGTCTATATTGTAGTGAGACCTAGAGGCTGCAGAGGCCTGTTGTCCAAAACACTGTGAGATCGTGCTTTTACATACCCACCTGTGGACATCAGAGTCCCCTCCCCAGAAGCCTGCTGCCTACAGCTGCATTTCTCAGGATAACCTAGTGTGGTACAGCTTGAGGTGGAGTGAATCTCAAACAGCATAGGATTTTCTGTTCCCAGGGCAGAGAGACTGAAGGCATAAATATTTATTAGCAGGAGCAATGTTCTAGCCCGAGAATCTGGGATGACAACATGGGAATGATAGAAACTTCTCGGTCACCTGAATGTACCCCCTGTATTTGGGGTGCATGTGGTTTCTTGTTTTTCTGCTCACTAGGTCAGTCTCTCATGCACAGAACATCTATCAAATTTTCCAGACTCAATGTTTGATGTGGAAAAGAAGCAAACCACTTGGGCTTGTCCTTTCTTGTTAGCATTTGTTTCCAGTGTGTGATCCACATGGGTGGCTTCAGAAAGCAGGAGTCTGCTGAGCTGCAAGCGGCTGCAAGGGCTCACTGTAGGCTGTCACACACGTGTTGGTACTGAAACTTCCAGCATCTTTAAGTTGGACAGAAGACAGCAAGCACATCATCAGTTGGTACAGGAGAGAGACAAAGGTAGCTGGATGATACTCCTGACCAGTCAGCTCATACTGATTCAGCTGATGATGATCAGACCAAAGACTCTGAACTGTGGAGAGAGGTGGTGGGTAAAGCCCTGTATATTGGGTCTTTCCTTGAGATCAGAGGGTAAGGGCAATCATGCCCCTCTGCTTTTATCAAAAAGTAGAGCTGCTTTAATGATCACAGAATTTCCCACAGACAGCAGAGTGGAGAACATTTTCTTAGGGCTGTAAAAATGACTGATTTTTAGGATTGGGAAGGGTGGGCAGATAGAGAAATCTCGGTTTCCAGCTGTGTTTTTAAGGGGCAGCTGAAGGCCACAGAAACTACGTGTGCCCATTCCCTTCCACATGCACTAGGGTCCCAGAGGATTCGCAGTGTGGAAAGCAGAGGCTTGTTAGGCTTGCAAGATGTCAGAAGTGTTCACTGTGAAGGAAGGCAAAGGAAGCTGCACTTGCTAAGGTGCTACAAGGGTGTGTTTGTACCCAGCACCCAGCTCCGTTGCTCAGGGTGTAACTGCACAGTTTGCCAGCTGTTCGGGCCTATTTCCCCCCCATAGTCAGTGTGGGTTACCGGGAGAGGTAGATGATAAGAGTGAAAAGGCTATTGACCTGGTGCATTATGGCAGGTGTTGTGTTTCTTGCTAAGTCCTGCAAAAGGAAAGGGGGGATTTAAAAAAAGAGAAAGAATAAAAACCCTGCTGAGCATGCCATCTTCCTTAAACCCCTGATTTCAGTTTAAAGTGATTTCAGCTTCTCTCTGTGCCCCCACATACCGAGGATTCACAGCACTCCTGCTCCATGAAGGTTCACTGGAACTAATTCCTGATGTTCAGAAATGGCACATAGTACACACCGTAGGACATTGCTGTACCTAGCAGGAGGAAAGTTTTCAAGGTCCATTGTGTTGAGCCTGTAGAAAAAAAAAACAAACTAGTAAGGAACCGCTCCACCGTTCGAATGCTGTGATTGTTGCATGCCCAGTTAAGCTGTGAGCATGTGGGGAGAAAATTTTGGTTAAACTCTGGCCCCAACCAATGTTCATGCAGTGGCCTGATTGAATGTATTTTTTCCCTAGGAGTGAAGACATAAGGAGGCCTCAGGAACAAAAAATCCCTTAAATGTATTCAATTCCCAGAGCCATTTAGAGCCTCTGCAGCCACAGCTCGGCACTTGCCTTTTGATTGGGAGTGTTGTGTGCCCTCCAGCGAGCAGAGAGAAATCACATCATCTGGCCTGGGACCGGTCCCACTGCGTAGCTGAGATTTTGACATTGGGGTCAGAGCTGAATGCATCAGTTGAGGGAGGCTTGTAAAAAAGGACAAAATCGCCAAGTGAATTCCAATAGTGAAAGCCCGCGATGAGTCTCAGTGTGCTCATAGGCATTCACAAGCAACAGGCTAATTAGACAAGTAAATGTTTCTGTGGGTGGATGAGCTACAGAGAGAGAAATGCACCCGTTCAGTATGCACAGAAGCAAAGCGTGTTCGTGCAAAGAGGCAGCTCCAGCCGAGCTTCTGTGGGAATGCTGTCATTCTCGCAGCCGGGGTTGTTACTATGGAGTCCTTGTGCGTTGCTGCAGAATGTATATGAAGTGATGGATGGGAAATATGACAGTGCCTCGACACTCCTGGGCCAGCGATAGTCACCCGCTAGCACTGGAGATGCTGTCTCTGGCCCAGCTCAGTTTCCTTTTGGATCCATTTTACTCTCTGGAGGGAGCGGGCCTGGCCCGTGCATGCAGCGGTGCTCACCTAGACTCTGCTGGTGCTTTGTGATCCCTCTGTGCAAGTCATGGGTCTGTTGTGCGGCCGTAACACGTTCCCCTGCTGGTCTGCTGTAGAGGTGCCATGCTGCTGGGGCAGAAAAGTGTCGTTCCAAACCTTGGAGATTAATTCCGAGTGTGGACTGGCATTATTACGGACTCTGCTGCTGTGTCCTTCATCATTCTTACCTCCAGTGTCAGAGGTGGGGGTGCAGTCTCCACCAGTTGCCAGGCCTCCTCTGGAGTCAGTAGGGAGAGGGAGACACATGTCCAGGGATGGATTTATCTCCTTTTAAGATGAGCGTCTAAGACAGGATGGAATGAATCTGATTCATTCCATCTGATTTTCACTCTTTGAAAATCATCTTTGTTTTCTCTGGAGGTCTAGGAAGCCTTTTCTATTTGTTTGGTCTAGCGCCCAGCTTTGAGATTGCTCCAGCTGAGTCCTCTGGTCCAGGACCAGAGTCCAAATCCTCAAAGGCATCTCAGAACATTTCTCCTCTCCCTCTGTTCATGCAAATGGATGTCTAATGTCACTGGCAGGTTACCCACAAGGAAAAGCTACTGTCAGCACATCAGCTTCCGACAAAAGTAAGGGCTGGTTTTGATTTAAAGAGTTTAAGAGTAATTTTAACAGTGTGAATCTGAGCTAGTCTGGGTGGCCATGCCCTTTCTCTACCGTGTGAGCTTCTAGCTGTGAGCTTACGTGGCTCTATGCTGGATTGCACCAGCACAGGAGGCAGTACGTGGCCATTGCACCATGTCCTTTACCATAATATGTCTACTCCCATGCCTTCCTGCAGCCAGCAGATTGGGGCTCCAAAGACTTGTGTTCAGTAGCACTAGGAAGCATCCAGCTCTTGGAGTCATGCTCCTTAAAAATCGCTGTATCCTGCCTTTTCCCAGGCTGTCAGAGAAAAGATTCTCATCCGGGAAGCCTGGACTCAGCTGGCGCCACCTACCACCTTACACATCCCTCTTGGAGAGGTTCTAGAATGTCTGGGAGACAGCCGTGTCCTTTATATTATCTGGCTATTCCCATGAATATCCTTTCCTACAGCCTGGATTCTGGTCCAGCCCCTTCCACTGGGTGTGTTGGAGCCCAATCCCACGTTACAAGGATACCACAAGAACTGGTCTTCGGTTGAGGTCATAGAATAGGTTCTGACACAGAAAATAAGGATGGCTATTTCAAGTCAGATTAAAGGTCTCACCTACCCTTGTGTCGTGTCCCTGAGAGGACAAGAACAGGGTGAGCACACAGTGACGCCTCCCTAGTTAACCCCTCCAGCGATCTGTGCCTGGGGGCAACCTGAGCCAGAAGCAGTGCTTTTGGATTTGGTGGATATTCCTTCCATTCATTTTTCTCACCCTTTCCTGAGCCCCTTTTAGCATCCACAGCAGCACATCATCTGCTGTATAGGGAAGTACTGAGCTTGTTTCCAGCTGCTGCGTGTTAACTGCCACTTGATATCTCATGCTTGTAGAAAATAAGGGCTAGCTGATCCCTATTCACCTTCTCACCCCACTCAGGATTATTTAGACTTCTCCCATAGCCCTGGTCTGTTGTCTCTCCCTGGCTGAAGATTCCTGGTCTGTCTAGCTGGTCATCTGATGGAACCTGTCATCTGAGATCTCTTCCTTGAGTGACAGTAGCTAGCTACAGCTCATCATTTTCATTTATAAAGTTGGAATTGTTTTTCTTCTGTGTACCACTTCACTTTTAGCTTCATTTAATTTCAACTGCTGTATTTTTGCCATTCAACTGCTGTATTTTGTCATTTAGTGTGATTATTAAAGTAGGGTTTTTAACCTAAAATGCATGTGATTCGTCATTTATGCCTAACTATGTTCTCCTGGAGACTGGCTTGTTTGTTTGCAACCTGCTCTAACCTTTTTAACCAGTCATTAAACTGCTGCATTAGAGGAAAAGTGCAGCAGTGACTGCACTAGAGGAAAGCAGAAGAAACTGCATATGGTTCAGCATTATCTATTTAATGTCATTGAATGCAAAGTCTTGTAAGCACCATCTATTTTAAGTAGTGTCAAAGTCTACTGGATAGTGCAAAGAAGCAGAATTTTAATAAAACATTATAACACTACATATGGTATTTGACCAGTTTCTATGAAGATAGAGCCTAATTCAAGAATCACATTTTATCTCATGAGCACAGTGTATTAAAAAGAGCTAATGCGCACTGCAGAGAGAAGGCAGGCACTGGCGAGGAAGGGACAGTGGCTCACCAAGTGATTTTTTTACTGAGAGCAGAGCGATGGTACCTTGCTTTGAAACTCAGTGACTCTGCTTTGCGTACAGGTGTCAGTGCCAAATGATAGGTTGCATCTTTAATACAAACTCCAGAAACTGAGAGGTAGGCAATATCAGTTCACCAGTTTGGAATGGTATTTTCTAGTATTTAGTTTCTGATGCTTTGTTCCATTTCTTACAAAGTGATGGTTTCTTCAGATATTGGACCTAATTTGGATGTTTGTTTTCCCTGTGCAGCCCTACCTATTATAAATCCAAACTTACATACACATATATGTGTATATATATATATGCATGTTCAATTTAGTTTGTACCTTCTAGGTGGGAAGAAGTGAACATGTTTGAAAACCAATTTTAGTTTTCACTATGGTACTAGGTAGAGATAGTTCCAGCAGGTTTGAAGTTTGCTATGACAGGACTTTAAATATTTTTAGCAGTGGTGTAGCACTGCCTGAATTGGTAGTTTGTCTCTCTCTCAATCCTTTGATGTGCTGTACTATAGAGTACAACACTACCTGGATTAGTTTGTCTGCAAGTAGGCATGATAGAGTGGACTCTGTGTTTGGGGAGCTTTGGTTTTCAAGGGGATTTCAGTGACAGTGAAAGGTGCTGTGCTGACAGATACTGAAATTAAATCTTTCCACTTAGCCACAAAATAGGTCCAGCATGGGAAGCACAGACTTCCTCTCCCAAGAGGAACTGGAGATTGAATTCTCCTACTCATTCAATCCTCGTTCCTTCTGAGCTGGACTTTCACACAGGTGGTGAAAGCTTTTTAGTTTTAAATATGAGGTTGACCGGTCCACTTGCAACTTGGCTGAAATTGTAAATGCATTTCATACAACACTCGAAAGAGTCATCACATGAAAATGGTTTGGGACTACTGCCAGCCCAGGCTGAATTTGAACTGATGACCCACCCTCCACATAATATTCCCAGTATCATCCATCATATAAGTCTGATGTTGAAATCTGGCATTTCCAGAGGTACTTCTAGCGTACTAAATGTGCTTCCAAAGTTCTGTGTTTTGCTCCTGGATTTCAGCTGTTCAAAGCACCAGCATGTTCTTTGCTCCCTCTGAATGTGGGTGGGGATGGACTCGCCTAACAGCCAGTTAGAGAAGAGACTGCATAAGTTTTAGCTAAACGATTCCATTTTGTTTCCTTTTCTTTCTTAACAGGATCCAACAGCTGCATCTATTTCGGACAGAGATTGCGATACGAGAGAGGGAGAGACTGTAGCCATGAACTATAAGCCATCCCCACTTCAAGTGAAATTAGGTGAGTCTTTGCTGATGGAGAGTGAAAAGGCTGAATCCAAGGTCTGAAATACGGTGAGGTGCTCGTGGGATCGTATGCAGATCTCCATGCATGTGGCTGAGCATGCCAGCTCACTTCAAACAACTCACAGAGCAGTTTTATCATTGTGATTCTGCTGCTGAGGGAACTGACCTACAAACATGTAAGGACCCTGTATCTTGGGCTGTGGTAGAGGAAGAAAGCTATGCCTTGAAAGGAAGGCATAGCTTTTTAAACCTACAGATTTTTATCAAGCTAAGATCAAGGCTTGGTCAGATAAAGAATGAAGATAATATAGAGGGACTGTAAAAAGAAGACAGAATAACTGCAAACAAAATGGAAAGGATCAGAGACTTGGGCCACTACCAGGAAAAGGTAGAGCTGTGTTACTGTGAGATGGAGGGCTTGTAGGTCTGTAAAGGTTCACATACAAATACTTGTGCTAAGCACAATCATCCAATTAGCACAATACACTGCTTCCTCGCAAGGCTAATGCCTTACAAGAGGAGAGCAATCCACACATGGCTGTCCTGCCTTCAAAACCTGAGCCACTATTGTGCCATACAGCCTCAAGAACCTGATGAAGGACAAGTCAAAGGAACAATGTGTTTTTTGCTCAGAGCATGGATAAAAAATGGGAATCAGTCTGGAAAATTTCCCAATAGGAGCAGGAAGCAGTCCTCTGGTTGTCCTTCACATCAGAACAAATTACATTGAGAGGATGCTGCTGGAGCTGATTGAGGGTGACTATGCCATGTTGGGGAAGGCTCTGAAAGAAGTGAGTGCCCACATGTTCAGTGGAATAGCTCTGGCCCCTACCAAATTAGTGATAGGGAAGGTCAGCAGACAGCTAAGGTTTGAAGAAGATTTGGTAAAGTTTGGGCATTGGTGTGTGATTATGAAGGGATATTCTCAACAGAATTTTTGAGAATCCCAGTTTCTTCTGTTTATTCTGTTTATTCAACAGAATAAACTCAACAGGTTTTGCCCAAGGGCCTGCAGTACTACTGCAAACACTGGTGTTGGCCTCATTTATAAGAGGAGTCTTAAAGAAACACCAGAAAAAGGCTGAGGAGCGCTTGTGAAGACTCAAGGCTCTGCCTGAGTATGTGGTAAATTGAATAATCAGGCAAATCTGGTCATAGGGGGGGAACATTGTCACTGAGGATGAGGAAAAGGCTGAGGTACTTAATGCCTTCTTTGCCTCAGTCTTTAGCAGGCAGACTAGTTATCCTCAGGGTACTCGGCGCCCTGAGCTGGAAAACAGGGACGGCGAGCAGGATGAACCCCCCATAATCCAAGAGGAAGCGGTCAACGACCTGCTACGTCATCTGGATGCTCACAAGTCTATGGGGCCGGATGGGATCCACC
>NW_008824191.1:68448-68668 GCF_000699105.1 Pygoscelis adeliae | reverse complement strand
CTGCCTGTTGGAAAAGGACCTGGGGGTGCTGGTCGACAGCCGGCTGAACATGAGCCGGCAGTGTGCCCAGGCGGCTAAGAAGGCCAACAGCATCCTGGCCTGTATCAGAAATAGTGTGGCCAGAAGGAGCAGGGAAGTGATCGTGCCCCTGTACTCGGCACTGGTGAGGCCACATCTCGAATACTGTGTTCAGTTTTGGGCCCCTCACTACACGAAGGAC
>NW_008824191.1:65829-68293 GCF_000699105.1 Pygoscelis adeliae | reverse complement strand
ATCCCTGGAAGTATTTAAAAGACGGGTAGATGAGGCGCTTAGGGACATGGTTTAGTGGGCATGGTGGTGTTGGGTTGACGGTTGGACTCGATGATCTTGGAGGTCTCTTCCAACCTTAATGATTCTGTGATTCTATGATTCTATAGCAGTGCAGAAAGGAATGTCACAGAGTAGACCCATAGATGGCAAAGGAAAAGAAAGTAGTTGAATAGGCAAGATCTCGCTGAAAGAGTGACTAGGAAGGAGAAGACAGAAAGTTGGATATGCAAATGCAGCAAGATTATGCAGCAAAGGTGATTCTATGATTCTATAGCAGTGCAGAAAGGAATGTCACAGAGTAGACCCATAGATGGCAAAGGAAAAGAAAGTAGTTGAATAGGCAAGATCTCGCTGAAAGAGTGACTAGGAAGGAGAAGACAGAAAGTTGGATATGCAAATGCAGCAAGATTATGCAGCAAAGTGGAGGACCTTGAGCTACTGACAGAGGATATGAGCAAGTGCATTGGGACAGTAGATCTGTCCTGCAGTCGCAGTCATGAATACTCTAAAACCCGTGGCTGCTTTTCAGGAAAAGGCAGGGAGCAGCAGTATGTGTTAATGACAGCATAACTCACAGTTTGGTAAAAGATTATCACTGCCAGCATGCCATGTGCCACCGGGATCCTTTTTCACTGTCAAGAGAGTTCTGTAATGTTATTAGAGAAATAATTACTACTGCAATAGTTGTTTTGGATAATTTAACATCAGGAATCAGGTTGGAGAGCAATTGATACTATTATTGGTAAGTCTGAGATATTCTCACATTTCTAGGCAATAAAAATATCCTCCAGAGATTCATTAACATGACAGGAAATGGTGCTATTTTAGACTTGGCATTGGTAAGTCATGAGGACATTATAGGAGATCTGATCATAGGAAATAGATTTGGTGTCAGGGATAACAAGTTCAATTCACGCAAATTAAATGAAAAGGTAATTTGAGGTAGATCTGTAACAAACCTCAGTTTTATAAACTAAGTGCTTAAGCAAAGCCGGTAGATTAAGAAACCCAGGAATTCAAAACGCATCAGGTAGTGTTGAAGGAGAAAGTATCAGAAGAAAGGACATTGCTAATGGAGTTCTCCAACACTCATTTCATTCATATGTTCATTAATGACTTTGACACAAAAAGCAGGAGTCGGCAAAGAAAATTTAATCATAGCATATTTGGGAGACATCAGTACAACAAAGACTCAGAAATACCATAGAGAAAAAAACATTAAAACTCTGATAGTAGAAGTGAGAAAAATATGACAGGAGAAACTCAATCTGCTGTAAAATGGAATTTACCAACTGGAGGTGACTAAGGAAGAGGAAGCCTTAATTAATAATTAAATAAATAATAACTAATTATTGAAATGGACTAATACATGAAAGTACGCCATAGTCACACTTCTGCAGAGCTTACCAGCTTTTTTCCAAGGATCAGATACAACAGAAAGATCAGTCTTTCTGCCAGAACTTCTGCTTTTCCTATAGGAAAATGGGGAAGTAGGGAAATTTTATTTAATTTAGCCTCCGCTGAATGCTACTATCCATCAGTAAAGAGGCACAGGGAGGTATTGGAAGAGTCTGAACAGATTTTGCGGTAGATAAAGGGGTACCATTGCCAGGACCTCCTTTCCAGCTAGCGCTCCTGCCCAGTGAATACTCTGTGCTGACCACAATATGCTTATGAAGGTAATAGTGGGTGAAACCTACCTGCTTAAGAGGAATTGTCTTGCAAGGCTGACAAGCATCTTCGTGCCTTGTCTCCAGAGAGAAGTCTGCTCAAACACCCCTCTCTCTGCCTGTGGAAACAGCGTGCCTCTTTAATTAGGTGAACACATATCTAGTGGCATTTGGATTGACTCTCTACTCTTAGCCATACCCAGATGAGCTCTAGGTACCTGGGGCAAAATGAGACTAATGGTATTGTCTGTAGCCAGTGTAACATGCCTTTAATCCACATCAGCTCCTGCTGCTGTTATTCTTAAAATCTGCCCAGCCTTTCCAATTTTCAAGCAGTTTAATGGCTTGCATCTCCCAGCTCTGGCCCCTGTTCCTCCAGCTAGGTTTTTTTGTCTCTTCTGCATTAAACTTGTCAGGATTTGGATTGTTTTTTTAATCTCTCTAAGTCTAGACAACGTTAAGGTAGTACATAAATGTTCAATAGCTTAACTGGCAGAGCCGTTGTTGGGCATGGTAGCGACTAGGGTTTTAATCCTATTGCAGGTTTTCCATATGGATAGTGGCATTTTTCACTGTTAAATCAGAATCAATTGTTCAAATGTCAAATGTTCTGATGGAAGGTTGATAAATGTCATTTTTCACTCTGTGAAGATTCATATCTAAATCTGTCATATGTGCTTGCTGGAAGCTTGGTTCAAGTGAGCTCAATTAAATACCAACCCAGCATGAATACAACTTTTGCTTCCAGAGGCCGC
>NW_008824191.1:46223-65809 GCF_000699105.1 Pygoscelis adeliae | reverse complement strand
AAGAGTGTGCTGTGCTGCACGCACTGAACACAGATTTATCCTGCTGCTTGAATGGTCTTTTTGTTGGTTATTTCTCCCCCTCTGAATAAATATATTTGGCCACGTGTTTGCTTGGGGGGTCAGTTAGGTACAAGAAAAGCTTCACAGGTGGCTTATATTTCTAGTGACTTCCTAAAGGTTATACCTTTTTTGTAAGTGGAACAGTAAAACATTTAGCTTGCTGCTGGGGCCACATCAAAAAAGAGGAGAACCTCACACCAAGGGGAAATAACATCTCCCAGTTTATCGTCTTAAACCCTTATTGGTATTATATCCCTATTAATTATGTATTTCTTATTTTTCTAACACTCCAACTTTGTCATTCTGTCAGGAACTGCAAGGCTCAGCCATGCTTCTTTCTTTCAAATCACTTGATAAGGAGGCTCCCAACAGCACTGGGGGGCTGGGTCTACATTAGTGCTTAGGAGATGTCTCCAGCACATCCTTATTAAGAGGCATATCCGGATGGAGCACATACTACAAGCCTTTTGAAAACAGAAGAGAGTTGTGATAAGGAGAGAGGGAGGAACAGAATAATCCCCAAGTGTAAATCTCAGGGGCTCTATATCCACTGGAAGGCAATGGATCCTCATGGGATCCCCAGGAGACAAGATATTATTTTAATGAAGCTTATGCCATCTGTTATTCTATTTTGCATTTTTAATTTCCCTTCTCTGCACTGAAATCCCTATCCAGACAGTCTGTCTGTCTTACCTAGCAGTCAATGACGTTACAGTTTGTGTTAAAACAGAATGGGCAATGTGGCAATTGGTTGGAGTGCTGCAGAACAAGCTACAGTGGTGATAACGGATTCTGGCAGTGGCATCTTCATCAGCACATCCACCACACCAGGAGCTTGGCAATAAATCTCCCGCATCCCCATCTGCAGATGAACATGTGGGAGAGAGGCAGACAGAAACACTCATAGCAGCCTTCATCCCTCCGAGATACCTGTTGCCTTAGGTGCGAGCACCTACTCTCCTTGGACTAGACAGAGAATAAGGCACTGGTTTTGGAAGATTGCTCAGTGGGGTGCCTAAAAGTATGTGAAAAATGAGTGTCTAAGCTAAGCAAACTGTGTCCCACCTTAAGACTGAGTGAGCTACATGCAGATGAGGTCTCCTGCCATATGACCAAGAGGAAGCCTGGTTCATATTGATGCAGGCTTCAAAGTATTTATGGATTTTGTTTTAGGTTTTCTGTGCAAAGCTTCTTGTAAAAAAATGACCTGAATTGCAAATGTAGCAGATAATTTTCCTGCTTTTCTAGCTACTGTTTTATTCCCCTCCCAGCTTAGATCTCATGCTGGTATTTATCTTAAAACCAAAAAGCACAGTGGCTGCTAGTAGTCAGCCCCATAAGGAGAAGCAAGTGTCACAAAGTAGCCTTTGGTGTAAGCTGTTGTAGCTCAAGTATATAATCCACCACCCTAACCAGAAACTTTCCTTGCTTCAAGAGGCAGGAAGCTGTTGTAACACTAACAGAGCAGAGCTATTTCATTAATAAATAGGATACTAACACTTTCCTCCTGCCAGCTGCATTGTAGGATGTTGCTTTTTTTCTCTAGGAGACACAGTGCAGATTGCTCTTAGAGCAGGTCAGCCACAGCCCAGCTGCTGCTGGGAAGGAAATTCTGCTGGCTGGGAGCTTGGACCTGTTGGTAGGGTGAGCATAAAAGCCACTTGAGTCACCCCAGCCTGGCCTTTTGGCTTTCTGTATGACAAGAAGGAGATGAGAGCAAGTGGACGGCCATAGTGGGGCCTGAGCCAAGCAGATGGCTGAGGGAGAGGTGAAGGAAGTCTTGGTAGAAAAAGTCATTCTCTGACAAATAACCATAGTGGTCATCCCCCAAGGAGAGATCTCAGATGAGACCACCATGGCTTCTTGTCTGCTTCTGCTTCTTCCTGTATCAGTCCTGCCTCTCCATCTTAGGATGTATAAACATCCCAAGATTTTACTTGGTGACAGCAGAGGAGTTCATATCTCTGTCTTCCAAAATCTCTAGCTGGGGATGGGGATTCTGCGTGGAGACACCAATTAGGTGCGCCCGCTTCCAAGCACTGAATTATTTTACTTGTGCTATTGGATTAATTCTTGCTTGTTAACAAACAAGATTCTCAAAAACCTTAAGTAAGTAACTGGAATGATGTTCGCTTACAGCAAGCAACTCTGGTAGGGGTAAAACAGCAACAGAAACCCCATTGCAAGGAAATATAGCATGTTGTTCCCTGGTGTGCTTCATTCGGGCAAAACTGTGGACCTAATTTATGACTGGGCCCCATCTTGGTGGAGACTGAGGTGAACAGAGGAGGTAATCCATTTGGGGACAGAGGCTGATGACACATCTATGGTGTTAGCTCCTGCCTTCCAGCCTGCTGCTGTGCATTCATGGCAGATATTGAATTGCTGAACAATCAGGGAGGAGTAGTACTGGGAATATCAGTCAACGAGCTGAGAACTACAAAGCCCTCGGGGTTCAACAGAACAAAGTTGGTGCATTTCTGGTTAAAACTTTACCAGAGAAGAGATGCTCTCTAATCCCAGTAAAGGACAGACTGCCTTTATCTCCCCATGTGGCTCCTGAGACTGATCTTTCAATCGGTGTAGTTATTTAAACCCCTCTCCTAGGATTGGGTGTGGGTTCAGAGCTTGTTTTAAAGCATCTCCATCGAAGACCCACAAAGCACACAGCAGAGCGTCCTATCCCAGTGCTGTTCAAAAGGATGTCTTGCTCAGAGATCCTCTTCCAGGGCGGCTCTTGCCGCAGGTCAATGAAAAACTGGCGCTGGGAGACGCAGTCCCAAACAGAGCAGGCAGCAAGTGTCTTGCATAGGCTGAATGGCTCGGTACCTGCCTGCATCCACAGCTCCTTTTCTGTGTCATCTCTTCCCAGTCTGCTTCACAGCTTGTGACTTCTAAGCTTTTCATAGAGAAAACAGAATAATAGGGGAGGTTGTAGTAGACTGGACAAATCAATGCCATTAGTGTATCCTTTTGTCAGTACCTCAAGTACTGTACTATTCCCAGTTGCTCATCTGTAACAAGGCGATTAATGCTAATTAGGTACAGCAGCTGTTGTTTCTGGGAAGAAGCTCTGTAGGTAAATTAGGGAAACATTTTATAAAAAAGCTGCAACTCTTAAGCTAGGTCCCCAGGTTCCAGCTCTATTGACAAAACTGCAGATTTCCATATCCATAACTGTTTGCATGGCGACCTCAAGTGACATCATTACCTTAAGTGCATGAAGCCATTTTCCTCCCCTGGGAGCACCCATTTCCTTGAACACAGTCTGTACTTTGTACGGGGGGATGAGTAATGTGGAAGCCAGAGCGCTGTGGCAATATAGCACTGCTATTGATTTTCTTCATGAAGATGGAAGTGCAGCCTACCACTCGGAGGTCTCCTGGGACTTGGGAGGAATTTATTTAAACATTATTTCATGTGTTATTACTCTTTCCATTTATAAGAGAAATTGCATACTCAGTTTTATTGCAGCATCCTTTCTGTAGGATATCTCCAGGCTCTTTTTGGAGGGGATGAGAGAGTGAACAACTGCATCACATTAAGGGCAGTAGAGCTGTCTGCGGACAGAGCAGCAAAGTTGAGGGCAGAAAAACAGTTGTGACAGGCATATTATTGCAGATTAGTTAGAGGAGAAATGGAGGGGCAGAAAGGAACAGGTGTGTGAGACACTGTGGCTGACACAGGCTCGGGTAAACAGTAAAGCCATTAAGAAAAATGGGAACAGCAATTCACTGGAGTTCAGCAGAGAGCTCTGGGCAGGAGGGAGTGTGTAAGTGGGTGAGACGGAGGGAAGAGAGGTACCAGTCAGCAAATCCCAGGAGCAAAGCATGAGCACATGAATATGAGCATGATGTGGCACGATATTCACCAGACAAGCGTACTCTTTCTGTCACTGTGATTTGCTTGATTTGTTATGCCACCCCACCAGGGCTTTACCGGCCTTTCCCAGCCCTCCACCGTCATTCGTGCACCTCTCCCGTGACAAGTTACTGGGTACCCATGCACTTTGCAAGCCAATACACAACACATCCACTCATGTCTTGTGTTGCACACACCACTCTTGCTAATATACCTTCAGATAAAAAGTCATGAAGGAGGAGGCTGTAAGGTAGCTGAATCATTTTGTTGGGCATTGTCTGGCCATCCCTTAGCCACTCCAAATTTTTACAGTACCTACAGGTCTGGTAGTCTAGGAAAGAGAGCTAATCCTGAAGATCTGCTTCTACACAAATTATTTTACATCGTAATGAGAATGGGTCAATGCATCTGGAGTCTGAATGGGGGTTTTGTGCCTGAAGCAGAAGACCAGAGCTGCAAATGGCAGGTTCTCTTCTTTGCCCTGACCCACCATAAATCTGTCACCTTAAATATGAAAAGCAGTTCAGAAGGTTGTGAGGCAAATCAAATTAAGCAAATTATATTGAGATTCTCTAATAGAAGGAGGGAAGAATTCAGTAATTGAAGTAGTGAAGAGGATAAAAACTACCTGGTCTAGCAAAGCCTAACCCCAGCAGGCAGCACCACAGCAGTGATAGGCTGGTGGTCTGTTCAGAGATCTCATTACACAGTACATATTACGCTCATCACTGTTTTCTATGAAGTACATAGAGAGCTGGTTTAAAAGAGAGTTTAAAAGAAAGTCCCCAAAGGTGATTTACACCTTGTTCCTGACATTAAAAAGACTATACACTATACAAGACTGCCTGCTCAGGTGTTGTCATCTTTGACAAAATCAACACAGAAAAGGGCAATAGAACTGTTTTCTGGCTTCTCAGAGCCCTGTGTCCTTAAATGTAGATTCCACCTGATCCTCTGGCCCACTGCAGGAGAACATTTCCCCAGTTCTGAATTACCTAGGTGAAAGGGAAACAGGTAGAGCCCAGTGTAATTAATGTAAACTGGCTCCAGAACAGACCACAGCATTCGTGGACAGTATTGCATGATGCATTTTTTTAATGTGTTTGATTATTAATGATGAGCCTTAAACTGTATCTGACAGTTAATTGAATTTGTTCTGATTATTCAGTGGCGTGGGCTCCCCCTTTGTCTTCTCTGTGCTGCACACTCCGCTCTTAACCAGGAAAGGTTACTGTCTGCTTGAGTGTTGGGGCTAAAATGCTTCATCAGCGGATCAGGCTCTATTAAGTAGAAACAACACACACTTCTCAAAGGGAAGGGATTTGTGCTGGTGTAGGAAGTTCACTGCAATTCTTGTTTTTTAACTGCTATCCTTATGCACAGAGGATGCTCACAGCACCCTGAAAACTTTGTGTTGCTTCTCTGAGAACTTAAAGGATCCTTTGCAGACTTCGAGCTCAGAAAAACACACAAACCTTGGTGTGCCACAGCAGGACAGCAGAACAGATGAGGATGTCATCAATATCGTGTGTCCTGTCAGTAGCAGGGTCCTTGTTAGGGGAGGGTGCCATGGTGGTCTTGGATGCAGACCTCGGCTGAGCATGAACAGAGAAACATCCAAGGAGCCCTTCTCCTCTCAACCTAGGGACAGTCTTGGCTCCAAGTATAGCAGACAGCATTACACCCAGCTGTGCACAGCAGAGCCCCAGTGTGCCAGGCCCGGCAAGTGATGCAGCTAAAGCACCACCTGCGTGGCCGAGCTCTTAATGTGGCAGTTAGGGAGATGTAACACGTGAAATGGTGGAGAAGAGGTAGGACAGAAGCAGCAACAACAAACTAAGCACAATTTTTGCCCAGTTAGCAACAGTCAGACTTCATGATGTCCATCAGTTTTGGTTCAGAGGTCTGGGGAGGAGCAATTCCCAAAAGCAGGGGGCAGCACAGAAGAAACCAAGGAGGTTTCTTATGTGGTTCTTCATGGAGGGAGGGCTGATTGAAGCAGGTCATGGAGCCATATGGGCCTATGCTGGGCACATGCAAAAGAGGCTGTTGCCTAGGTTAGCAGACTGGTAGAAGCAATTCTACTGCAGCTTCAGCTATTCTCAGCATCTCAGCTTGGGCTCAGAGATGCCACCAGCCTCTTACACCAGCCAGCACCACTGCTTTATGGAGAAGTTTTAGGAACAGGAGTTAAGCTGCAGTGGAGATGGTAGGACTAGTTGTGCAAAGAGGCTTCTGGATCTTGCGAGTTCTGGCTGGGACTAAGAGGGAGCTTTGCCTGTTCCCTGACAGTCACTTCACCCCTGGCAGTAACGAGGCAGTGGCCTCTCCAGGAAAGACCACAGCCCGTACCAGTCACAGCCTTTCTGCTCTGCTGTGTGCAGAAAGCTTTCTGGCACCTCTCCTCCTTTTCTTTTAAACCTCAAGCTTTTGGCACAGCTCTTCTCTTGTTCCGCTTCGCAGTCATTCTCTATAAAGCAGGTCTCACTGAAGGAAAATAAAGCTGTTTTTATAGATGCCACATATTTATCAAGATAAGATTTTATTTAAGAAGTTGTAAAGTCACAGCATTAATTGCATAGTCTGATCCCATTTCTCCAGTTGTTAAACACAACTGTCGTTCAAAAAGCTTTAGTTACTGCCTAAATCATGGCTGAATAGCTTGTGCTGAGGGTATGCATTTATTGCATTGTTCATGGAAATGAGACGTCGCGGTCTGGTACTGTGCAAAATAGCTGTAGTCCCCTTTTTGAAACTTCTTCCAGAAGGAAAACCGGGAATTGCTCATCAGATTTTAAAACATTTGAGTATTCCCCAAACCCTCTTTCTAAATTAACCTGTAGAAAAGCATGCCCCATAGACAACATTTGTGTCCTTTCTCCAGGTCCAGTTACAAGGGGAGAGGAGGGGTAACAAGTACGTTCTTGGCAGGTTGATCCAAGTCTTCATGTATTTGCTCCAAGAATCATCCCCAGCTTCTCCTGTGTAACCATTGTGATCTGTTTGTCTCTGCCTCCAGCTTCAGAGCAGTACGAGCAGTAGACTCCTGTTCTCTACACTCTGCTTTGCGAACTGCTCCTCCCCCAGGCTTCCTCCCACTTTCCATATCAGTGAAATCATCCATCCTTACTTTTTAAGACTGCACAGCTGAGCCATTGCCTCTCACTGACTCCTGCCCTCCTCTTCATGTCCCTTTCACCTGTGAATTCTGCCCAAATCTTTTTCTTTCTTTTTCTTAACTCTGTGCCTTTTTTTTTCCCCTCTCACTGCTTACCTTGAGAAGAGCTTGAATTGATTCAGCCTAAGCCTTTGTGAATGGGGAACTGTTTTAACTCTCTGTCTTGTAAAGTACCACTGTTTATAGCACAATAAAATAAATCCTCTACAGGGTTTTAAGGCAATTCTACTGTAAACCCCAAACCATCATGTTGTGTTTGCTATAACTTTGATTTTTTCTGCCTTCTGCTTTAAATGCAAGACAATCCCCACTTTTCCCAAGCAACCTACATACCCTCTTTTTTGCTCACTGCTTTGAAATTGGTACAATCAAGTCAGCAGGTGTTGATGTCTTTTGGAGGAATGATGCAGTTCTTCTGTCTAGCTCAGTAGTCTGAAGCTCATAAGCTTAACAGTGCTTTCTGCCATGAGTAAACAGTGAGCTGGCTATGAGAAGAAAGTTTAATCACACCAGGTGTTTCAGAGCTGCAGGCTGCTGGCAGCCCCTTCACTGCAACGGAGCTCCCAAGTAACACCAGCTGCTCCATGCCAGAAAACAGCCCCTCTCAGTCCCCCTGTCACTAGCCGGCCCGAAAGTAAGAGCAGATTTTCAAAAAAGAAAGATTTGCTATGATTTATTTTAAGTACTGGTTGTAGGACTAGGAACTTGAGAGAAGAGATTAATAGTACCAGTGAGACAATTATACATTGTATAAGTTGATCTGAGAAACCGTGTTTGACATATTAAATGTCACTGTTCTAAAAATATGTCTTGAACAAGGCTAGCATATTTAATATTTGAAGTGATGCTGTCAGGCAAGGGTAGTTTGAGTCCAGAACAGAGGCCGCTATTAAAATTAAGATTTTCAGGTTTTGCTTACAGTTTTTAAAGAAAAACAAGTATCTCGGGCTTAAACTCCCTAGTAAACCCCAGCACTATTTTTTTTGTGTGTAAGTTCACTAAAAGAATATGTAATTGGTTGTTCCAAAACTGTTCACAATTTCATGTCTAATTTACAAGGTGGTTTTGGCTATGAAAAGTTTGGGAGGCTCAAGTCACAAAACAGCTGTGCCTTTTTTAACTACAGACTTTCAGCCAGAACATGGAAGACCCAAGTTCAATTCCTTCTTGTGCCTGAATGCTTTAACTATGAGGCTGAAATGTGGCTTTATGCAGCCTCTGATCTGTGGGGCAGGGCGTGAAGCAAAAATGTGAAAGCAAAACTTTGACATAGTTATTTCTGTGCCGGCAGATGTTATGTTTTATTTCCTCCCAGCTCACATAGCCAACTCACTTCTGCCTATGTGCAGAAGAGCTACGATACACAACAGTCCTTGAATTTGGCTCTGGGTCCTTTGGACAGTCCTTTGGGTTTTGCTATCCTCCATTGAAGGGGGATGATCGGTAACACAAGGATCTTAGCTACTTTATTGCCAATGTTGTTCCTTCTATCTGAAATTAAACATTCATGGGTACCCAGGAGTTTCCACTTCCCTAGAAAGTGGTGTCACGACTGCATTAGAAAAGGCTATGGCTGCTTTGGGTCTCATTGACTAGGTGAATTGAAGCATCTCTAGGGGGTCTACAGGACATTCATCTGACCTAGAACTAGGCTGTAATCTGCTCTGCTTCAGGGCAGGGCAGGGCAGAGAAAGGGAAAAGGGCAGGAGTAAAGGGGGAAAAGACAGTGCCAGCTGTCTGCATTTACCTGGTAATGACCATCAGACGGAAGATGACCAGGATAATCTGGAGAGTTGTAAGAAGAGTGGAAGGCTTCATGTGAAACTTCCTCTGTGCTAGTGAGGAATGATATCAACATGGCTGAGTTGGCAGTAAATTGCCTGTAGCATCTAGTGGGTACTTCATTCCCAACCTGTTTCTTTTCTTACCTTAATAACCTTAAGGAAATCCTTTCTCTCCATGAGGACAGTCAAGCACTGGAAAACTTTTCCCAGGAAGGTTGTGTCATCTCTGTCCTTGAAGGTTTTGAAAACCTGACTGAATAAAGCTCTGAGCAACCCAGTCTGATCCCATAGCTGATCCTGCTTTGAGCAGGACATTGGGCTAGGAAGCTTCTAAGGTCCCTTCTAACTTGAAGTATCCTGTGATCCTATGCCTAGTTAGGGCTCCAGTTATTTTTTTAGATGTCATATACTTTCTACTTGCTACTGAAAAAGCCTCTCTAAGTCCTACCTAGCTATTCTCTTGGGTTCCCAACACAAACATGGTAGGATTTGCGGAGATAGACTTAGGTAACTTGCGTGCACTGGCACAAAGCAGTCCTCTTCCATAAGCACTGGTATGTCCACTGGTAAACGAGAAACCCAACTGCTACTTGATTTTCACTCTGTTACAGATGTTCTTTTTAAATTTTAATTATTGCTTTCTGTTCTTTCTCTTTAATTCACCAAGCTTCCTTGATTTTACAGTGATTGAATTTAAGAATGTATTAAAACTAATTTTCTCCTTTGCTTGTATCTCTTACTGACTCCAGTGCACCGACAGGGAAATTTGTTCTTTTACAGATGTGTTTCCTGACTTGCATTTTATCCATGGTTCGCAATGCTGAGTGATCTTTTAATACCAGCAAGCAGCTGATTTCTTGTACCCACTATGTCCTGGCAAAACAAAGGCATTCACGGAGTGTAGCAACAGAATATTACAAAGCAGAACCAAATTCAAGGTGGCTGTGCATGTGTTCATGTGAGGTGCAGTGCAGGTGACAATCAAGCGGCTGCTAAAGTGGCTGTACAGCACCTCCATTTCATAGACCAATCTGAGCTTTTCTTGGCATTGGTGATGTCTCAGGCTTGGAGACATCTCTTGGAAAAGACACTTAAATCTTAGATTGGCAGAGGGATATTTTTTCTGCTGTAATTTGGCATTTTAAGGAGACTTTGCAGGAAAAGATCCAGAGGCTGGCTGTCACACACAGATCCCTACCTGCTGCATGCCACCAATAATTATAAGAAAGAACAGAAGAAAAAAAAGCAAATGAATCCTCCCATCTCACGTTTTTTCCCATTTGCATCCCATACATTTTTTCTGTAGGACCAGGGAATGGATTTTAAGCAGAGAAAGTTAAAATCCATCCTGGAGAATGAGGTCTACTGTTCTAGTAACTTGAAAAACACTGTTTTGATCTTCTTATGAGGAATTTAGGGCAGGAGTGGAGGCAGTGGGCAGGTGTTCAAGACTGTTAAAGGTGTGGAGGTTGCCTTGGGAAAAAATGAATGCTGGTGTGGAGCAAACTGATGTGTTGCCTGCAGCCCAGAAGAAAGAAATTCTCTTTCATGGTGTTGGAGTTTGGAACAAAGAGATGCTTATGAAAAGCTGATTGTTACATCTAACAAGGTTACAGAACAATGCTAAAACTTTTCAAAGGCAGGATACAACAAAAAAGCAACCTGTCAGACCTCATTAGACCAGCTCTGTAATCCAGAGGCAGAATCACAGAATTGTTAAAAATTTAAGCAGAGAATATTTGGGGTTCTAAAAATGAAGATTCGTGAGTACATTTCTTCTGGTCCTTCACTTCAACAAATTATTTATTCTTGCTTCCTGAGTACTCATCATGCAGTTAGTGCTCAAGAGGGCCCTCAGCAGTGGTTAACAATCAGGGTTGTTGAAAGGCTGAGTAGTCTGAGCTGTGCTCTGTGAAGGAAACAGGGCGATGTTAGGTGGAAGAAAAGGGTAAGTAGTGATATGTCATGATTTGTAAATGGCCCCAACTGTAAAACCTGTTCTTCGGGGCAGTCCTTGAAAGCCTCTAGAGTTTGCCCCATACAGATCCCTCTGCCAGTCCAGCAGTGTTGAAGTCAGCCAAATGACTTCAAGTGGTGGCCTCGGTCCTCAGAGATTTCCAGAGGGAGAGTGCCCTGTGGGCACCATCTGCCCAGGGACTAACTTTTGCTGTGTTCCTTTGGCCTATTTTGAGACATTTTTAGGTACCAAAACCCTGTATGAGACAGCAAGTTATGGATTTTAGCTGGCTGATCCTAGTTGCAAATGGTGGCTTCACTTGAAGACTGTCAGAAGTACCTGATAAACACAAACTCTCTCAGGGTGATGCCTTGCCAGGTCCCCAACACCTTGCACTGGCATCGATAGATGTTGGTTGACGTTCCTGAGGTCTGTGCAGATGACCAGATTATGGAGCTAGCAGTGAATCCTAAGTATGGTTTTTCACAAGGTCAACCAAAGTAAGCAGAGTGCATTTAATGTTGCAAGTAAAGTAAGAAAACCATTCGGTCACTGTCCCAGCCACCAAGGCCTTTCCCTTGTGCAAAATGTGGTAGGTTTAACCCCCAAATTTACCTCTCTGTGTTACTGGAATTTGCTGTTGCAAAACACCTTCACCAGCACAGAAAGAGCAGAGGCACTTTGTTGGGGTTCCCGTTTATTCCAGTTCGCTGCCTTTAAGCATCAAATTGATGCAATTTACAGAAGAAAAGACTTTCTGCCTCTTGTTTCTGACACCATCCTCTCCAGAGGGATGTGGAAGAGCGATGACTGTCTGTGCCTTTCCCACCAGATACTGCTGCAGAGGTGAGGCCGTCAGAGCTGCTCTGACAGCTTTGTCACAGCATGATCAGGAGAGGAGATGCAGCTTGCTCTCCCTTGTATGTTACTGGCCCGTGGAGACCTGGTAGGAAGAAACCTTGTTCCTATTGTTGCGCTGAGCCAATGTGACTTAAGGTGCCCGGAGAACAGATGCAAGGGATAGAAAAATGCCAGCTTGAGTTGCTTTTCTGTCTCTCCTCATTTTTTATCCCTGTGGGCTCCAAGTCAGGATGTGTCTTCTCGATCGGATGGCTTTGCTGGGTTTTGTATTGGGTGATCAAAAAATGATGACTCTTCCTCTTGTTCCTGCAGTGCACGCGCTGCCCAAGGAGAGACTCTGTTGAAGACAGCTCAGCAGATCGCAGTGCCCCCAAATTTTGACTTAAGTGCCATCCCTGGAAAGGACAAGGTTGTCAGTCCCTGAGCTTCCTCCACATCTCTACTGGTGCTGACCTGGAGAGAAGTTAAAGGTGTTTTATTCCCCAAAGCTTGGTGTTGCCCTTTCGTTCACCTCACAAGTGCAGCTGTTAGCAGCCACAAAGGCCTGTTGAAAGCAGAGAGTATTTTCTGCACCCTTTCATTCTGCTCACAGCTTTTCCCAGTCCTTTTTGAGCACCGAGTGTGCCAGCATCAGTGGGGTGGAGAGACTGTCAGGAAATCTGAGTGTTAAAGCTATTTCTGTTTGGGTCTTGGCAAAAGCCACTCTCTTTCCAGCATATTGTGCATGAGAAAGAGATTCCAGGCTTGAAGGAGTCACTGAACACGTGTGTGTGCGTGTGCATGCACGCGCACACACACACACACCCCCCCGACAGATTCTTCATCCTCCCTACACTTGCTTGAACATCTTGCCTTGGGGGAGCTGGTACCTCATTCCCACTCCCCACAGAATCCCCAGCCCGTGTGTTCAGAGAGAGTTTCTGATGTTGCTTCACACTGAAGTTGTCTTCAGGACAGATAATCCCATCACCCTTTTTTTCTGTCCCCAGGCTAGTTTGAGATACAGTATGACCTAAAAGTTGCCGATGCTTGTATGGAGAGAAATAATGAGGCAAAAAAGACAACAGTTGATACTACTAGCCCTGCATGCCGTTAGTTGGCAATGGAAATCTGTGTTCTTGATTCAAAACAGATTATGAACAGGAAAATTAGTTTATTTACAAAAATGAATAGCAAGAAGAAAAACAAAGCAAGCTGTATCTCTGCAAAGGCTCTCTGAAATCCCACCATGCTTAAGATAACAATGCTCTGCTCTTCACGTCTTTTGCTCTAAATTGGAGTCTGTTGTTCCTTGCACATCCTGCTGCCTGCTCCATCGGCAGGTGTGCAGTACCCAGCCAGCATCTCCCCACTGCCGTCTCCTTTTCCCTCCTCTTCACCTCTGCCTGTCCACCTGGCAGCACCACCTGGCTGAAGGGCACACAGGTCATTTCTTATAAAGTCCTTTAAAAGGGATTGGAATTAGCACAGACTGGCAAGTTTTTATCAGGGGAAAAAAGCTGACCCTCTTCACTCCACTTTTTCATCTTTAAATTCAACACGATTTTGCTGTGCTTAAGTATCTGTGTATATATGTTAAAGCCTGTTGTAAATCTTAATTATTGAAAGATAATTCAAATTGAAGTTTGAACCAAGAGCAACTGTACCTCATTAAAACACCTACCATTTTAGCTGCCTGTACTCCTTATGCACAGCCTGTTTTCTGTCTTAATTTCCTCAGGCGAGGAACTACATGTCTTCTATACACACTCACTAGTCCCTTAGCGCTACTGCAATAAAGCCTTGCTTGCTGAGACCCTCAGGCTGCTTCTCTCCTCTTTTCTTCTACTCTTACAACTCTTCTGTTCCTCTCATCTCACCTCCAGCTCCAGTCAGGCAGCCAAACAGGTAACTATACAACAATAAGCCTTATGTTTGTATATGGTTGGCGATTTTAGCTCACAAATAGGTATATGTCAAGTGAAGCTGAACATGCGTGCGCTGTGGCCCAACACAAACCTCACCCAGGCATGCAAGGAGCACAGAAATTATGATAATTCTTGTATTGCTTTTGCTTGTCTCCTCCCTTCTCTCTTAGAAATGCTGTAGAAAATCCTTAGCTAATGGTCTTTTGTTAAGCAAATCCAAGCTGGAATTTTTCCTCCCTTCAGTGCATACAGCTGGCCATCAAGGAGGGAGGTAAAAACACTGGTCTGCCAGAATTTCTGCCTCACTGGGTCATTTAGGAGGGTGGGTCAGATAGTGGGACTCGGCAGCTGCAGTGTTGCCAGCAATCTCATTTAGTGCTACAGTGTTGAGAGCAGGCAGCTGAGAGGCAGAGTCGGAAACCTCCCCTGCCTGCTGTTTGGGGGAGGTGGGCTCATTTGCCAATCAATCAATGGGATCTCATCAGGCCTTTAGCGAGCTGACAGCAAGACAGAAAAGCATGAGTCTTTGCAAGATTAGTAACATGTGGAGTGAGACGCGGGGTCTGACATTCAGAGTCTAGGTTATACCTGCCTCCCCTTAGCCTAGACTCCCTTTTACAGTCCCCCCTTGCTCAGGCCAGCGGTGCTTTAGCACCCATCCTTTCTCCTTTGGGGCTGCCTGTGGTCTGGCAGTGAGCGGCGCTGGGATGGCAGTGCCATAACCACAGCCCTGAATGGGCACACCAGTGCCCGACAGCTTGCGTTAGCAAACTGCTTCTGAGCATCACTGCCCCGCGCCCTGTCCTGACAAAGGATAACAAAGATGTAAAATACATCAGCGTTAAAATACTAAACCTTGTTTCATTGGCATTGCAGTTCTATATTAAGAACTGTCATCATCTTTACCTGCACATTACTGCTATCTTCAGCATGAGTCAGGCTTCCCCCGAGTCCCTTTGAGCTTTCCCTGCCACCGGAACTGCCGCTTCTTTGACAGAGGCCTCAGCTCAGCAGTGCACACATCTGATTTCCAGCTGCGGGTCTCTGCAGTTTGGGATGACTTCTCTCATCCCCCAGCCCTGCTTCCCCTCCTGCAGCACTCAAAGCAACTGCAGCCAGCAACCTTGTCTTTCATCTTGTCTTTCAAGCCCCTTTCTCAAGGGTTCCAGCAGGGACATAAGTTTTCTCTGGCCAGTCCTGTTTCCCTCTGCCATTCGAGGCATGGCTGTGTTTTGCCACCAGGCCCTTTGAGAGGTGGAAGGAAAAGGTAGCTGCAAAACCCTCAGCTCTGCACCTGGAAGGAGGAGGACATTAAGGAACATAAAATAGCTGGCAATGGCATCCTACCATCCCCTCCGCCATCCTCTGCTGGCTAACACTGACAGATAGCTGCCCTACCTGAGAAAGGAGGTGGGATCCCTTGAGGATGGGAAAAGGTTTAATCATTTATGTTAGTTTGGGACTAATCCCTGAGCCCAGTTCTGATTTCTCTACCAAAGTAGGGTCCGAGCTGGAGGAGGAAGGTGGCAGCATCCTGCCCCCTCTGCCAAGGCACACTACGGGGAACAGATCACAGCACCCAGTGAGCCCTGTCCTTCAGAGCATGTGGCAAAGGACAAAGCCAGAGATGAAGCCATGAGCTCTCTCTAAACTCTTTGCAAAGAGAAAGAGGAAAGGAGTTCCCGCTCCTCCCTGGGGTGGGTCACCCGCCCGAATCCAGATGAGAGCAGTATGGATATCAAAATGACAGGGTAGACTCTTTGAAACTGTACTTGTGAGGTCTGTGGCTGCCCTAGATAAACCCTGCCTGCCTCTCTCCGCGCTGTCTGGTGAGACTTCAGAAGAGAGGAGCGGGAGTCTTTATGCTGCACCAGGTTTAACAACCAAGCTGCAATGCCGAGCTGTCCCCAAGGGCCACCATGCCCCGGTGATCTGGCAGCAGCCCCAGGTGCCATCCAAACAGCTTTTCCAGGTACTTCTGCAGCAGGAGAGAGAAGTGTCGGGGCATGCCACACACAAGAGCTTACACAGAGATCCCCGACCCCGCTCCAAGAGGAAATGTATTAAATTAGGGGCCACTATCACTCTGAAATAGAATTCCTGCCAACCTAATTAATGAAAGCTTAATCAGCAGATTGGTTAATCATAAACCTATTAAATAACTAATTGAGCTCTAAGGCTGTTTGTCAAATTTCCAGACAATGGCAATCTTGCTAAGGGAGAGATCATGTCAGTAATCCTGTTAAGGGAGCAAGTTTGCTGTGCGGGATGGCTCTCTGGCTGAGCTGCTTCTGATCCAAGTACCCAGGACTGGGGCTGATAAATTGAATAGCAGGAAGAGGCACCCTGGGCTGTACAAATCCTGTTCTCCCATAGAGATTCGTAGTAAACAGGCAATTCATCTAGTGAAACAATGCCTGAAAGTCCTCTTCTGGGGAGCAGAGTATTTGGAGGGCAACATGCTAAGTTAGTAACACTCATTCCCTTTTCCAGGGAAGAAAACAGTAAGTATCATACTGCAGAGCAGGGATTTCTCAAAGCGTGGTGGGGTGAGGAGTATCCATCCATTCAGCATGTTGACCAGCCTGGTTGCCTTTCTCCATCTGGTGATGGTAAAACAGAATGGATGAAATATATGACATTTTGCTGCTAAATCAAAGTCAGAAAAATGGCTGGGACTGTCAGCTGCAGTCCAATCCTGGGAACAAGAAAAGTCCAAGGGTCCTCTCCAAGCAGGATGCTGGAGTCAGCGAGGTGCCAGTCCCTTCCAAGCTCACGTGCTGCCTGTGGCATTAGTACTTCTGTCCTTATTTGTTTTGGCTACTAGATGGGAACTCAACAAGTCATTCCAAGCAGTGGTATCTGCCAGCCAGTGCAAGCTTTCCCAATTACAACATATTAAAAATAAGTTAAATCTGTAGTTTATGTAGGCTACAAAACACGTGCTCTCTGCCATACACCAATCATTTAGTGTGTATTTTAGACTCATACAAGCATGGACATTTGACTAAGTGTGTATGCAGTTCAAGCCTGCTTATGTCAGACTCTATTCAAGTGTTTTTTATACACTGTAACTGAAGGCTGTGAGTATTCATCTAAGCAAGTTTGTACTGTTATTCTCCTAAATACACATCACACTTACTACGTGCATCAGTGACCTTAATGCTTCTTTATAGAACATCAGGACCCATAACAAATGTGATGTGGGCAGTAATATTAACTCTGTTTATCTGGTAGATTATGCCTTTAGCATGAGTGATGCTTTAAATGAACAGAGCTATTTAAATGGAGAGTTAAATTGCACTTAATAGACTCCTTTTTTTTTTTTTTTTTTTTGTCTGCTACACCATACAGCAGGGTCAAGCAAATGGCTTTGACTTAAACCTGTGTTCAGTTGAGTAGAAATGATGAGGGGACGTTTGCAGAAGTTCTTTCCAGGTGAAATAACATAATTCTCTCTGTCCCTTTAAAATATGTTAAGGGAGAGAGTAGCTCAGTTTTATGGATTATATTTTGTAGAGTTCAGTTTGTAAACGAACTTTTTAGCTGGGCTTGTCAGGATGCAAACACTTCCCCTGATATCTAACTTTGTTCTTCTGGCTGGCAGGAAGAATATTCTTTGAAAAGTACATGAAAATACAAAATAAATCCCTTTGTGAAAGTAAATGTGAAAAATGAAAAAAAAACCATTTAAATAAAATGGATGCTGTTCATATATTCCCGTTTTGACAGTGATTGATAAATGAAATCTTTATATGCAGTATTTTGCAGCCATTAAGAATAAAAGTGTCAATCCTTAAAAGTTAGGTGAAAAAGCACAGGCTGAACCACAACAAAATGCCCTTGTGAACTGGGAGCTGCGACAATAGATGCCTTTGAAATCAGTACAGAAAGATGTTCAAAGATGGAGAGAGGTGAATTGCTGCCTGCTGCTACGTAGTCACAACCCGTCTAAATAAAATGGCTGCAGGAGCAGCTCAAGCAGAGGAATGTGAGCCAGGTATCTCGGTTCTCTCTTCCCCTGCTGCCACAGATGTTCTACATGGCTTTAAGCTAAACCAGTTAAATAGTAAAATACAACTTACCGTTTTACAAAGATCATTCATGATTATGTTGTGCCATGAAGAGGTAAAATGCTCTGTGTTCAAAATAGTAATTTTTTTCCCTAAAGTGTACAGCCATAAGGTTTTCTTTGCTAGATGGCTAACTGCACTGGATGCCCTGCTCTCCTACGCGTCAAAGCCCAATAGTGGATATAAACAAAGAAGTCATTCCTTCCTGTAATCACATGAGGGTCAGATAAATGAGCTTTGGAGCTGGGATAGTGTGGCTAGCGGACATGCTGCTGGAACATAAAGCCACTTTTGGAGATGCTTGTGGTGTAAGTAGATGATAGCTTTGGTCGGGACCGGAGCACTCATTTACCTGTCCTCCTCTGTGCTAAGGAGTAGCGTGGCGCTTCAGTTTGGTGTGTGTTTTCTGAAGGGAAACACAAAAAGTAACATCAGCCAGGCCATCAGAAACCTCTCTGTAACTTGTGCAGGCAGTGCTCTAGGTGAGCGTTGCCCCAGAATGAGCCCTGCCTTACTGTGCGTACAAAGAACTGACTGCTTGTTGTAGTAGCTCCTATACGAGAAGTTAAGAGCTGCATCCTTGAATAAGAGATGCAAACATTGTTTTTGTACTTCCTGGGTCATTTACCAGTTCTTTGTCTGGTCAGGCCTTCTTGGGAGCTGAAAGGAGCTTAAAACCACTCAAAGCCCATTGGTGTTTGTGCCAGCTCTCAGCCATGCCAAAGGGACAGAGCAGCAGCCACATCAACAAAACATAAGGAAATGCAGCTACTTGGATGTTTAAAACCTGGTCCAAGAGGAACCTTGGAAGACAGAGTTATATGCCTGCTCTTGCTAGCCAGTTCTCACAATTAGACGTAGTTCACTAATTTCCCCAAATTTGGCTGGGTCAGCAAAAGCAACAGCTGAAAATACTGTGTGTTGCTCAGGTTGGTAATTGGACGACTTAGCTATCTGACCCTTGCTTATCTGAACAGTCTTTTCTGAAGCTGGGTGAAACAATCCTGATTCAGATGGCCTGTCCTGAATAATCAACACTGACACCCAGCACATATCAGCTTGAAACCGTATTCCCTGTATTCAGAGCAGGGGGCTGGCCTCAGACAGATCCTTTTTGTTTCTGCTACCCCTGTTTAGTAAAAATCGCTTTTATTTTGCCTTTCTTTGCGATGCAGGGAGGCACAGCCATCAGCTGCACTAATGCCACCCGCGTGGTCACACTTACACTCTTCAAATCTCCCCAGGGAGCACAGCCCTCACCAGGATCAGCGTGGCCCTGGCACACAGCTTTCTCATACCTCCCTTTCTATACAACCTGCAGGCAAAGCCCCTATTGATGTACGTACCCTGAAAGCTCTCCAAGAAGCGACACAGTCCTCGCTGACAAATACGCTCTGTCAGAGGTGAAAGGTAATGAAGGTTTCAGTGTTAACTAGATGCATGCTAATGTCCCCAAGCTAAAAGATGCAAGTGAGCTAAAATCAGGACTCGGGCTTGAAGTGGAAGCTGTAGTCAACACTTGGTTCTTTCTCCCTCTGTTTGCCCATGACTCTGTTCATCATTCAGCGGGATCTGGCTGACGAGACCTCGGTGGGGCCAGAAGCCAGAGCAGCCAAGCCCCCACACACCTACAAAAGAAGCCCTTAGGGAGCACTGGTGACCAGGAGCACCGCGAACAGGCCAGGCAAACAGGGTGTGGCGCAGCAGCAAGGTCGTGGCGCGGCAGTTTGTGCGGCAGTTCGTGCGGCAGGGCTTGCAGGAAGGACGCTGAAGCTCTGCCAGCTCGACCAGGGAGCAATGGTATTCACCCGGCAGAAGGCCACGGCCTCTCTAAGCTCTGCACCCATCACGACTGATGCAGCTACGCAGACATAGCTCCGATAGGAACACGCTGACAGGCAGGTG
>NW_008824191.1:39415-41936 GCF_000699105.1 Pygoscelis adeliae | reverse complement strand
TATTTAAAAGACGTGTAGATGTGGTGCTTAGGGACATGGGTTAGTGGTGGACTTGTCAGTGCTAGGTTAACCGTTGGACTTGATCTTAAAGGTCTTTTCCAACCTAAACAATTCTATGATTCTGTGATCTAAACAGACAGATTAATTTTATTTACTGTGTAATGTAAATTCTCAGCTTGCTTAAGAAGGTAGAATTCATCAGGAATCGCTGCAGTCCTCAGCCTCTGAAATGGTTCGGCTGACCGTGGGGGACAGAGAGGCAAATACAACCCAAAATGTCACCTCATAGTCCTTGAAGATGGAAAAATGCAACTCTGTCACACCGGATTAATTTCTCTTTGTCTTCCCACTGCAGCAAATCCCATGGACTCACACTGCACTGTCCGCATAGCAGGAAGCTCTGTCTCTTCATGGTCAGGCAGGTTCACAAGCAATTGAGTTAGCGAGGTTCAGCCAGCAGCTCTCAGCAAAGAGACAGGAGTAGTCAGCATCTGCGTGCTTCCAACCCACAGTGCAAAGGAAGCAAATCGTCCTCGTCTGCCACTAAATGGTGTTTGTGCTGATGAGGCTGCCTCAGTTGAGGGGGATGCACGTAGTCAAGCACAGTGGCAGTGAGAGGCAATGGCATCCTAAACCACTCTCCACTCACCACTGTCTGACCATAGCCAGAGTCACTCGCTATCTTGGGACAAATGGGAACCGTGGATTTGGGGGGTTCTGACCCTCCAAATAGCTCTTCAGCATAGTACAGGGTGATGTTCACCAAATTCCTGGGTTGTCTGCTTTGCCTGATATCACAAAAGGAGCAGTTCTGCAGGAGACTGAAGCATACGGCTACTTTGCCATTTCTGGTTTGGGGCAGAGTGTAGGCAAAACCAATGCCCCCCTACATAGCAACATGTACCAAAGAAGCTGTTCAGCATTTCATTTTTAAAAAAACAGGAAAACGTTATTAAAACTGGTTATGATTTTGTTTAAACTCTGAAACCAGAGGAGTAATTGTAAGGATTTATTCAAGTCTGATTTTTAACATAGACACATTCATATTAAGTCCATTCTGCTTCACATGCTCCATTACTATTTTCCCTCATCATAAAGCAGCTAGAAACATCCAGCCAGCTGAACAGGTAACCATTTTAAATTGCACTAAGTAATACAGCAGTGCTTGAAATAATTCATTAGGGCTGTAGCTGTTCCCAGTGGTAAGGGGAGAATTCTTGACTTAGACATGACTCTCTAACAGAGGTTCCCTGTGGGAGTGTGCTTCATTTGTCAGCATGCAGTTATTTGCCCATCCTCTGACACATCCTAAATCAGGCAGGTGAAAGCACACCAGGGCAGGGACAGTTTGCTGAGTGCTTAGCATTCTGGGGCACCATCTTATTGAGGACCTTTCTGTGCAGCATGTGTGCGTGCATGGCATACAAGACCATTGCCAGACAGGATGCAAGGCCGGGCCAGTTATGGTCCTGATTGTGTCTGCAGCATGCATCTCCTTTGCTCCTTTATACTTAGGTGTTATCCCTGCCTTACTGAAAGCTCTGCGGGCTTCTTTGGCTGTTGTTTTGTAACCAGTAGAGCTTACCTTGAAGCAGCACTTGGGGCAGATGCTGAATGGCTCAGATGGGGTCAGCGAGCGGAACGGGCTAGTGTGAGGCTAGCACAAAGGTAGCAGCTTGCTCATTGAGCAGATTCATCTTTTCTTTAAATGATTTTAAAGTCATAAGGGGGCAAAGTCTTAAAGATGAAGTGACAAGGTGGACAAGAAAGGAAGGGCGAGATGTGATGTGGTTGGCAGGTCCAGATGAAAGGCTGTCCTGCATACTGTTCAGAGCAGTACAGTGGTGTCAGAAGGATCCTAGACCCCCTCCTCAGACACACACAAACACACACACGTGCTGCTCCACATGTTCCTCTTCTGACACAATGTCCACGATTAGCTTAAGTGGAACTGGTGCAGCCAAATTCCTCAGTGCATCAGGCTGACAGCACAGCTGTCTCTGTTCTCCGAGCTCTCCACAGAAACAGAAGCTAATGCCGCTTTTCTCCACTCAAGCATGGAGCCAGGTAGATTACCTGTGGCAGGTTGACCCTGGCTGGATGCCAGGTGCCCACCAAAGCTGTTCTATCACTCCCCCCTCTCAGCTGGACAGGGGAGAGAAAATATAACAAAACTTTGTGGGTCGAGATAAGGACAGGGAGAGATAGTTTACCAATTACTGTCATGGGGAAAACAGACTCAGCTTGGGGAAATTAGTTTAATTTATTACCAATCAAATCAGAGTAGGATAATGAGAAATAAACCCAAATCTTAAAACACCTTCCCCCCCACCCCTCCCTTCTTCCTGGGCTTAACTTTACTCCCCATTTTCTCTACCTCCTCCCCCTCAGCAGCGCAAGGGGATGGGGAATGGGGGTTGCGGTCAGTTCATCATGCGCTGTCTGTGCCACTCCTTCCCCCTCAGGGGGAGGACTCCTCACACTCTTCCCCTGCTCCAGCGTGGGGTCCCTCCCACGGGAG
>NW_008824191.1:30504-39154 GCF_000699105.1 Pygoscelis adeliae | reverse complement strand
GTGTGGGGTCCTCCATGGGCTGCAGGTGGATATCTGCTCCACTGTTAACCTCCATGGGCTGCAGGGGGACAGCCTGCCTCACCATGGTCTGCACCACGGGCTGCAGGGGAATCTCTGCTCCAGTGCCTGGAGCACCTCCTCCCCCTCCTTCTTCACTGCCCTTGGTTTCTGCAGAGTTGTTCCTCTCACATATTCTCACTCCTCTCTTTGGCTGCAGTAGCGCAGTTTTTTTCCTGCTTCTTGAATATGTTATCACAGAAGCGCTACCACCGTCACTGATGGGCTTTGCCTTGGCCAGCAGCGGGTCCATCTTGGAACCGGCTGGCATTGGCTCCGTTGGACATAGGGGAAGCTTCTAGCAGCTTCTCACAGAAGCCACCCCTGTAGCCCCCCCCTGCTGCCAAAACCTTGCCATGCAAACCCAATACATTACCCAACACAGCAACCCAGCTAATAATCAGACAGGATCTTCAGACTCCTAATTGAGCATACTTGTTAATGTCAAAGGCACATGCAGGCTGCTTCATGTCCTCCCAACCTCCTCTGCTCTATCCTGTTTCTTCAAGGAAGTGTTTGTCTGGAAGATTAGTGAAAAGCCAGCAGGAACCTGGGCTTGGTTAAAGCTGTCTCTCCCCTAGCCATACCAGCCCTGCTGGTATTGCTAATGATTGCCTGTTGGTTATAACAAAACTTTGGCCTGTACTCGCAGTGTGCTTAGTCACCCATAACCATTTCATGGGAAGGGGGATGACAAACCAGGAGTGTGAGTATTTCACTGGGTGCAATGGTAGAACAGCCAAGTGAAATGAAAGCTAAACAACTTATTTCAAATACTTGCAAATGCCATGTAAAGAGCATCGTTGGAGCTCTGCTGTTATACTGCTGTTTTACTGCCAGTAATCAGTGATTTCTCTGATGTAGCTGGAGAGCAGCCTTGTTTCGTTCTGGCTTCCCCATCTCCAAGTCTCTGTCCTTCACCTTGTATCTATCTCTGCTGTATTAGCTTTTCATTGATCATCCAACAGCAAACTCACCAGACACGAAATAACCAGTGGCTGGAAATCACAGTCTTCTGTTTTTTTGTTTGTTCTTGTATGTCCCATTTTCTCTGTATTTGACAGGAGTGCCTGTTAACCTTTTCTCATTCTTCTGGTGCCCAAGAGTTGCCCAGAATTAGGCAGTTCTGTAGGGTCAGCATCGACTTTCCATCAAGCTGTGTTGCCATCCTGGAAGTTCATTGCATGTACTGGAATGCTGCAGGCAGCACAGGCAGTCACAGACATGGAAACCCTTTTCATAGCCAGCACCAGAAACTGCCAAGTGCTGAGGACAAGCTATGCCTATCCCCTCTGGTGGGACCATGCCCTCAATGTCTCAAGCTAAGCAGCAGCCTTGAGGCTGGGGGAGACATGTGGGAACACAGGTCTCATCTAAGTCCAACGGGGAATACTTGACTACCATATCAGAGAATCTGGAATGACTCAGAAGGAAAGAGCATCTTAGCTGTTCATTCCCTGAGAATTGCCCAGGTGCATAGTTGCCAGGTTTCACACAAAGGTTAGCACAGTTGGGTCAGTGGAGGGTTGTGATCTTAGGATTCATGCTCATGTGGGTGTAGCATCAGCCAGTATGGGGCAGACACTAAAGAAAAATGCCATTTACTTATCAAGGCTAGGTTGTGGTTCCTTCTCTCACTTTGTCTTTACTGTGCTGGTTATGTGTCTGATTGCAGATTCTATGAGAACTACTTTAATTCGTGAAATTACAGGGTTTTGTTAAAATGTTGGACCCTGAAAGTAACATGTTCAGAAGTGCCTAAATCAATCACATTTCTAAAAGAACTCAGGTACTTAGAGTTTGGGAACCTGGCCTTCAAACAAACATCTGAGGGCAAAAACCAGATGAGCTGGAAACCAGGGAAGGAGCTCACTACCTAGAAATGGGGTTCACAAACTCCACCTGCTACACCAGGAGGAAGCATCACACAGAACAGGCACTGAAAACCTCCTTCTCCCATTCTGATGGACCTGATGTTTGGTGTGCAAGGCTGGAATTTATAGCCCAGAATTACTGCAAGAGATTGGTACCCAAAATCTCCCTTGGGTGATGGTGGAAGCAGCAGTAGTTCAAAATACTTGTAAGGCTCAGATACTAGGTTTCCTTGCCTCAAAGCCTGATGTGACTCATGCACATCTCCACCACCTTCCAGGAGCTTGTCCTAACACACCAGGGCTCAGTAGGCCTCGCATTCCCCCTGGAAGCCGTTGCATTTTGGCCACCAAGGACTCAGGATTCATAGCATCCAAAAGGGTGATGAACTGTTGATTCATGCTTGAGAAATCTGGCTGTGGACACAGGCATGGATGTTCCTACCACACTTACATTGCATTGGGATTGTTCACTCCAAGCCACTAAGTAAGTGAAAGAAGGGGTTAAATAGGAAATCTCATATCGTTCAGACCCACACATTGCAATAGGACTCAGTAATAGCATAGAAATAGTCATGGAGAGACCTACTAGAGGAAAAAGGCACTTAACGAAAGTCCAGATTCATCAGCTGAATGAGTAATCTGAGTTGGAGAAGAGCATTAGTGTTTGTACCGAGCAGTCTATAGAAAGCAGAGAGTGCCAGTCCATTTCAAAGGCTTAGGCAGGCCTTAACTCCTTTGACAGAAAATGAAACCTGTAACCTTGTTTCTGGGTCAGGTGCCTTTTGTGAATTATACAGCCTCTTAAAGCATTGGTAGCTTGTCTCAGCTTTGTGTATTTGTGGTCAGCGCTGGAGCTTCTGGTGTAGATGGGTGGAAGTTGGGTTGTATTTAGGGTTGTAAACATTTGCCTCCATAAAACCCTGCTTTATCCCTCTGTGTCTGAATAGCAAAATTCACGTGGCCTGCAAAATACCAGCCTTTTATTCCGGAGACAGAGATAACATTTGCAAGTTCCAGTCCTGAGAAATTACTCTGATTTAAGGTTTTGACTTCAATCATGTATCAGTCTCTTTGTTGCTGATGCCGGAGAGAGTTATTAATCCGATCCTTTTCCTGCCAAGTTCAATGAGCATTTTTTCATCTCTGCTGTCAGCAAGAGCAGGGCTGGGCATGGTTTGTAGGAGTATGTACTCTTCCCTGCAGGTTCCTCAGCCACACTTATCATCATGATCTCTAGGCACCTCTGCTCCTTATTTGTCCCTCAAAAAAGGCAGCCTTGGACATGTGTCCCCCAGCTCTTACCTGTGTGGAAGGGACAGAGTTGGCCCACGTTGCACTTGTACACCCTGGTAGGCGTGCCACTTTTCCATGACAAGTGGGAAAAGGTGCTTTTCTCTCCAAGTGGAATAAAACCTGCAAGGGAAAAAATATATCAGCACATTTCACACACCGCAGGGGAAGCAAAAGCAAAACAAATTCATTATTCAAGTCCCCAGCCAGCAGTCTGGTAAACCCCTATTGTTCAGGAGTGCCACAGAAATAGTTCCCAACATTTTCTCACACTCTGGAGAACGTTTTTAACCGGTCCCTTTCCTGCCTTGCTGGCCCCACGCTCAGCTTTTTTTTTCGTTGCAGGATGAGATTGGGGCAGTTAGCTCAACTTTTGCAGCTAACTGCTAACTCAACCCAACTGATCTCCCACAAGAAACAAGGAAGGACTTTGAATCAGAAAACTGAGTCAAATAGGACTTTGACTATATGAAAGCCCATCATCCATGGGCTCCTATCCCTGCTGGAGGCAGGGCCATATTAATACAGCACAGACATTGCATACCTGTAGAAGGCTTAGCTTTAGGACCTGAATTCTAGTTGTGATCCTGTGGTGAGAAGTTATTAACAGAAATAGTCTCTCCTGAAGGAGAAGCTAATTTAAATCCCCTCTTGCACTGAATACATAAAGCTTGAAGTATTGTCCGTGTTTTAAGGTATGTTTCAGCAGCGAGTAGAACATGCTCTGAAAATTTAAGCAAACAATATGCTGTTTAAAAATACAGCTGTAAAATGTTTCACTTTTTTTTTTAAATAAAGAAAGCAAGCTCTCAAGAATCAATGTGAGACAAAAGAGACAGACACATGGGGGACATCAGAGATTGCCAGGAGGAGAAGCAGGGAAGGCAGCAACACTTTCTGCTGTAGGGTCTGTTAGTCTGGTGAGTTGCCGTCTAGGGAAGCAGTAATAACTCAGGCCTGGTGTCAAGCTAGGCTGGACTAACACTAAATGGTGGTGCTGCTTTGATGGAGACGCTTTCCTATCCCCCCTGAGCCTCTCAGTGGCAGCCTCAATAGGAGGAGAAAAGGTAGAAGGATAAATTCCCTTGCCCGGCACAAAGCACAGTCTTAGGGTCCATGCAGCAGCTGGGTGCAGATAGAGACAAGGTCTCTGCCCTTTCTCTGCCTCAGCTGGGTGTCATGCAGAAGCTCCGGGACCATCTTAGTGTGGCATTGTCAACAAGCTGCTGTGAGTCAAGGTACAATAGTTTTAGCCCCTGGTGACCGTGAAGGCAGTTGGACACAGCTCATCTGGCCTTTGCAGTGTTCCTCCTTGGGAGACGGAGAGCTCATGTCCTTTGCTATTAATTCTGCTATGCCTTTTGACACTATCAAATCTAAGTTTCTGCAGCTGTGGCCAGCCAGGCTGTTGCCCTAATTTTGCTTTTCCCTTTTGTATCCCATATGCAGAGAAGCAGAGGGAGCTGGCTCGGAAGGGCTCCCTGAAGAACGGCAACATGGGAAGCCCAGTTAATCAGCAGCCCAAGAAGAACAATGTGATGGCACGAACAAGGTAAAGGACTGGAAAAGCACTCAGCTGCACTCTAAGCTGCAGTCCCTCATGGCCTTAGGATGGGCAAGGACAATGTTCATTGCCATTCGCCTACTGCTGAACATGCTGCGAGAGCTCCTTCCCGGAGCTAGCAGGCCCAAATGCTCCATGCTGTGTTGCATCCCATCCCCTGGGGAGGTGCAGGAACAGCTGAGCCCAGGACCAGTGACAGTGCAGCCTGCAGGAGGCAGAGGCAGCCCAGCCTGGTCGAAATCAGGGGTTTGAGACAGCTGTCTTGCATGTTTTGGGTAGCCTCATGTAACACATAATCCTGCCAGCAGGAGAGGTACGATGCTGCTTCATGTAACGCAAACTGGTTTAGAGCTTAGTTCTGCCTTGGCTGCTTTTATCGCAGTAGTTACCCTTCTCCTTTTTGATGATGACCCCTTCCCCATACTGATTGACTTAATGAAGGCTTGTAAATAATCCATCTCTATATGCTTTGCTATATACCTCCTCCGCACTTTGAACAGCATGGTCATACTTTGCTGGAGCTGCTTTGGCACATCTCTGTATGACAGTATCAGACAGTGCTACAAACTGCTGTAAACAAAGACGTTCCCAGCTGAATACTTTCTTCTAGAGTATTTCTATTTTTTCCATACAAGCTTCAGTACACCAATGTATTACTTACCTGCATTCAGGAGGCAGGAACCCCCCTGAGCCCATGGGATTGCACACTTTGCATGCTACTAGAAAGGTGGCAGTTTTTAGTGGAGGACCTCACTTAAAATGACAGAAGAATCTGCGTGAATGCTGTGTGTTTACTGATGAATGGCAAAGTTGCCTGGATTACCATATATTGAGTAGAACAGGAGCTGCAGGTCAGAGCCTTTCTGTATGCAACATATCCAACAGATGAGGTTCCTTGTTCACATTAATTCCCAAAATGCAAAATAGTAGTCATAAATCACTAATTTTACAGGTAGGCACCTGTACTTATCCCATTTTCTCTCCCCTACCATCTTCCTCCACTAATTTCAGTGTTTCTAAATCTCTCAAGCAGCAAATCTGCTACCATTCTTCTTGGGAAGCTAGCATGCAGCCTATTGCCAAAAGAAACCAGTCTTGCCAGCTTGTATTTGGAAGACAAAGATGAACAGTGGGCGTGGAAAACCCAGCTGAGAGCATTTGCTGAATTTCTTTCTGCATGTTGGTGGAATACACTGCATTGCTCCCTGCTCTGTTTGGTGGTTGAGACCATATAAAGGAGCCAGGCCCTTTGTGGCAGCAAGAAATTCAGCAAATGCTCTCAGCTGGGTTTTCCACGCCCACTGTTCATCTTTGTCTTCCAAATACAAGCTGGCAAGACTGGTTTCTTTTGGCAATAGGCTGCATGCTAGCTTCCCAAGAAGAATGGTAGCAGATTTGCTGCTTGAGAGATTTAGAAACACTGAAATTAGTGGAGGAAGATGGTAGGGGAGAGAAAATGGGATAAGTACAGGTGCCTACCTGTAAAATTAGTGACTTCTGCTTGGAGAGGTTGCTGTTTCCGAGCTGCCGATTGAAAGAAGAGTGATTTGAGTGGGGAAGAGCAGAGCAGTGACACCTACTGACAAAAACTTTCAAACAGCCAGCTCAGTTTTATTCCATTTGAGCACTGTTCAGAGGACGTGTGGACCCCTCCACAGCCAAGCATAGCCTGCTGGTAGTAGACTTGCTTTTCTTAGTTACTTTTCACGCAGCTTTTATAAGCATCCCTTGGGATTTGCAAAACAGAGGTTTGGAGCCAATGCTCTAGTAGCAGATGTAGCCAAGCTCCGTTGTTCCCACGTGGCTGGGAGGTGTCTGGCACAGCGTCTCACCAGCCCAAGTCCCTTCATCCCCCAGCTCCCTTGGCTTTCTGGGAATCAAGCTGCACCACAAGCACAGCCCTAGTAATATCTCGGAGTGGTTCGGTCTGTCTTGCCACAGACAGGGCAATCTGTGCTGGTTTTGGCTGGGATAGAGTTAATTTTCTCCATAGTAGCTAGTATGGGGCTCTGTTTTGGATTTGTGCTGGAAACAGTGATGACAATACAGGAATGTTTTTGTTACTGCTGAGCAGGGCTTCAACAGAGTCAAGGCCTTTTCTGCTTCTCACCCCACCCCACCAGCAAGTAGGCTGGGGGTGCACAAGAAGTTGGGAGGGGACACAGCTGGGACAGCTGACCCAAACTGGCCAAAGGGACATTCCATACCATGTGACGTCATGCTCAGCATATAAAGCTGGGGGAAGAAGAAGGAAGCGGGGGGACGTTTGGAGTGATGGCGTTTGTCTTCCCAAGTAACCATTACGCGTGATGGAGCCCTGCTTTCCTGGAGATGGCTGAACACCTACCTGCCGATGGGAAGCAGTGAATGAATTCCTTGTTTTGCTTTGCTTGTGTGCACGGCTTTTGCTTTACTTATTAAACTGTCTTTATCTCAACCCAGGAGTTTTCTCACTTTTACCCTTCTGATTCTCTCCCCCATCCCACTGCGGGGGGAGTGAGTGAGCAGCTGGGTGGTGCTTCGTTGCTGGCTGGAGTTAAACCACAACACAACCCCAGGAAGGCAGAAATGCCACAAGCTTGTTCAAGCAGCTTCTTTTCACAGTATAACAGTTGCAGTATAATGGGAGATACTCCAGTGGGATACACTGCAAAACGTCCAGGTTATGGTTTAAGTCTGAACTGTTGGCTTCCTCTGGTCTCTGCAGGAGGAGAATAAGCTAAAGCCATTTCCCCCCTTTTAACAGTTCTGCTGTTCTCATCAAATATGTTTTCCTTCTTTCAGGCAAACCACATTGCCTCTCCTAGTCTCTACTCCACCTCCTCCTCCTCCTTCCCCAAGGTTTCTGTTCTTCTGTATTTTCTGTATGAATTTCTGACATCCAGCCTCTAGTACCAGGTTGCCTTCACCGTTCGGTCTTCTCCTGGGGCAGGGGCACAGCCAGCCCTAGAGGTGAAAGGATCTGGATCAGTAAACAAGCTCAGTCTCCCTAAGACCAAATAAAATGTGAACGAGGTTGGGATGATGCTGTCACACTTGCTACAAGCACAGGCAGAGCCCACAACACCATCCGCACCACTTGGACACAGCCAGATATTGCAGTCCACTCTGAGGATTACCTCAACTCGGATTTGTGTCAAAACATATTTCATGTTAAGTGAGCAAAAACAGCAAGACAAGAAGCTCATACTGGGACAGCTGCAGACAAAAGCAGCTACGACTGCTACCCGGCTTTGCTCCAAGGACAGTGGGAAGCAAAAATAAGGACCATCAGGATGTGAGGGAAAGACTTAGAACAGGGGCAGAGATATTATCACAGTTTTTGTCTGTTGCAGAAAAACTGAAGTTCTGTGTTATTAAGAAAAAAGATACTTCTCAAGAAAAAGATGTAGTGATTTTTTCACCACAAAGGGTTCTTCTCCTAGATCCCCTGATAGTGCTTTGTTCACTCATGATACAGTAACAACCATCACTGAGTATATATGGAGCAATTCTGGAGAACTACAGGCCTGCCAGTCTGACCTTGGTGCCGGGGAAGGTTATGGAGCAGATCATCTTGAGTGCCATCACACGGCACATACAGGGCAACCAGGTGACCAGGCCCAGTCAGCATGGGTTTATGAAAGGCAGGTCCTGCTTGACTAACCTGATCTCCTTCTATAACAAGGTGACCCGCTTAGTGGATGGGGGAAAGGCTGTGGATGTGGTCTGCCGAGGCTTTGGTAAAGCCTTTGACACCGTTTCCCACAGCATTCTGGAGAAAGTGGCTGCTCGTGGCTTGGAGGGGTGTAGTCTTTGCTGGGTAAAAAAATGGCTGGACGGCCAGGCCCAAAGAGTTGTGGTGAATGGAGTTAAATCCAGTTGG
>NW_008824191.1:28496-29670 GCF_000699105.1 Pygoscelis adeliae | reverse complement strand
ACGGGTAGATGTGGTGCTTAGGGACATGGTTTAGTGGTGGACTTGTCAGTGCTAGGTTAACGGTTGGACTTGATGATCTTAAAGGTCTTTTCCAACCTAAACGATTCTATGATTCTGTGACTTGAAAACTGGAGAGCAAGAATGGAAGTCAGTATTTCTGATACCCATATGGGCAAGCCGTTGCTGCCAGATCACAGCTTCAGTTCCAGACTTCTTTTCTTCTTGACTTCCTTCCTACATGCTTCAGGAGCAGAAGGACCATGCCAATGCTATGAGAAGGTGTATTGAATTTTGCAAGTGGATCCCATTTTCTCCAGTCCCCTGGTGCAGCAGGTTGGAAATTCTGCATCAGTTTTAAAATTAATTTCTTTAATTTTGCGTTTCAGTGAACACAGCAAGAAAATACAACTAATCATGAACCTATATATCTGCTTTGTGATAATATTTGATGTATTTTACTCTCCCTGAGCCTGCCCATCTTCAGTGCCTGGCAGGCCTTTGTATTGCTAAAATTGTAATGGTTTCCTGAAATTTTCTGATCAGAAGCAGAAAAACATTTCAGGTAGGTAGAGAGCAGTTGGAGCATGGATGAGATGGATTATCATCTTCAGATTTATGTTTCCCAAACTCTTAGTGAAGCATCATTGTGCATCACTGTGTGTTGTTAAAGACCAGTTCTTCATTTGGGAGAAAACCTGAGTTAACCCACTGAATGAGGAGATTTTCATCACTCTTGGTTCCCACCTTTTTTTTTATAGAATCTTATTCCATTTGCTCGGTTTGATTGATCTTATTTTAAATATGAACCGAAGTCTTTGTGCAGTTTTGTGGATGAAAGAACTCTGTTGTGAACTAGGTACCATTGTATTAATGCATTTTCCTTATCCTAGAAGCTCTGAAGCCTGTATTCCATTTCACAAACTCTCTCAGGCAATTAAAGGTGCAAAGTCATCGTCAGCCTTTGTAACACTTCTGATGAAGTGAAAGTTATTATAAAATAATGGGATTCAAAAAAGTGCTAGTCTGACTGGGCTCTTATGCTGCACCCACCAGCTCATATTTCTCATATTACTAAATTTAGGACTGAGACCTCAGAAGTGTTGGGGGAGGCGGGTGCTGGGTAGAGACTCAGGCAGAAAGACCACATCCCTGATTTCCAATAGTAGAATAGTAG
>NW_008824191.1:25223-28466 GCF_000699105.1 Pygoscelis adeliae | reverse complement strand
TTATATATTGCTAGTGTCATGTGCTCATTGCTAGCAAAAAAAAGCAACACAAAAATGAGCAATCTGATAGGACAAGCAGTGCTAGCCAAACAGGTTCACCAGAATGAAGCGTGGAGTGTCCCAACTTTTTTTTCTTCCAGGAGGAGCATGTTCCCAAGGCATGTCCAGTGTTCATCTCTGTGAAGCTGCTCTAAGCTACCCAGAGACAAGGCTTGCTTCCTCTGAATTGCACCCACTTAAACGTCTTCACCGATAAGGGAGGGCTTGCAAGGAAGTGAAACGGAGAAAACCTAACTATCTTATAGCTTTGCCCTAGACTAGGTGTGGTACTGAGCTTTACTGTGTGGTTAATGGACAACATTTAATTATTTCAGGCTCGTCGTTCCCAATAAGGGCTATTCGTCATTAGACCAGAGTCCAGATGAAAAGCCACTGGTAGCCCTGGATACGGACAGGTATGCAAAGTGTTAATAAGATGATACACATTATGGTGCAAGCGAGTTTTCATGCCAGACTGCAGCACTGAACCTAACGAAACTGCTCTTGCAGGCCGCTCGCACTCTTCCTTGCTGTGCCCGTTGGCATATGGCATAACTGTGGTTACTGTTCTGTGTGTGTAAACAAGTAGGAGAGACATGAGTAAAGAGCACTGTGATGGAAAGATCTGAGGGTCACAGATGAAAATTGCTCTCCAGCCTCCCTTGCTGCAACTTCTCTGTCCTTCAAGGACAGCTTCACAGCACGAGAGAGATAGGGCTAACCAGGGAATACAGGTCTCTCTAACTGTTTCCTTCTTTGCTGTATCTTGTCTTTCCCTGCAGTGATGATGACTTTGACATGTCCAGATATTCCTCCTCGGGATACTCATCAGCTGAGGTGAGTTATACTCTCTCCTGCCAACCTTGCCATGAATGCTAATAGTAGAGCAGCCAGAAATGGCTTAGAGTGGCCTTGTACTGCCAGAAATGGCTACACAATGAATTCACTAGTGGTGTAGACTCTGTGAGTCTGGAAGGGGCCATGGCAGAAACTGTGTCATGTTTCTTTCTTCCCTGGTGATCCAATTGGCTCCATCCCCACACTGCTATGGCACAGAGATCTGCCCATCGGCTGTTTTCACAGCTACCTTTGGCTTCACTCAAGCTTTTCCCAGTTCTGCTTAGTCCTGCAGTGTTGGCCCTTTTGGTGCAAAAGCATCAACTTGTCTGTCACGCCAGCTCAGCAATCGTATGCTTGCCAAGGACACAAATAAAGGATCTGAGGGTGTGCTGCAATTTCCAGTTCTTGGGGCAGTCAGGGTCACCCAGTGCGTGTTTACTTGGAGCAGGCAGAAATTCCTGGGAGGACTTGCAGATATGAACTCTAGCCCTTTCAAAGAGAAAAGGCAGGAAGCTCAGGCTTGTTAATCCCTCTGCATTGTTTCTGAATATATTCCCAAGCTTTCTCTGGAATTAGTTGCTCAGCCTTTGGCTACTGCTTCTGCAGGATCTGGTTTTGCACCCAGGGTGCTAAACAGCCATTCTGTACACAAGCTGCTGGGACCTCTTCCCCCTTGTGTCCCTTCCTTGGGCAAAATATGTCTGAAGCACAGAGAAACAGCCAAGAGCAGGGACCAGATCAAATGATCTGGGCCGTCTCTGGGTCCTGATGAAGTTGTTCACCCAGATATTGTTGGACAGCACTTGAATCTGAGATTACGAAGAGCCAAGAGGCTTTACCGCCTTTCAACTGCTATAGTGTGCCCAAGACTGAGTGGAGGGACTGCCCAGATGCCAGTTGGTTTATTAACATTATTATTACATTACTTTAAATGAGGGCTTGTCTTCACAGAAAGATTATTCCAGAATAAAATAGTGTAATGACTTGCTACTCTGGAATATCTCACTCCAGATATTCCTATTCTGGAAGAAGCTAGAACAGAAGGCAGCCTTCACCTGTGGTCAAAAACTGGGATTCTTTCGTTGGTGGGGCAGCTGCCAATGATCAGGAAATATATTCCAGAATAAGGGACCTCCTTCATCTTCTGACTATCAGAAGTAAGAAGTCTCAAGTGTTTGACTGTTTGTCTCTTTGTCTGTAGCAGATCAACCAAGACTTGAACATCCAGCTGCTAAAGGATGGGTACCGGTTAGATGAGATCCCGGATGATGAGGACCTCGACCTAATCCCCCCTAAATCGGTCAACCCTACCTGCATGTGTTGCCAAGCCACCTCCTCCACTGCCTGTCACATCCAGTAGTGAGGCCGGCAGGCTGTGATCAGTGCTTTCCACTATAACTGTAAAACTTAACAGCCATTGCTTCCTCCTATGGTAGGACGTGCACCTCTTTGTGTTCATGGAGCCAGGAGAAACCAAAAAATTCATTTTATGATTGGTTGATAAGTTATTTTAAACTATGGTTAAACAAAAGAGAAGTTGCTCAAAGTGCCAGGCAGTGCCTGGCAGAACTGACTGGTCTGGAGAGCGAATTCTAAGCGGTCCAGAGATACCTCCTTGGTTTGTGTAGGCACTGGGGATGTTTTGTAAGGTGTCTACTCCAAAATGGGCAGGGTCAGATGGCGCTGCAGGTCATCCTGCCCACCGAAACCAATCCATCTGTGAGATCAGGGGTGAGTCTGAGGTGTCAGGGGGTTTTACCAGTGAGAGGAGGTCAGTTCTTAATCCATTCACTAAACCTGTTTCATTTGCATAACCAAAATGATACTGTAACTGGGGCACAGGAATGGGAACGGAGCAGGGCATCCTTTCTTATGGCAAGGCTAGCCAGGACTAGCATGACACAATTCATTCACTTGCGAAGAGGACAAATAAGTGGCATTTCACTGTGAGTCAGTACTAGCTAGAGCTGTTGAGTCACGTATCCAATGCAATCTACCCTTAGCTCCACATTATATTATCACCAAACACATCAGATTCAATCTGCAATCCATCCATGCTCTTCAGGGATTCAGTCCTTGCCCAAGAATACCATACTCCCGAGTTCGGTCCAGTCACATGTACTGACTTCAACCTATACTTAATTCCCGTGAGACCCATCTGCTTCCAGAAGTCTTAAACTTTGTTCAACTAAGAAAAAATGAGTCCTGCACGAGACAGGACTAGAGCTGTACAGTCTGAAGGTCAGTGCTGGAAAAGCTAGTTGAAGAAAGCACATTTTTATAGTGCTCGACTGTTGGTATTCTCTTGACACTGCGTCTCTTGGTGCCTGTGGGAGAGATCTGTTAACGCTGAAGGCATCTGTG
>NW_008824191.1:15112-25191 GCF_000699105.1 Pygoscelis adeliae | reverse complement strand
GGAATATGAACAGCTTCAGCTGAAAAAAATGCATGAGAGGAAACTACTGTTTATCCCATCTCTGCCCACTTGTGAACCAGGCTTGGTCTGTGTTAGAGCTGTCCCATGTCAGGAGCAATTGTGTTTATTTCGTGCTGGAATAGTCAGGAAACCTGGCGTTACATTAGGTTGCTGGACTGAATTGTCAGTTGACCAGCAGGTTGGTTGGAATGCAAAATCATTTCTGGAATTAGGAAACGTGTCCTCTCCCTGGCCAGTCTTATACTGCTGGCTTCAGCATGTGCGGGGCTCAGGCAAGGGTTGGGCTGGCATTTTTCTCGGTGTTGAAATCTTTTGCCACAGGCACAACTGTGTGTTTTCCTGCCCTGCCAGGAGGAAGGACCGCCTGCCTTGGGTCATCACTTGCTTTATAGCCTGGGGAAGGGAAAAAGCAAGGGCAATTCTGAGCTTCCCATCAGAATTCTTGAGTCACAAGGCAGAGCCTGAGCTCCACCCCAACAGACAGATCCCCCATCTGAAATCTGCATGAAGTGAGCTGAGTCTTTAAGAAGTCCTCTTCATGATGAGGAGGAGAGTTATTTAACATCCTGGGGTTTCACTCTGTGCAGTGCAAAGCATGATACCACCCACAGCATGAGCAAAAGAGCAGGCACACAAGATTCCTGGGCTTTATTATTCACTAGCTGGTATGGGCAGCTGTTAAACCTATGTTTGCCCCCCCTCCTTAAAACAGCACGCTGCCACCCTGGCTGATGTCCAGGCAACCATCCCAAAGGCCATAGAAAGAGGACTGAGTGGTGCTGTTTACTGAGCACCCCTGCCTCCTTGTGCAGAAGTGCTGGTTAACTTGCCAGCTCCTCTAGGAAGAGTGTTCCTCAAGTGAATTCATCTCCCTTTCTCACCACCTGGTAATGCTGGGGGGAATATTTCCAAAACGTTTCTAAAGAAGCACAAAGCATCAGGTCTCCAATTCTTGCTTCTTTCTTCATGTGCCTGCTTTCCTCTCCAGTGCTAGCTCAGGTTGAAGTTAGCAAGTTGTCTGGAGGTGGGGGAAGGGCTCTAACAACACTGTGTAGAGAGAAAAGATAAAAGGGAAAAACATTCCTTAAGGAGTCTTTTTTTTTAATGGGAATGTAGTCAAAACCTAACAGAATCACCATGGTCAAACCAAATCCTATAGGACATGACTGAGTCTCTTTAAATCTTCACTCTTCTAAAAAGGGACTTTGCAGTTCAGCATTGGTACCATGCAACATCTTCATCGCATTTATCCTTCTGGGTCAGTCTCTGTGCCTTCCAGCTGGGCTGCACACGCTTAGCCTTTCCCACAGCCCTTGCTCAGGAGCTCGGAGCATTTCAGTGTGCCTGCTAGAGCAACAAGCCATCCTTTTACATGGATCAGCCATGGAGGACTGCAGGTCCCACAGGTCTCATCATGGTGCCATCATGTTCAGTCTAAGACAGAATGAGGCTTGCTGACACTGTATCTCCCAGGGTTAACGCCTCTCCTCTGAAGGACAGACCTTCCCTGAAAACCACTGCCCCATGGCACCACGGCCAAGTCCTTTTATTGCCCCTATTGCTGGTTTTTGCCTGCCATGTGCCCTGAGGCATTCTTCAACCCTGCAACCCTGCAGCTGTCCACAGCCCTTTGCATTGTGTGATGTGCATCTGCTTCTAGCACAACCCTTTAGGGAGAGAGGGAGATGAATTTAAATGTTACACCCAGTGCTTCCTGCAAGTACAGATCAAAGCACAGGCCAAGTATTTTTCCCTGCGCACAGAAGGAGTTGGTTGCACAAATAGCTGGTTTGACCTGACAGTACAGGACCATAAAATGGCAATTTTTTGGCTTCTCCTCTCTATGCTTTGTGTTCATATATTTTATTAGGGGAATAAAGTAGAAAGGGTGGGGAAAAGTAGTTACCTGTGTAGGGTCATTATCAGGAAGGCTGAATGGATTAAGGCAATGCATATGTGGCTATCATAGAAAACTGAACACTAACCCTTCTGAACTGCAGCCCCTTAAGCAGGTTGTGACCACGGGGCACGTATGTCCACATATGGAATATGGTGGACAGCCCATCAGTATGTGTTAACCACAGATTGGGCTGGCTCCCCCTATCTGGTCTCATGTTCAGACCTTTGCTTCAGCCAGAAGGTTTTCCTTGTGCCCTCATTGGAGGTTACACTGTGGTGACTTCCTGGGAAGGTGTATAGATACATGGCTGTTCTGGCACTGCTCTCTTTAGACCAGTCTCTGCCACCATGGCCTGGAGAAGGCAGAAGCAAAAAGCATGGACCCTGACTCTCTGTCGCAGCATTATAAAGCCCTAAAATCTGCAGAGCTGCTGGGCACTCTCCTAAATGCAGGTTGCATGCAAGAAAGCAAATTGTTCCTTATTCCAGTCTTTGCACCAAACCAGATGGTCTTCTCACGCCCCATTTTCAGTCCAAAGTTGTACAGAATACCAAGGGGAATACCATGAAGTATGAAAGGCTGCATTGCTATCCATCTAAATTACCATGCAAATAGGATTTAAGGATATTGATGCTGGCGCCTCCACAAAGGAATTTGCATTTGATGCCTCCTAAAGCCAGAATGGCTTTTTATTGGGATTTTATATAATTTTAATCACCAAATTACCTGAGTTTAAGCAAGTCCTTTCCTTTTAACAGATGTTAATTTTGCCCTAAATGTGAGCTGGCTTTGAAGTCCAGGGTCTCGGCACTCAACTTTGTCTCTCCGGTCTGCAGACTCCCCATTTCCACATGTCTCTGTGAGGAGGAACGTCCTCCTAGTGTTGAGGAAGGTCTTTAGATAGCATGGTCTAGTCTGCTTTTCTGGTGGTTGTATAATAATAAACTTTGGCTGAAAGGAGGCTGATGTCCAGGCAACCATCCCAAAGGCTCATTTGATGTCTTATCAGACATATCTTGAAGCGAACCCTTGGAAGAGCCACTGGATCATATCTGACGTTGCTGCATGTCTACCCCCAACACGTGCGCTTGGCCTTGCGACTGCAAAAGCAGGCAACCAAGCCTGCTGCATGGACTTCGAAAGGAAATTCAGGATGCTCCCCCATGGACAGGATGGACTCAGCTGCTTCTGGTTTCTCTCTCCAGCTCCTTTCCCAAAAGGAGGCACGCGCTCTGCTCAGCTGTGTGCTGGCTGACACATTGGTCTGCGATCTGAGCAGAATCCTTTCCTCTCCATGCAGAGTCTGTCCTTGGGCTGGCCTGCAAGCTGAACAACGGCATGTAGGAGGCTTGAAAAGTACAGCGCCCTGTATGTGACTCCACAGAAACATGAAGATGCTTTTGAAGAAAGGAAGGACCCAGCTGGGCACCAGATGGAATGACAGGAAAAGGAAAACAAGCAGTAACTAGAAAGGTTGCCAAGCGCTGTCTTGGCCTAGGGCAGATCCCAGTTGTCCGAGTTAATCTATCTCAGTACAGTGCTGATACCAGCAGGGAGCAAAGCTCACTTTCAGATGCACACCCCAGAAATACCGTGTCCCGAAGCTGGCACCACAGACAAATACTACTGTGGAGAGTCTGTTGGACTTAGAGCACAGAAAGGATATCTGGGGTCCCTTGCTGCTGTTGGCATGTGGTACACATTTGCTTTAATCTCAGGCAAGTCACATCCCTTCTTGATGTCCATTCCCTTCTGCAGCACAGGGGAGAAACCTGCCTTCCCAAGATGCTACCACCACCCTGCACGGATGTTGCCAAGTGTGTGGCAGGCACCATTGATAGGATAGCTCTGTAAGCAAGATGCAGAAGCATGCTGTAGAAATTTTATGCATATTTTCAAAGTACTACTCTGCTTTCCCTCTGTTTACCAGCTTCTGATATTGATTGCATGTGCCAGAAGGCTGCAGGGTGGAGGTTAGTAGAAAGATTAAACAGCTTTGGGGGAAGGTATTTAGCAAGGATGCGTTTCCCAGTTGTTTGGCAGCTGGCTCTTGCAGAACTGGCTTCTCAATCTGCATGCTGCCACAGGGAACATGTAAGAAGATTTGGTGGCCCAAGAGCACCATCCACTGCTAGTAGAGTTAAGGAACTTAGAGGAGTGCAGCTGGCACAGCGAGTGCTGATGGGAGGGAAGAGGGCATTGAAGGGCTCATCTGGGATATTCCCACAGCAGTTTCGTGCTCTTACTTTCAGCATCCATATCATGATTTGACGGTATAAACTGGCACTTTCGCCTAGGCGCTTCATTTACTTTTCTGTTCTCCTTCAAGCTCACATGGGGTGTGGCCACTCTTACCTAGAATGAAGTAGGCTTTGTCACTTGGCTGCTGCCTGGCTCAGCAAGCACAGGCTACATGTGCCACCATGAATATACCCTGGCTTTGACCTCTACCACTCTTCAGAGCTGACTCTTTGCATCACCCTCCTATTTCTACTCCTCATATCTCAAAAGAAACATCTGCACAGATGGGCAGTGCCACAGGGCAAGCTGGACTAGGTTGAGCCTAAGAGGAAGGCATGGGAATGTCTTCATTTTAAGGTGCTTTTCACCTCTAGGAGGACATTGCATCCTTGTTACTTCCTTTCAAGGCTTTCCTGTGAGAGGGATTGCTCCGAACCTTGAACCACATCTCATCAGACAAACCTGCCTGTCCTACAGAGCCACACAAGCCCTGCAGCAGAAGGGCCAGCAATTTAGCATAGAGGAAGAGGTTGTGACCTAGGATTACCTACAGAATATTAATGCAGGTTTCTCACAGGGGCTGGCATCTGTATTTTAACTCCCTGTATTATGCAATTGAGCTGCTGCATTGCTTCCAAAAAATTACAGCTACATCCCCTCCTTTGCCTCCCTTGACATTGGTGGCAGTCCCAGGATCACAGCAGCTAAATGCTGCCTGGCTCAGCGCTGCTTTGACAGCTTGCTGGGGAGGCAAAGGTTGGGGACTAATTGAGATTACAAGGAGCAGAGCACTGTGGCCATGCAACCGTGCAGCAAGCCATGTCGCAGAGCAGCACGGACACTGACAGGACAGGTTGCAGCTTTCCCTGATGCCTGTGGAGAGCAGCTGTTCCCATTGCTTCCCAGACACACTTGCCACTGGTGGTAGCTCCGAGCCTTGTTGTGCCTGGTCTGTGGAGCCATTTCCATAGTAACAAATGGTGATACAGGCGGTGGGATTGCATCAGTGAGTGGAAGGTACAAAAGAAGGCTCATTAAAATGTCTCCGACGTGTCACTGGAAACCAGCACAGCAGGCACCAGGACAAGAAAAGGCCATGGAAAGGCCATGCTGAGATAAGTCCCATTACCTGGCGAGATGTTTGCCCTCCCGGAGCAGCATTTCTCCCCTAGTTGCCCATCCAGCTGCCCCAGGTGAGTTCACTGGGAAGCACTGCTGTCCAATTGAGGCTGCCTTCTTGCTTCTGTACCCCAAAAAAGGTGCAACTCCATTTGTTACCCACTTTCCTGGAGCCCACATCATTTGGGAGACACGAAGTTTGTTGGGAGATGTAATACAGATCCACAGAGAGAGCTGGAAAACTTGGACAAGCTCTCTTCACAACAGCCCTTCTGGTTTTTATCACCTTCATCTCCATCCCCAGCTCACAGATTTCTTTGCTCGGTTTCTTTGCACAGAAAAGCTGCGGTAGCAGCTGTGTTTGGCTTGTAGCTGCCTCTGTCCTGAGACAAACCCAAGGCAAACATCAGACCAGCTGGAGATCCAACAACCATGATGGTGGGTAAGCCAGAGAGCAGGCTGGGATTTCTCTTCACCCGCCTGAAGGCTGTGGTGCTGAGGGTTCGCCAGGCTAGTGTAAAACCTTGGTGTGATCCAGCACGCCGAGCTGGCCGCCTCTACCCTCCCGGTCTCAGTGCTGCAGGAGGTCTGGGACCCAAGCGCCAGGTCCCAGGCCTGCCAGCCCATGTGTTCCTGGTACGGGCTGGAGACCTGCAGCAGAGGCACGGGTGGGATGCCTGGCGGCTGTGCTCTTGCTGTGCTGGGGCAGGGCACTGTAAGACACGCTGGTAGGACTGTAGTCCTGCAGGGAGAAAGACTCTTGAAGAGGATGAAGTCTTTGCAGGGGAGAAAATTCAGAAAGTGGGGGGGGGAGATTCCCCCCTTTTGCACATTTTTAACCAGTTTTACTCCTTCCTTCAATAACCTCCTTCCAGAGGTTATTGACCCTTCAGTTTAATCAAGGAAATGAGCCACCGTTAAATAGCTTCCTGAAGGGTCTGAAAGCAGGCACTACTTGCATGCAGATCTGGTCTGTGCCTAACATGCGACTTCCAGACCTCATTGTACATCCTGTAGCTGAGTCACCCCGTGTGCTGTGTGGAGACTGGGGTGGGCAAGTCGGCACTGGCCACCATGCCGAACAGCCACAGCTTCCCAAACTAAAGAAGCAGCGGACCAGGAAGTGGGGGAAGGAGCAGCGATGGTAGAAAGATAGCTAGTTGTCACAGGTAATCTTCAGTATCCGTGTCCAGTGGTTAGTCCTAGAATTGCAAGCCTTGTTATATCGCACACATCCTCCTTCCACTCCTCTTTTCTCAAAGCAGCCATCACCTTTCCTCCCCGCCACCCCATGCACTAGTGATGAGCATCAGAGGCAGTTGCACCAAAGTGACTCTCAGCCCAGTTCTGCATCCCCTTCTCCCACTCAAACCCAAGGCAGCCCGGACAGTTGTTGGCCATCACAAGTCTAGTAGCTCCACTTGGGTTTCTCTCCTCATGTACTGTAGCTTCCTCCGCATGCACTCTAGCAGCGCAGTACAGGAGGCTCTGACTGTGTCCCAAGAAGCTTCTTTGCCCCCTGGCAGCGCCTTGCAGACATGCACCTTACTGGGAATGTACTGGGCCGATGCTGGTAAGATGTGGCGCTGCCGATCTTGTGTAGGTGGCAGCTGATGGGGATCCACAGGGGGAAGCTGGCAGGAAGTGGCTACTGTCCCTTTTCTTTTCTTTTTTGAGGGAGAGGGGGATTTTTTTGGCATTATGATTATTGTCCACCTTCCAGTGGCCAAGTTCTGGGCTGCATTAATAATTGGGGTTCATTGGCTGTCCAGGCAGGTATGGAGTTTCGCACCAACCTTAATAGCAAATGTCGTGGCTGTATCCAGAGCCTGGATACATACTGGGTTTCTCCCATGCTGGCAAAGTGCTTTCAGCAGGCTCCAGATAGAGATTCCTGGCAGACAGGGAAACAGCACTCCTCCGAGTCTGGATCAAATCTGCACTTCCATTTCATGTCCTCAGCTTGGAAGAAACTCAACCCAAGCAAATGCTTCCCAGGTCTCCTTTCCCCATGTGGTGCCTGGTGCCCCAGGGGATGGGGTGGCAGGAGGCATTTCAGGATCACCAAAAGCGAGATCCTTTTTGGATGTAGTTAATGGAAATATCTTTCAGGAGGAGAGACCTCCCGACCTTTGCGTTAATCTCAAGAGCAGGAGATGAATTTCCGGCTGTCCTTGCATATAGTGAAACATAGCTGAAACAGCCAAATGCAAAGTAGAGTTAAATGTAGGGTTTGACCTGAATAACCTTTTAATTAGGAAGTTAAATTTGTTGTAGCTTGACCTTAGTCCATGTTAGGAACCTGCTAATCATTTGACATGCAGAGTGTATTAATGCTGCACTTAACTTGGCCATTGGTTTTACTATCTGGTTTTGGGAGTTTTTTCACTCCTGAAGCATCAATCTGCATCTTGTATGGGTTTTCTTTTCTTTCTTTTTTTCCCGTTCAGAACATGTAGCACACTGTTGTACTTCTGTTACCGTCTGCGTAGAGTATTGCCTTAAACAGATCAGTTGTGTTGTGGTTTGTTTTGGGTTTTCTTTTTTCTACCATCAATTTTATGCATTAATTTATTTAAAAATGTGGGTTTTTTTCCAAAAACATGAAACACGTATAATATTTTTTTTAACATTTCCATTGCAGTATTTATCATTGTTACTGGTTGTGTGTAGTGTAACAGAATTAATGATATTAAAAAGCATACATATGAAAACCAGCCTGCCAGCCTTTCTCATTGGAGCAAACTGGGATGAGAGGGTACGAACTGCATGATCTCCTCTGAGCCCCCAGCAATCATGGATACTGAAATCAGGGGGTGCCAGCCTTCACACCATGGCCAATACCAGCCTACTTATATTGGTGGTGCGGCTGGTGCGGGGCTGTGCTGTATGGCACAGGTAAACCCGCCAGGGCCGGGCAGCCCCCAGCCAGCATTTGGGAAACACTTCTCCCCAAGGCAGCGGGAAGGCATGCGGGCTGGACCCAGCCCCTGCATCTGGGCTGCAGATGAGCGGAAAGAAGTGCTGCATCTGTACGACACTGATGGGTGAAATAACCTTTTCTCCAGCATTGCAGCTGTTTCTGCCCCTCAGAGCTGTTGGCACGAGAGCACTGACTTTAAAGTCCCAACACCAGCAGCTGGAAACCCCAGGGACCGCCAAGGACAGGAGACAGCTCTGGGGGGCCAGTCTGGTGCGGGATTAGTGCCCCCGCAACCGAGAGGCTTGGACTCCACCTCTCTGCAGAGCAGCGATCCCCAGATCTATGCCCTGAAGTGCTCCAAGGCCACAGAGCTAGGGGGTGCTGGGGTGGGCGCACCCGTGTTCCACCCTTCCCTCCCGGCCTCCCACTGGCTCTCAGGAGGGCATGGGGCTGATGGAGAGCCTAAGCCTGCCTCAACAGAGACCAGCACGGTGTGAAAATCAACAGCAGCTTGTTCTCTTTATTTAATCTCTAACAATTCATTAATCACACTTGTAGGGAGGCATTCGGGTGCCCCAGGCTGCCCAGCCCCTCTGTCCCCCCCAGCAAACCGAGCAGGGCTTGGCAGCCCTTCAGGGGGGTGGGTTGGCATCCACCCTGCCAAGATGGACATGAGTCTTCACCAGTCATCTCCAAAAATGTGGTAGCAGAGGGGTTGGGCTTCTGAGAGCCCTAACAGGGCCAGAGCTGGGAACAGAGCAGGTCTCTGAGGTGGCACAGTGTGACAAGCCAGGCCAGAGTGGGGTTTCTGCAGGGGCAGGGGTTTCTGCTCAGCTCCCCAGGTTGGGGAAAAGCAAACCCAGTTCATGCAAATCCCTCCCTGGCATAACCCAGCTGCCTCTGCACTGAGATGGATGAGGATCACTCTGACTGCAGAGCCCATCACTCAGGACAGAAGAGCAAACAAGCCACACAGGATCACCTAAATCCAGCTTTTTAATTAAAAAGGGGAGACGGAGCAGGCAATAATTTCCCTGGCTACCCCAGCAGGCTGGGACAGCAATGCCTGGTGCTGTGCCCTGGGCATTGGCTGCACCGATGTGGTGCTGTGTGCACGCAGCTGGGTTGCTGCAGGATTTCCAAGGAAATGTCGGAGAGAGGGGGGCTGGAAAATCCAGTCACTGCTCTTGCACGTCACAAAATAAAATTATCTTGACTAGGACCAGCTGAAACTGTTTCCTACTACTGTTAAGGTAATTGCCTGCAGGAGGGGAGGAAGCCCAGAGCCAGGATGGAGCCAGGAGGGCGCAGCACCCACGGAGGGATGCTGGGAGGGATGCAGGCAGTAATTTCTCTGCCCTAGCCCAGGACCTGCTATCGTTGGAAGCACAGCCACAGGACTGACAGTCATCAAATCCCCCTGTTCCTGCACTGTGATATCACTGATGACATAAGCACCACCTGGGACTGGCAGAGCAGTGGCACCAGCCCCGTTCCCTTTCCTGTGTGGGCTGGGAGCCCCCAGCCCCACGCAGTGCCACTGATCTGGTGGGGCAGCCCTGGGACCCTCCAGGACACCAAGCAGGCTGCTGCACCATGTTCCTCTTCTCCAAAAAACACAAGACCCCCGTCAGCACTTACACCGACTCCTACCGCCCGCCATGTTCTGTCAAGAAGACCATCCAGGAGCAGGCTCCACAGCAGCTCTGGAAAGAAAATAAGTTTGTGACGCAGGTAAATGCCGTGGGAGGAGGAAGCCTCAGGGTTTCTACCTTGACCCAGCTGTGGATGCTCGTGCCAGGCAGGAGGGGTGGCACGGGGACTCATGGGGTGCCTCGCTGCATGTGTGTAATGGGGGGGGGGGGGGGGGCTCCC
>NW_008824191.1:9311-15027 GCF_000699105.1 Pygoscelis adeliae | reverse complement strand
GTGCTGAGAGAGCTGGCGGAGGAGCTAGCCAAGCCGCTCTCCATCATCTATCAGCAGTCCTGGTTAACGGGGGAGGTCCCGGACGACTGGAGGCTGGCCAATGTGACGCCCATCTACAAGAAGGGCCGGAAGGAGGATCCGGGGAACTACAGGCCTGTCAGTCTGACCTCGGTGCCGGGGAAGATTATGTAGCAGTTCATCTTGAGGGCGCTCACAAGGCAGGTGCGGGACAACCAGGGCATCAGGCCCAGCCAGCACGGGTTTATGGAAGGCAGTTCCTGCTTGACCAACCTGATCTCCTTCTATGACCAGGTGACCCGCCTAGTGGACAAGGGAAAGGCTGTGGATGTGGTCTACCTGGACTTCAGTAAGGCCTTTGACACCGTCTCCCACAGCATTCTCCTAGAGAAGCTGGCGGCTCACGGCTTAGACAGGTGTACTCTGCGCTGGGTCAAAAACTGGCTGGACGGCCGGGCCCAGAGAGTTGTGGTAAATGGAGTTCAATCCAGTTGGCGGCCGGTCACGAGCGGTGTTCCCCAGGGCTCAGTATTGGGGCCAGTTCTGTTTAATATCTTTATCAATGATCTGGATGAGGGGATCGAGTGCACCCTCAGTAAGTTTGCAGACGACACCAAGTTGGGCGGCAGTGTTGATCTGCTCGAGGGTAGGAAGGCTCTGCAGAGGGACCTGGACAGGCTGGATCGATGGGCCCAGGCCAACTGTATGAGCTTCAACAAGGCCAAGTGCCGGGTCCTGCACTTCGGCCACAACAACCCCATGCAGCGCTACAGGCTTGGGGAAGAGTGGCTGGAAAGCTGCCTGGCGGAAAAGGACCTGGGGGTGTTGGTCGACAGCCGGCTGAACATGAGCCGACAGTGTGCCCAGGCGGCCAAGAAGGCCAACGGCATCCTGGCCTGTATCAGAAATAGTGTGGCCAGCAGGAGCAGGGAAGTGATAGTGCCCCTGTACTCAGCACTGGTGCGGCCGCACCTCGAATACTGTGTTCAGTTTTGGGCCCCTCACTACAAGAAGGATGTTGAGATGTTGGAACGTGTCCAGAGAAGGGCAACGAGGCTGGTGAGGGGTCTGGAGAACAAGCCTTATGAGGAGCGGCTGAGGGAGCTGGGGTTGTTTAGCCTGGAGAAAAGGAGGCTGAGGGGAGACCTCATTGCTCTCTACAACTACCTGAAAGGAGGTTGTAGCGAGGTGGGTGTCGGTCTCTTCTCCCAAGTAACTGGCGAAAGGACGAGAGGAAATGGCCTCAAGTTGCGCCAGGGGAGGTTTAGATTGGATGTAAGGAAAAATTTCTTTACTGAAAGAGTAGTTAAACATTGGAACAGGCTGCCCAGGGAAGGGGGTGAGTCACCATCCCTGGAAGTATTTAAAAGATGGGTAGATGAGGCGCTTAGGGACATGGTTTAGTGGGCATGGTGGTGTTGGGTCGATGGTTGGACTCAATGATCTTAGAGGTCTTTTCCAACCTTAATGATGCTATGATTCTATTATTCTAAGAGCTGCTCCAACACACAGCCCCCAGGCTCGATTCAGCTCCAAGTTGGGGGGGCCTCCCTACTAGCAGGACCCTGCAGAGGGCTAGGGGGAGATCTGAGCACCACCAGCCCTGGTCCTGGAGGAGGAGGGGATCCCTGAGCTGTGGCCTCGCTGCAGGGGGTGTCTGTGAGACATTGCGTGTGTACCGTGGACATGCAGCTTTCCACACAGGCCAACAAGCGTGCAGGCTCTGATGCGAAGCACACCGCAAACTAGCTCATCTCTTGCAGCCTCGTTAGTGTGTGCATTATAACGAGGGAGCCAGCAGAGGGCATGGAGAGGGATGTCACCACTGTGCAGGGACAGAAATGGCTTATGCAACCAGGGCACCCGTCTGCCCCGCAAGACCCCAGCCCTCTTGGACTTTGCCAGCTGTAGGAGATTGGCTTTGTCCCATAACTCCTTTTCCAACCTCTGCTGCACCCACAGCTGGCAGCCCCGGTGCACCCACCCCATCTCCCACTCTGCAAGGCACCCAGATGCCTATGGACCCCCTGGGTGCGGGGGGAGAGGAGCCAGTGATGCCCAGCCACCCTCTGTCCCACAGTTTCAGGCTAGTGGGAAGCTCTGGGGGGGCATCACAGTGCTGCTATGATCCCCATGCCCACCCACTGCAAAGGGGGGCTTGGTGCTTGGAGCTGCGTCTCCAGTGTTAGATCCTGCCTGGTAATCAGCTTCACCGTGTGCCCTGACGGCTGCGAAGGCAGGCGCTGCCGCATGGCCCAGGTGTCTCTCCCTGCTCCCTGCTGTCTGTAGGGATTAACGATGCCTCCAGTGCAAAATCCGGTGAGCCAAGGTCAGCCCGAGCAGCTGATTAAGGCAGCAGTGCAGGAGTACTACAGGAGCACCATTGATCCCACTGCCTACTGGCCTGAGAAGTACTGGCTGGCCAGGTCCGAAGGTATTGCTGAGGTCCCAGCTGTTCCTCTGTGTCACATGGGCCACATCCCCACGGAGTTGGGGGGCTGAGGGTGCTGGCAGCGGCTCTGTTCATTCCCCCTTTTTTTTCCTGTGCACCCCCCCCCCCCCGACCCTCCCTCAGCATTTGTGCTTGTGGCTTTGCCACAGCTGCCTGTCCCCATCCCTGCATTGAGGCTGTCCCTGTCCCAGGGATGTCTGCATGTCCCCAGGGCTTGGTCCCCTGGTGGCCTCTAAATACTCCTGGTGGTAGGTGCTGCCTGGGGGACACCCTCCTGGCACCCAATAGCCCCCAGGGACCAAGGCTGCGTGGGCAGGGACAAGAGACCAATGAGCTGGAAGTGGTGGGTGTCACCTCCATCATAGATCCTTAACAAGGACCCTGGGAGCAGCACCTCTGACATGCCCTCTGGCCCCATGGCATTGCGTTTCGGGGAGAGGGGGAACAGTCGGGATGTTCTGGCTGTCCCCCCATGTCCCTGGCACCACAGGACACCCCGGCCTGTCGCTTTTGCGTTGCAGAGAAGTACAACCCAGTTTTTGTCAATGAGGACAAATACCTCACCTGGAGAATGGGTCCCTACAACAGCGCAGCCTGGAATAAGCACTCCTCTTACCTCCCCCTCCTGTCCAAGGTAAGGTCTGGCCCCCCCTGACACCCCAAATCAGAGCCACCCCCGGTGCCACCAGCGCCTTGGGCTCTGCAGAGAAAGGGTGGCAATCTTACGGCTGCCATTGCTCCTTGCAGGAGATGAGGATGGAGACCTTCCTGCACAGCATGCCTATGCTGTACACACCGAAACCCACCTGCCTCAATCAATCTGGTAACTGCCCTCGCCCTGCCCCTGTGCTCCAGCTGTAGCTGTGCCTGTGCCTGTGCTGTGCCAGTAGCCATCCCGGTGACAGGCTGGCTGCTCCTCCTCGCCCTTACCCTTGCCATCCTTCTGCTTGCAGAGAGGGACCTGGTCGCTAACATGCCATGCAGGCTGTCACAGCACTCGCCACTGTCCCTGCAACCCATGTACACCATGACAGGGAGGGGACCCTTCCAGGGCTACTACAGCCCCTGCTCTGAGTGCCATTACTGCCTGCGAGGGATGGACCACTATGTTGATGGGGCCTCTGCCATCAGAAGGCATCTCCATGCACTAGGAGAGAGGGCTGTAAGGTTGGGATGGCTTTGGTTGGGATGGGATGGGTTGCCTTGTGTTTGGTGGGGATGGATTGCCATGGGTTGGGATGGGTTGGGATGGACATGACTCCCCTTGTCCTCAGGGCCACTGCTCACCCTACCTCCTCTGACTCTTGCAGGAGTATCCCATGCTGCAGTTACAGCCTCAGAGCAATGTCCTGTACATCTACACATCACCCCCAGCCATCCTCCCCGTACAGGAGCCCTAGGTGCAGGCAGGTTCAGCGGGGGGAGGACTCCAAGCTGGTTGCCCTGGGGGAAAAGCCTAATATTTTTTCCTAATGCCTGCCAGCCAGCCACTAGCTCCCTTTTAATTAGGGTTTTACACAGAATTGCTCAGAGGGTTATTCTGGGGATGATGGTGCAGACTGCAGACCCCGAGGCGTAGTGGGTTCCATCACGGTGCCCATGCAGGCAGCCATCCAGCTGCTGCACTTCCATCTCTCAGGCTAAGTGGACATGACCAGGGAGGGCAGGACACCATTGCGGTGCTGGGCTGCGGAGCATGTTGTTGCTACCCATGGAGAAGCAGTTGCCAAATTTACTCCAGGGACAAGTGTTTCTATGCTTGGTCTCATCCAGCGGTCCTTGGGACTGTACGGCACCTGAAATCTTGCTGGCACCCCTGAGCCCGTCTGCATGTAGCTTAGCATCTCCCAGATTTTGGGCCCACATCAGTGTTTCTTGTGCTGCTCTTGTATTTTCCGTTGTCATTGTTTGCTCTTATCCAAGAACCTGTTCCCTGGTCACGCTGTTTGTTATGCAGTAATCAGCCCTGTCCTTCACCCGCTGCAGGTCCAGCAGCACCTTTTAATCCCCACATGTTTACCTTTAGGATGTCTCCATTGCTGAGGCAGATTTTTTCAGCCCTGGGGAGGCAGGGGAGAGGGGAGGGGAGGCTGTTCAACCAGCTTAGTCATCACTCTGCTACTGCATCAACCCCCTGCAGGCCAAAATTAGGCGTCGGGCTTTGCCGAAAATGTGTGATTGGCTTTAAATTCCTGAGACCGGAAACTAAAACCAAACAACAACGAGAACAAACAGGGAGTGCTGGGTTCCCCATAGATGTTCCTATGCCCGAGCCTTGGCCCGAAGTGGATGGGAGCAGCTGCGTGTCCACTGCTCACCCCTAAGCAATGCTGGCAGCCAGAAGCATGTTTTCTGCTCTTCTTCCTCACGGGAGTTTCGTACTCCCATGGCCGATAACTTTATCTGCTTTCCTAGGTGGGACACAAGCCACTTCAAGAAGATAGGAGGAGTCCAGAGAAGCAGCTATAACATCCACCCTGAGTTTATCTCAGAGGCTTACTCTGCCCCATGGCGCTGGTGAAGAGCAAAGATGGGCTTTCATTAAAACTGGCTTGAGAAACTGCTCCCCCCAGACCCTTTCCTACAGGCTGGGGAAGTCACCAGGGAGGGGGAAGAAATGTCAGTGACTTCTGGCTTCATGGGCACTTTAACAGCCCTCAGGGACTGGTACCCTGTCACCGCTTGCAAGCTGGAGACCAAGAAAGCACGCAAGGAAAAGCTCTCAGAGCGTAGTAACGCAGCCAGAAATAGAAGCAGTCGTTGATACCCATGTTTGTCAGCTTCATGCTGGGCTGCTTAGGACGTGCTTGCTTTTGCCAAGTTATCCAGGAAGAGCTGCCATCCATCTGGGATGCCAAGCACGGACATGGGCTAAATAAGGAGGGGGATTTGAAAGCAATACATAATTAATGAAGGCATGAAATGCCCTCCTCCAACTATGATTTAGGAGCCCAGTGTCAGTGGGGAACACCACCCGGTGCCTTCCACCTGTGCTGCAGATCATAAACCCACGGGGCTGCAGTCCCCGCAGGAGGGATTCTCCAGCACAGAGCCATCTGGGGCCCCACCGCCACGCCGTGCCCACACCAAGCAGCACCCCAACCTGCTTGGGGCAGGGAAAACCCCCATGAAAACCCCTCCCGGCCCAAAAGCATCCCGGCACAGCCCCACCAGTGCCAAACCCCGAGTGCTCCCAGCACAGACCCAGGGGTACCCCCACCCCCAAGTGCCCCCGGGCATCCCCAG
>NW_008824191.1:5976-8913 GCF_000699105.1 Pygoscelis adeliae | reverse complement strand
GGGGGTGCCCCCGCCCGACGTCCCCGAGGCTGCAACCGGCAGCAGGGGCAGGCTCGGAAAGGCCCGCGGGGAGCGGGGTGTCAGTGCAAACCTGCGCCCTGACCTTGGGGTGCAAGCCTTTCGCACTCTGCCGTGTAGGAGCCGCACGAGTTTTTCTTGTGATGGGTAGGAGCCTTGCCGCCCGGAGAAGATTAACACAGTCCGGAGACATGTCCCTGGCTCCACTTGCAAGGTGCAGCTTCAACTTTTGCCGCTAGACAGATGTTTGGCAGTGAAAACTTCAGCAGATGGGTTTACGCAGCGCATTGTGCAATGTACTGGGTTGGGTTTGGAGTGGTTTCTGGGACAGCCCCTCCATCAGCAAGTGCCGGCGGTGGCGACAAGCAGCCAAAGCTATTTTAGAAAGCACAAATCCTTCTTTCTCTTTTCCCTCTCCCTCTTGGGATACTCATGGTGCCCAAAGGGCAAGTGCCCAGCACAGCAGACACCCACAGCCCAGTGGGGGATGAGGGTCGGGGGGTTGCGTCTGCATGGCTGGATCTGCACATGGAAGAGCTGCCAGGGAGCACTTTAAGGGACTGATGATTGCATTTGGCCCAAGGTTGTCCAGCATCGTTGGCTGTTTGATACAGATGGAAATTTGGGGTCCTGAGTTGCCAGCCCAGCTCCATGAGCCATCCGCCACTCTCTGGAGCTGCCACCGCCTGGAGTTTCATGGTGACTCAATGTCTGGAAAATCGCAGGGGCCGTGCCAAAGGGATGTACTTAGGTTTCCATTTCTTCCCCATATCGTGTTGTAGCGCCTGGGTGTTGGGGTGGGCTCGGGTTTCAGCCTGCCTCAGCATCTGAAATGCTGAGCGCTCCCAAAGCGCTGAATCAGCTCTTTTAAGAAAGGATCTCTGGGGGCAAAACGGGGCACCGGGTCCCGCTGTGCCCCGGTGGAGCAGTTTGTCTTGGAGGATGGCGATGAGAAGGAATGAGATTAATGCCCACAGGAGCACTGGGGAGAGAGGCTGTTGGAGTGATAGGGTGGTAGATGAAGCACATCTTATACCGGCAGGAATTGGGTTGGGGGACCAAAAGACAGCCAAAAAGATTTTGGCTGTGTATCTTATACGGCACACATGGCAAATAAAATAAGCTAATAGCAGACTGATGCCTTGCACCAGGGTTTCATACACCTGCCCACTGGATCAGCCCCGCTGGGCCACGTCCCTGCCTGGTGCTGGCTCCTTCGGTGGGAGTGATGCAATTATTGCAGTTATCGCTCTCATTTCTTTTTTTTGGGCAGAGATTTGTATAATCTTATTGTGCTGGCACGTGGAACTCCATGTATTTGGTGTTTTGCTTTCACTGCTGTTGGGCACGAGCTGGCTGGTTTTAGGGGATGCCTCTCCGAGAGCTGCTGGCCCTGCAGGTGCTGAGGAACTGGCTGCTGGGCTCTGGGTTACCCCATGGACCGTGGCTTCAGGGCCAGGCTGCCTCCTACTCCCCCAGGGGCTGTAGGATATCTCCAAGGTGGACACAGAGATGTCCACGAAGGGAGAGCACCGGAGCTTTCTCTCCCACATGTCCAATGCACTTTGATATGAGTGGACCAGGAGAGTTCACTTTGTTTTAAAGTCTCCACAAATCTTTGCAGCTCAGACAAATTCAGGCACCGTGATGTGCCTCCAGGCAGAGGAAAGCGAGAGCCCTCAGTCATGTTTAGTCATGAGCCGGCAGCACCGCAAGTGACATGCAGGGTTAAAGTGAAAACCCAGCTTATTAAAACTTCATCTCGCTAATTAGCACAGGGTGAAGAACAAAGAAAGACGATGTTGTAAAGGGGGAATTGTCAGGGGTGTTAAATATTAAGTCATCTGCTGCCAGAATTCCCAGTGTCTTTTTTGTATTCATGGTCAGACACTGGATGAGGTATCTAAATGGGTTTGGAGCATCACTTGACACTGACAGCTTTAAGGGACATAACCGGGCTGTAAAGTGACGATTCCTACAATATAGGTGAAAGTATTTAACGCTGGGCAGAACTAATGCCCCAGCTTCAAATCTCCTGTTTGCTCTTGCAGGAGCGAGGTGCTAGCAGCGTGTCTGCACTTTGCAGATGAGCTCTGTATTCACGTGGCCCCCTCGGATTTGGGGTTTATCCTCTGGGTACCCAGTGCTGTTTAATCCTGGCTTACAAACCAGCCAGCAGCAGCGGGGCTGCTTGTTTCTTTTCACTCAAGGCAGCATCATTACTCTGCTGAATCATGACTCTGCTTAAAATCACAAGACTTGGGGAAGAAAAAAAACCAAAACCGTCGGTTGGTTTTCATTTTGCTTCCTGACTTTGGAGAGCCTGTGAATGTAGGAGGGGACGAGCCTTCACCGGCCCTTCCTGCTCACCTAGCAGGGAGGTGAGATACCAGCCCGAATCCCACGACTCCGGGAGCTGGGGCTCGGCGAAGCTCACACCCTTCGCACAGCCTTGATGCCTGCGGCAGGCGCCCCCTTGGCAGGCGCCCCCACCTCAGCATGCCCCGGCCAGAGGGTTGGCTGCTCACGCATCCGTCACGGTGCCTGAGAAGACACGCCAGTGACGCGCTGGGTCCCCTCCTCCTGCCCACGGACACATGCTGCTAGGGGTGCAGCCAGCTCGTAGCCCCGAAACACCCTCGCGCGATGGAGAGGACAAAACTGCCAGGGACATGGAGACATAGCAGCACTTATATTTTATGTGCTTAAAAAGCCATCTGTGGTGGAGCCAGGCGGCAGGCAGGGATTCCCGGAAGGCAATGGACGGGTAAGTACCAGCCCCGTGCCCCCTGGCGGGAAGCTTGCCTCTCCTGGCTGGGGCTGTCCGTATCCGACAGCTGGGTGCTACAGGGAATTTGCTGCCATGTCTTGCCACAGAGGCAGCAGCCCCCACCCATGCGGCTGTCGCCTTGCAAGGGG
>NW_008824191.1:0-5884 GCF_000699105.1 Pygoscelis adeliae | reverse complement strand
CAGGGGCGGTGATGGCAGGGGTCCCCCGGGAAGGATTGCGCCGTGCCCCCCCTGGCTGTCCTTGTCCCACTAAGGCAGAGCCACTGCCCTGGCTTGGGGGCTGGGGGTCTGTGCCACCCACATTCACCCCGGGGTGGCTTGTGTGCCTCGGGGATAAACCAGGTCCCGGGGATGATTCGGTGCGGTATCCGGGGGGATCCTTGTGAGTGGCTGTGCAGGGCTAGGGAAGGAATCAGTGCCTCTGATCTGCGGGGGGGCTGGGGTGCGCAAGCAGCAGCCCTGTGCCCTGTGCCAATGCTGCCGCTGGGTGCCCCTGCCTGTCCCACCCACTCCCACCAGAAGCAAGCAGCTGGAATGGTGATTTCACCCTTAATGACTCCAAAAAGCCCTCCAGAGAACTCCAGTGCTAGTGCAGACCTCTCTAGGGCAAATTAAACCCCCGGGAGAGGTTTGCTCATCCTCCATCTCAGGTTTGCAAAGTCCCTTTGGCAAGGCTGGTCCCCCGCGGGGGGTTGCGGAGTGGAGCCAGGACCGTGCATGTGGAGGCTTTCCCCCCCCCCCCGCAGCTGTTTTACAGAGAAGTAATTTCCCCCTTAATTTGCCATCCTAATTCCCTGTTCTTTTATGGGGTTAGAAGTGCCTCCCAGTGAAATCTGCGGTGTTTCCTTAGCTCAACTCCTGCCAAGATGATTGGGGAGGAGGCGGCAGCACCTTGCACTGGAGGGGAGGGTTTCCCGGCATCCTGGTGTGGGAAATGGGTATGTGTGTGCCCAGCGCATGCTTGGCCCCTGGCACAGTTCAGACTGGGCCCCACTGGGGCAATAGAGACCAGCTAAATGTTATTGACCCTCTTTAAACAAATGCCCTAATTGCAAAGTTGCTGGGGTTAGTGGTGCTGTGGGTCTCGCAGCCCGTGGTTAGTGGCAGTGTTGGTAAAAATAGAAGCGGTCAAAAAATGGATTTTTATTTTTACTCCGTAAAGTGTGTCCTGCTCAGATGTTTTGCTTTCATCTCGAGTTGAAGCAAGATGACTCGCTGCTTCCACAGAGCGGGAAGAAAAAGCTTTGTTTTGGGTCAGCTGGGTAGCTCCAGCACAGCAAGCTGCAAACATGCTGTTTGGCTTTGACACCCTCCCTTCCCGTTTTCTTTTTTTTTTTTTTTTTTTTGAGGAGTTTAAAGGTCACCACAATGTCATCTTGGAGCAAAATAACAAGTTTGCATTCCAAAAAAAATGTTGAAACAGGCTTTGCATGAGCAGGCACCTCTGCAGGCTGTGGCTTGTGAGTGCGAGGTGGCAGGCGTTGTCTCTGGGGAGCTTGGGAGGCTTACCTCTCATCTGGGATGGAGCCAAGTCACCGGCTGGAGAGCATGCATTTTGTTAACGAGGCAAAAAAAGAGAGGGGCTGGACAGGCAGAGAGCGAGATCCTGTTTTCGGAGACCTCCATGGCCTATTGTTGCACTGGGCGATGCCTGCAAACACCCTTCTCAGCATCTTTGTTGGAGTGGTAGCCAAGCAGGTGATGTTCGTCAGCCCAGGGCAGCCACAGGGCTTTGATCCTGGCCCAGCCAGAGTGACCAGAGCAGGATTAAATTTGCCAGCTTGGACACCCGGCTTGCACATCCCTCCGAGGCAGATTGGTGTCCAAGGGCCACAAAGGCTGCAAAACATTTCTTAAACACATTATTTCTCTACTAGCAGCAGCAGTGATGGCTCCTTCGTGTACGTCATGAGCTCCAGCCCATGGGGGGAAAAGAAAGAAACAGCCTAAAAATAGAGCGGCTTCAAAGTAGTTCATAAATAATAAACCAACCTCCTGAAAGGGAGATGAAAATCCAGAAACTCCCTAAAGCCCTGGGAACTGCTGTCAAATTTACATGGAGTGAGGAGGTGGCTGTCCCTGCAGCGGCAGTATCAGCCATTTCTTGGGCTTAAAACCCTAAATGAGAGCTGGGAAAGAAAACACCATTTATTTCCTCTTTTTTTTCAGAAAATGGGAAAACTTTTAAAAATTCTTTTCCGAAATAATTTGTGAGCCCTGCTCAGTGGGCAGCTGCATTTTATTTTCTCCCCCCCTTGAGCTTTGCAGTCCCCAGATAAGGCACGCATGAGACACAGGCGTGCCTCTGGTAGTGATAGGTATTTGCATCTCCCTCGCTGGCATCCCAAAAATTCTCAGTGCCGAGAGGGAGGGAGCTTGTTTGGGCTCAGCATACCCGTCTGTATTTCCAGAAGCATCCTGCCACTTGTGGCATTGCTCAGCTGTGCTGCTTTTGGCCAAGACCCTTCTGCAAACCTCCCCCCTCCCCTCATCCCCAGTACAATCCTGCGCTGCTTCTGGTTCACCCTAAGCCAAGGAGGGGTTGATAGAGGGGATGAATGTTTATCCCAAGCACAGCAACTTCCCACCACTGTCTCCTCTCTGCCTTTATTGCCCCATTTTTGCTGGGCTCAGCCAGCCTCACATCACATGTGCTGGTGGCTGAGGGTCCCCTTCCCGGGGTGCAGGATCTGGCCCTGGGCGACAGAGTCGGGGTGGTCGGAGCCACCCTCATCCCGTGCCGGAGCTCCCCAACAGTGAGCAAGGGCTCCATGGGACTTGGCCGCGGGACAAGTCATTTAGCTAAACCTATCGCCCGTTCAGGCTAATTGCTTTCTAATGCCGCCATAATCCCATTTAAAGCAACTGGCAGCCTAGAAAGTTATCGGCTCCCAGGGGAAGGTTAAAATGACCTGGCCGGCAATGAAAAAGTTCCCTGAGCTGCAAGGTCTGGCCCAATACCCGCTGCAAGACGAATATAAAATGCTATGTGTTTTGTTGAGCCTGTGTCCAGGTGCCGCTCTGGGTTTACACCTAGGCATCCCCGTAGTGGAGCAGTGGGGTTTAGGTGATGCTCAGGACCCCTTTCTGCTTTGCCCATCCTTTTTTGGGGAGAAAGATCTGTCCAAGGTGCAGAGGAAAATGTGCTCACCTGTGGCAGGGAGAGGGTTCGGTATTTCATTTTGGATCTTCTTCTTCTTCTTCCTTTTTTTTTTTTAAAAAGAAACCAACCCCTTTAGAGGGAGTTGCTGCAACCAGCTTCATTGCAAAAAGTGGGGTTTTTTTTCTCCGATTTGCCCAGAGCCGGCAGGCTTACAGCCCCAGGGCTCGGGGGGGAGGCGGCATGCCTGTTTGCTGGTGCTAGGCAGGTACCGACCAGCTGGTCTGCAGCTCTGCAGCTCCTCTCCCCCTGCTCCTCCTGCGGCCAGGTTTGTTTCTCGCTCTCCTGTGTCCTTACTTTACTTTTCCCCTCTGGATCCCCAGCGCTGTGCTTGGCCGAGCCCAGCCAGCCCGCAGCCAAGGAAAAGCCATTAGGCTCTTGGCGCAGCCCGCTTCCCTGGGGCCACACATGGGGGAGCAGGCTGGAGCTGAAACAGCCCGGGGCCGTGCTGGATGGAGGAAAAACCCATTGGAGGTCCTGCACTGCTCTCTCCCAAGAAAATTAGCCTTTCTTCCACTCGGAGCCGTCGCAGGGGTCTGCGCGCATGGCAGGAGCAAGCCACTTTCCTCCCGCCTGGGGCTGCTGGCGTGGTACGTCCTGCAGCCGTGCTTTGCTGCACAGCGCACCCCCTACGTGCCCCCCAAAAGCAGCCATGAGCCACCAGTACCTCGGCCCCATTTGGCCATCTGGGGGCTGCGGAGAAGCTGGGATTTACCCACCTTCGCCGCAAAGCATCCCCAGGCTGGAGTAGCTGGTACACAGAGGGGATGGGGAGGGTACAGTGCTGCGGATGAGCTGAGTTAAATCTGCCAGGGAGGTGGTTTGATTAAAATTAAGAGCAGCTGCCTGGAATTCATTACACAGTGTCTTTTATGGCTTTTAATCAGCCCTGTCCCTTAAAGATACTGTCAGTGGGCTGATCCAGCTCCTGCTCAGCCTCCTCCTACCCTCTCCCAGTCTCTGCTCCTGCCTCGCTGAAAGTCCTCCCCCCAAAAAAAATTAATTACGGCAGCGATTTGGCCCTTATTGCCCCAGGGTTGTTGTCCACGTGAGGCTCAAGCTGTTCTCTGCACATGTTGTCTGCCTGGGGTAACTGGAGATGGTGTCTGGTACTCGGTGTACAGCACCTGGCACGTCTCAGCCCAGCGGCGGCAGGGTGGGGGGAGCTGCTGAAATGGAGTTGGCAAAGGGATGACAAGCAGTCCCTTGCTTCAGAGATTCTTCTGAGACTATTTATGTCCTCTTCTTTTTCAGAGACAGGTGCTCTGGGACTCGATGGAGGTGGGAACTCTCCTAACAGTCCATTGTCTTCTGCTGAGAGCCCCAGACTTGCTGCAGAGACCTTCCTTCCCACTCCTCTGCAAAAAGCGCTAGCGAAAACAGAGCACCATGTACACCTTCCTGCCTGAGAACTTCACACCAGTGAAGCAGAAGCCCTCCAAGGAGCTGAGGCCCATGCTTGGGGCCATCTTGCTGGGCCTCATCCTGTTCATTGCCGCAGTGGTGGCCTGGTGCTACTACACGGTGTCCCTGCGGAAGGCGGAGCGGCTCAAGACGGAGCTGATGGACCTGCGGGCGGATGGCTTCATCATCAGGAACCAGCACGGGGAGGTGGTCTTCCGGCTGGCCTTCCGCTCGGGCAGCCTTGACCTGGAGTCGTGCTCCAAGGAGGGCGAGATTTTGAGCTGCACGCGGTCGGGCGGGGGACCGCTCAACTTCTTCATCCAGACGGTGAAGCCCAAGGACACGGTGATGTGCTACCGCGTGCGCTGGGAGGAGCTGGCGGCCGGCCCGGCGGTGGAGCACACCATGTTCTGGGAGGACGCTCACTGGTACGGGGGCTCGGAGATGAGCACCCAGCACTGGCCCATCCGCCTGGCCGGCTACCAGGAGCCCGTGCCCTACGTGACAAGCGATGTCTACTCCTTCCGCGACAGCTTTGGCGGCATCCTCGAGCGCTACTGGCTCTCCTCCAAGGCGGCGGCCATCAAGATCAACGACTCCGTGCCCTTCCACCTGGGCTTCAATGCCACTGAGCGCGCCCTCTTCTTCCAGGCCCGCTACAAGGACTCGCCCTACAAGCCCCCGCCGGGGCAGCAGCCCTTCCCCGAGCTCAGCTACCGGGTGTGCGTGGGCTCCGACGTCACCTCCATCCACAAGTACATGGTGCGCAGGTACTTCAACAAGCCCTCCAAGATCCCTGCCGAGAACGCCTTCCGATACCCCATCTGGTCCACCTGGGCACTCTACAAGAACAATATCGACCAGGATAAACTCTTGCGATTTGCCGAGAAGATCAAGAAGTACCGTTTTAACTGCAGCCACATTGAAATTGATGACATGTACACGCAAGCCTATGGGGACTTTGACTTTGACCCCGTCAAGTTCCCCAACGTAACGGAGATGTTTGCAAAACTGAGGGAGGATGGGTTTAAGGTCAGCCTGTGGACTCACCCTTTCATAAACTACAATTCCTCCAACTTCGGGGTGGGGATCGAGCGTCAGCTGTTCATCAAGGAGCCATCTGGGCGGTTGCCAGCCATGGTGGAGTGGTGGAACGGCATTGGGGCCATCCTGGACTTCACCAACCCAGCAGCCCGGGACTGGTTCCAGAGCCACCTGCGCCAGCTCCGACACAAGTATGGCATCTCGTCCTTCAAGTTTGACGCAGGTGAGACCAGCTACCTGCCCAAGCAGTTCAGCACCTTCCGCCCGCTCTCAGACCCCAGCATCTGGTCACGGCGCTACACGGAGATGGCCATCCCCTTCTACGAGCTGGCCGAGGTGCGGGTGGGCTACCAGTCGCAGAACATCTCCTGCTTCTTCCGCATCATTGACCGTGACTCCGTCTGGGGCTACGAGCTCGGCCTCAAGTCCCTCATCCCCACGGTGCTCACCATCAGC
>NW_008824190.1:953580-953797 GCF_000699105.1 Pygoscelis adeliae | reverse complement strand
CGGATGCCCCGAGCAGATGGGACAAGCTGTCGGCAGCCGCTGGCTGCGGTGCTGATGGCCGTTTCCCTGCCCCTGGCAGGAGATGCAGAGGGTGCTGCTGGCAGAGGAGGCAGCTTGAGGCAGGTGTTGGCAGCTGCTGGTGGCAGAGCTGTGGGTGCGTGCCTGGGTGCCCCCGCCGCCGCCTGCCTGGGGGGAGGGGGGCAGGGGGGCGCCCCCC
>NW_008824190.1:943954-944880 GCF_000699105.1 Pygoscelis adeliae | reverse complement strand
CCCCACGACCGGCGGGGGAGCCCCCCGCAGCCCATGGCACCTCCCGGGAGCACCCCCGGCATGTCCGGGCAGCCTGCCCGGCACGGCACGGCACGGCACGGCATGGCCCGGCCCGGCCCGGCACAGGGGGCTCAGCTTGCTACAGGGGCAGGGCCCGCCTGTCCCCTCCTGCACCTCCCGCCTGCCCGTCAGCAGCTCCTGGGGTCGGGAAGACATTCGGCCCCGTCTCCCTCGGGCTCCCTACCTGTGCGCGGTGGCTCCCAGCGGCCTGCAAGCTCTCCGGGCAGGGGAGCTGTGGCAGCCTGTCCCCATGGAGGGACGAGGCCTGGCTCTGGCTGCCCTGCGGCGCTGCCTGTGGCTGCCTGTGGCCCACCTGCGGGCAGGAGGAGGAGGAGGCGGCATGGGATGGAGGCGGCTGCCTTGGCACAGCGGCCCCCACAGTGCCGGCAAGCCCGGCCCCGGCACCAAGGCAGCTCCGCGCGGCCCCGTCCCACCACCGGCCTCTTCCTCCGGCCCCGTCCCTCACCTGGCACCTCTCCTGCAGGCTCGGCAGCCCGCTGGCGGGCTGAGAGTGGGCGTTCGCCTCCTCATCCATGGGCATCTTCGGCGTCGTCCGCCGCAGACCGGCCACCCAGGGGAGATGCTGCCTCCTGAGGGAGGTGCTCTCCTGGGAGTGGGCACCCCAGGGCTCTCGCTCCTTAAATGCCCCCACGGTCACCGCGGGGACCCCCGTCACAATGGCCTCTGGGCGTGATGAGGCCTCCCATCACAAAGCCCTGGCAGTCGCTGTGGAGACGCCCACGCCCGGGACCGGCTGCCACCGGCTGGGACCGGCCGGGACCGGCACGGGGCAAGCCCTGCTCTCCCCTCACAGAGGCCCCGGCAGGCCCGAGCCAACACCTCCCACATCCCCCCGGCGCCGGCGG
>NW_008824190.1:927950-942228 GCF_000699105.1 Pygoscelis adeliae | reverse complement strand
CTCACAGCGGCCCCGGCAGGCCCGAGCCAACACCTCCCACATCCCCCCGGTGCCGGCGGCTCTGCAGAGCTCCGTCCTGTGTGCGTTCAGCAGCTCCGGGTGCCAGCGCTCTGGGCCTTGTCCCCAGGCGTTGCTCCCACGCAGGGTCCCCGGGCCTGGGGATGCTCCGGTGCCCTCGTAGAGAAACGGGGGGGAGGCCCGCAGGCCCGGTCACGGGCGTCGGCGTCTCCACGGCCACCACCAGGGCTTTGTGATGGGGGGGCGGCATCGCCCGGAGGCCCCACTGGGCATGCCGGGGGTGCTCCCGGGAGCTGGGCTTGCCGGGGGTGCTCCCGGGAGTCGCCGTGGGCCTTGGGGGGAGCAGCCCTCTCCCCAGCCGGCTCTGGCAGGTCCCTCACGGGCTGCTCTTCTTCAGTGCCTTTCCTCCGGAGGTTGAAGGGATCACGCTGACAGCCAGAACAGGGGAGCCTCCCTCACTGGGGGTGGTGGTGGCAGTGCTGGCCCCCAGGTAGCTCTTCGGAGGGACTTGGCCAGGGCCGAGGAATGGGCTGCCGGGGACCCCAGGAAGTCCAGCAAAGGGCAGCGCCACACACTGGTCCCGGGGATGGGCTAACCACACGCAGGAGGTGGGGGCCAGGGCTGGGTGGCTGGAGAGCAGCAGCAGCTGCGGGAAAGGTCCTGGAGGCCAAGGTGGGCACGGGCAGGCAGCGTGTCTGGGCAGCAAGGGCAGTCCCGCAGCCCAGGCTTTGCTAGCAAGGCTGTGGATGGCACCGCAGGGGAGGGTTTCCGCTGCACCCCTGGGCCCAGGGGAGGCCATGCCTGGGCTCCGGGTGGGGGCTGGGGCTGCCCAGGCCCAGGCAGACACAGGCGCAGTGGAGCCGGTCGGGGTACTGGCAGACACTGGAGAGCACAGGGGCTCCTCCTGCTGCCTGCAGCTGCCCACGGGGAGGGGAGGACAGGGAGAGGATGGAGCCACACCCTTGCCAGAGGTATCTGTCTGGGTGAGAAGCCATTTCAATTAGTGGTTAAGGAGAGTATTTTCCTTATGGTGGTGGATCAAGCAGTGCTAGAGGTGCCCAGGGAGACTGTGGGATCACCATGTTTGCATTTGCTCAAATTCTGATGGAACATGGCCCCAAGTCTGGTCAAAGGATTTTGTTAAATTCCATATGAAATGGGCAGCACAGATCCCTCTTTCCTGTACCTCCTGATTCAAGACGCCTGTGGACACACAGGGAGGGAAGCCAAGGCTACGCATGTGCTCACGCTACACTACAGCTTCCCAAACATGGTCTTCAGAGCTGGTTTCCAGCAAGAGTAAGTTTTTTCTCCCTTTGCTCCATTTTTACTCATGAGCTTCGCATGCCAGCCGTACACAGAATACAGGAGCACAAGGTGATTTCCCATCCCCAAATATGAATCAAGAGCTCTGTCCATATTCCTGCACAACTAGATGCTCCAACCCCAGGCCCACCTCCCTGTTCTCCTCCTGCTGCAGCTCCAGGGACACAAGGTCATCACTCGGGGCAGCTGCAAGAACCCCAGTGCTCAGTGGCTCAGAGGCTGCAGGATGGGTAGGGGAGGATCGAGCGGGATCACCCATCTACTTCCCACTTCCAATTCTGCTTCTGGAAACACTCAGCTTTTCACTCAATTCCTCCAGCATTTGCATATGCAAGAGGAGCAGGAGAATCAGAATCTCTTGCGCATGACCGCTGCTGTCAGGGTCAGTGTTTTCCCCACAACAGGGAATATTCCTCAAGAGAGATGAGAAATTTTAGTAGCAGCCACGGGACAGTCAGCTCCCTGGCTCCAGGGAGACGGCTCACCTAGCACAGCCCTCAGCAGCCTTTTGTAAGAGATGGACCGCACAGGTGGAGCATAACCTGCCACAGCACCAGCTGGGCTTTGGCACAGTGCAGCTGGGATTAAGACTCTGCCACTGGGGCAAGATCCCAGGCTTGCCTCCCGACACATCTAATGGAAGCACATGCTCTCACAAGCTCCAAGCCTGGACCGTGATTCCTGCGGTCCAAGCTCAGTCGTGATTCTCTAACGGATTCTCCCTCCCTGCAGCAGCAGTCCTGGACCCCCTACCCCCTCTCACATTTACACTTACACCTCATCCTGAAACACAGCAAGGCTGGAGGCTGGTGTCCTCTCCCATGTCAGTCTCCAGGCCCTGTGAGGATGAGCCGGACCTCTTGGGTGGGTGGCTGAAGGTCTGTGGCACTCATCTTCCCTGCAGCTGACGTATCAGTTTCTCAGGCTGAGCAACAGCTCCAGCCTAAGCAGAAACAATCGCAGACCATGGGGTGAGCTTTCTGGTAACACTGGAGCACTCCTTGTGGCAGGGGAAGCAGGGGCAGCCCACAGACCCTCAACCGCACACCCTTTCTCTCACGTGCCAAAGGCATCAACCTGTCCCGAAGTGCATAGTGAAACACTACCTCTCCCTCCGACTCCCACCCCACTGTGCAGTGTTGTGGCCCGTTCCTGCATCCCTTTACCTGGTACATGCAGCCGAGAGCTCAGTGTTAACAGAAAGCACCCAATTCCCACATGGTGGCTGCAGAGCTGATAACATGCTCCTGACATCATCACACACCCTGGGTCCAGCATCACCAGTGACTGGTTCTCCTCACGCACTTCAGCCTGTGCTCTCCAAACCTGCATCAGTGCACCTCCTCTATCACTCTCATAATTTAGTCCCTTATCTCCCACCTTAGCAACTCTAAGCCTCTCTATTCTTCCCATCCCTTCTATACCCCATCTTATACTGGTCACCAGGCTGGAGCACACACCTGGCTTCAAATGCAAGCTTACACGGGAGCCACTGCATCATGTACTCTTTCATCCCATCGGGATCTACTTTTCCTACACAGGCAGCACTTGCTGCCAAGGGCACAGCCCTCCACGCAGCTAGCCAGCAAGGCTGCAAGCTCACCAGCTGGGAAGCGCTGCAAGAAAAGAGGCAGCTCTGCAGGCTTCTCCGTTGTTGATACAAGGGAAAAACTGACAACAGCAGGCACCATACTCCCCTTTCAAAACGAGCAACACCCAGGTGCAGGAAGAAGGCATTTAGCTTAGAACAATCTGACTTTATTGGTGCAAATATTAGAACTCTAGGTGACTGGAAATATTCACAAGTACTCAGAGAAAGTTGTCCGAGATGAAGGGGTGCACACAGCCAGCGGCCCCCGCTGCCCTACTCACTCCCATCGCAGTGTTCCCATTCTGGAGTTTAGTCTTCATGGATGTTGAAAAGCTTTGCTACTTCGTTGAGATCATCATGCTCCTCCCCATCTTTGATGATCTGAAGGAAGGAAGAATGCATTAAAACCTGCACATACTATAAACAACCAGTGCTGCAAGACTGTACATGATCACCAGCCAACGTGATCAGTTTCTTAGATCCTCTCTGAAGCTCTGCTGATGACAACTCGCCAACTTAAGCAGTCCACAACATGACAACAGTACTTACTACAGCCAAATTTATATGGGAGTCTTAAATGTAGCATTATCTGCCTACAGGAATGGCCGGAGTTAAAACCAACCTCACTGTCCCTGTAGGATTTGTTTCTGATGTCTGGGTTTCCCTTTACAGCTGGGAAGAACAAGTATCTTCAAAAAGTGATTCGTCTCAACTCTGAGAAGATGAGCCAGTCTCGTTGCGTTGACTTAGAGGAGCCGGTGTAAGTGGCTTAAACTCGCAAACCTATCTTTCAGGCAACGAGACTAAGAGGCCAAGGATCCTGTACATACTTGGCGCTCTGATTTAGAGGAAGGGCTGCTAAGAGAAGGAAGGAAAGGATCTCTCTTTCATGGGGGCAGGAGAAGTAACAGGTTTAAACTGCACCATGAAAGCTTCAGATTAGATACCAATGGAAACTACCAACATTAAGAATAGTTCATTTTGGGACAGATCACCTGGGGATAGCGTGGAGTCACTCTCATAGTTTAACCTACTGAAATTCTCCAAAGATGTTAAAAAAAAATGACCTAAGCATAGCTGATCTTACCTTGGAGGATGGAGACAGACTATGGGGGATGGAGATAGACTAAGCACCTACTCAAGGCTGCTTCTAACCCTGACCTTTTGTGGCTGTGTATCTAGGATGACAGATGTTTAAGACTGTTTTAGACACTTGTACATTAGACAAAGTAGCACAAAAATAGGACATTTTACTCTGATGCTCAGTCACATATGATTCTTGCCTGTACTTACTACAGACCCAAAATTTCAGCCATGCGAAGGCAAGGCTTGAAGCATAAACCTGATGCAAGTTGTTTCTGTAAGAATTTTGAGCAAATATGCAGAAAACCACAAGGACATCTCCCGTAATTCACCCGAGACAGGGCTACCATTGGATATTGCACAGCTCTGCTCCTGACAGAACATCTGCGTTTATTTATCCTCATTTTAAATTGGTAGATTGATTTTTCCACAAGAAAATCCCCGATCTAAGCAAGCGTCACTGTTCAGCATACTAGTCCTGTACTGACCTTTCGAGCAACAGGCATCCTGTTGAAGATGTTCCATAACACAATTCCTACCACAACTTTATCCCTGAGGTAGAAAATTACACCTTTGCCATAATCTTCTCCTTGCTTTGGAACTTGAGGCGTTGGTGAAAAGCTTGGAGAAATGTGAACTTCTGAGGCTTCTGCTTCTGTTTCACTCTCTGAGCGAATACCTGTCCCTAATGCAAAGGTAAGAGATATCAAACATCCAGTGCAGAAAAAAGCAGCAGCTACTTGCCTGTGATGGTGAAAGCAGACTAAAGAGCAGGGGTCTGTAAGAGACTGAGGCGTTTTTCTTTGAGTTGCGTCCAGCAGAAGTTACGTTGCAATAACACGAGAATGAAGCAATCCTAACGTGAAGCACAACACTGACAATTCCCAACTTCCATCACCAAATGCAGAAGACAGAACAGTCTACTTCTTCCGGGCAGCATATACAAAATAAATATGCTTAGATCTACATAACCTCTTTTGTGCAAAAACTGATCAATTTATTGCTATGGAGGAAATTAAGCTTCACCAAGGAAAAAAGTTTTAATTTTGGTAAATGAGTTACATGATGTCTTCTTGGAAGAATGTTACGTTTTAATCACATTTTAATATCAAAACCAGCCTTTAAAGCTTGGTCTAGAAAAAGAAGCAAACAGATTGATGTCTCCTAGTGCTCTACAGTGAGATCAGACTGACTCTGTGGCCGCTACACAGAGTGAGACACAAAAACCTTCATGCATGGAGACAGCTCCCAAGCATGACTATAGCCCTACCTGATTGCTCTGTTGCACTTTTCGGTGTGTCTTTTGCTGTTGCTTTAGCAAAGACTCCTACTGTTGGCAAACTACTGTCAACAAGGCCAATGGCTTCGTACCCTACATTAGGGCCCAGATCGCTCCTAGGAATGAAGCAGGGAAAAAAAATCATTTGTAGCATTAGTGAGGCAAATACAAGGCAATTCCATCCAGCCCCAAATCCTTAATGACAGTGTTGTGCGAGTGAAATCATGGTACGCGGGCTGACACACATTAGCCCCTTCTGCAGACATTAGTGTGGAACAAGGACTCAAGACACAGCAAGTCTAAGGCCATCAGTTTCAGAAGAAACCAGTTCAATGAAGAAAAACTTAAAATACTTAAGGCCTGCTCCCTTGAAGGAAGCTGGGTGGCTTCCAAAAGCTGCATATATCTTGACCCTTTAGAAAGTCACACATCTGACCTCAGCATTCAAACGTGAGTATCGGCACACAGTTAGTAGGTACCTGCAAAAATCTATGTTGCTTGCTTAGTACCAATGTGACTAGGAGACAGAGCTGGGGCAGAACCAAGTGTTCCTCCGGGTCCTAATAAGACCATTTGAGCAAACTTCTGGCAATGCTGAGTTATAAGCACTAGACTTTGCAGCATAGACAATTATTTAGTGTATATTTCAAAGAGAGCATTTAAGGAATATTAAAGAGAAGAACACATCGCTGTAACACCTCCTTGAACTGGGCACCAGCTGAATTTGAACTGGGGTGCTTATAGGAGTCAAAGCAGCTGTTGTTGGGGTCCAGTAAGTACAACGTGTCAAAAGTGCTCCCAACTACGCTGAGGGAATAAATGCATCCCACAAAACAATTTGGATATCTCTATATGTACATCACTACCTTTCTGGCCAGAATCCTCCAGCACAGACTGGGTTTACTGAAAGGAATACCAATAATATGCCAGCTAACCAGACTAGGCACCCAGCAGTGGGTAAGTCAGAGCTCAGCAGGGATCCTGAACATCCTGAAAAAATGCAAGAGGAGTTCTTGCTATTTGCCAGCTCTTCAGCACAGGAGAAGGAAGTCTCACCCAGTGAGGGCTGGCAAACCCCCAGCGTTAACACCTGTCAGCAAAACACAAGACTGCAGGCAGTTGACTGTGAGTTGCATCTGTGTCATGGTCAGAGTATCCTCAAGGAAAACACACAATTGAAATGGATGCTTCTGTGTCCTTGTTTAAAAGTGAAGTGAGAAACTCTTCTGGGTCCAGTATAGACCAAGTATCCAGGTAAACCATAGCAAGTCATAACTATTTTTGAGGGGATTTCTCCAAGAAAAGTAAAACTCCTTTCCCCATATTTAAACTCCCGTTAACTTTAAATTTCTGATCTTGAGCTAACAGGCTTTAGGATTTGTGTGTGTGTGTGTTATTTTTTGTTTGTTTGGGGTGTGTGTGTGTGTGTATTTTGTTTTAAAAAGAACTTCAAAAAGATATAGCAGAACTGCCCATTTTCTTGATACCTCTCTCTGGAAAACAACAAACTTTCATGTACGCTCCCGGATGCAGCGATGCGTTGCTACTAAAGCATCAGTTCAGCTAATCAGCGAAGGTGCAACACAACTGAAACCAACAGACCATGCTGGGGAATTTTCAATAATTGTAACAGAAAAGCTGCTTCTAAGTTCAACCTGTAAATCAGCCTGCTTTGAGGAAGGGGCTGCTTTTTATTGCTACTTGCTTCGCTGAATGGGACTCACGCAGGGAGAAACTGGCATCTGCAGGAAGGAAAAACATTCCAGAGAGTTCAGGGCAGAGCAGTGAATGCTCAAATGCCCTCCCATTCCCTGAGCTTCTGGGAACAAGAAGCTGTACAAGGTGTTTGCTGAAGTAGTTTCACTACACTCAGGAAACAGAAACCTTTACAAGGTGTATCTTGTCATAGCTCCTGCAACATGGCCAAATAAGAAATACCAAAAGAAGAAATCAACGTTACCAGAACATGGACTGATGCCAGTAGGGCTTCGCAGCTCCTGTCATGTTTTCTCCAGCTAGTCTTCCACTCACAACGGCATGATCGTGGTGCTCCACACGTCTCCTACCTAGTTTGATATCATAGAAGCAGGCAGCATCTCCTGCCTTAAAAAGAATCATTCAGTGAGGACTGAACATTGACATTGAAAGCTTAAATTAATACACAAACAAAAAAGGCCTTGGGAAGAGAACAAAGTGGAACTACGAACTGAGTTTTTCTGACAAACCCCAAACACCACCACCACATCATCCCACTCCCCAAGCTACACGGGCCCCAGTTTCTCAGCACTTTTCACCGATCTTTGGAAAAATAAGACAGCATCAGGTATGTTTTTCCAGAGGAATCAAAGTCTTGACTCTCACCAAAGGGCCTCTTACGCAATAATCTGTGCTATCTTTAGGTTACCCCAACTCTTCTTACACAGCATAAATATTCAAAAACTCGCACAGTCGTTACCACAGCAACAAAGCGTGCTGTGGTGCATGAACAGACTCCATGGCTGCCGGCAGGATCTGCACTACAATTGGTCTCATTACTTGCTATTTTTTGCCCCATTCATCTAATCGAGGTATGCCAGCCCCCATAAATCTGTGCATTCTGATTGCATCAGCATAACCAGCAGACAGAAAACTCCTCTGCACATACTCACCACCCAGATATTGGAGCGTGCCTGCAGCTCCGCATTCACCCTGAACCCTCCAAAGTCAGAGTCCACCTCCAGCCCAGCTGACTTTGCTAATTCCACATTAGGCTCCAGCCCTACTGCAGCCACAATATGATCCGTCTCCACCTGTTTGGGAATTCGTAATTATTATCTTAATTCTCTCAATGCCCCTGCAAACCTTACCCTCTCCCTGCTTTTAAATTTACCTTTCGGCCATCTTTCAGTTTAATCATCAGCCGATTGCCACAGACAGAGACAGACTTGACCACAGCGTTAGGCATGACATTAACACCCTCTGCAAACAAACATAGGAAACATAACTGCTTGCTCAGGAGTAGACAGATTTCAGCTGAAGCAGGCATCTTTGGTGCAAACAGATGCAGGCAGAGCAGGGGCCAGGTTAGGAACCAAGAGAGACACCACCTTATCTTTGCTGCATGTGCCAGTACAGTTTTGAGTGAAGCATGAGGAGAAAGAAACCCAGCTGAAAAGTTTGAAAGAGCTACTTAAATGACAATCAAAAGTACATGTCTCATATGATGACACATCCCAAAGAACTCCCCAAGACAGGTTTTCAGGCACTAAGGACATTCAATTCTGGCTCTGTCACAGCCAGACCCAGAGGTCCGACAAGGCAGCTTCCATAAACAAAAGAAAGTAACTCAGACCTGTGGTTATCAGGCCCTGCAATCTGCAGCCCCAACTATATCCCTCCTCCCTCTGTCCCCACTACACTTACCAATGCACAGGAATATATTCTGCACTTAATATAGCAAATGGAAAAAAGGTATCTCAGATCGTACCGACTTTATCAGCTAAACACTACAGCAGCTGGCCTGACAAAGCTGTATGCAAAAGGCATGGGGCTACACAACCCTTCTCTCAAAGTGACTCTAGGCTGACCGCATTAGGCTGTCAGAAGTAAAATTATTTGAGTCTAGAGCAAGTCAGAAGAGAACAGGCAGTTATCGTAAGACAACTTTGGTTCCAGATTACAGAGGCCAAAGTAACTCACAGGTATGGTAGTAGGGATCATTCTGTGCAGGAACAGCCAGAGGGAAAATCTCACTGGCATCAGCATGCGTATTTGCTTGGCTTTCCCAGAGGAACTGCTAAGAAGCCAGAAATTCATGGCAGCTCCGTGCTACTCAAGCTGCCTGAACTGCAGCTTGTTCTGTTCGGCACCTGGGCCACCTTGCAAGGGACCCAGTCTTCCTAAGACTCCACTGACAAAACAAGCAGAGAGCTGTATTTCACAAGGAAGAGCTATACAACAGCCACTGGCCGAAACACCACAGCTCTGCCACTCGCAGAGGAGGAGCACTGAAGTGCAGCTTCACCTCTTCTGACTTTCTCTGTGGTCCAGTTGCTCAGATATTCAGGCAAGACTTTGCCCATATTGCCATTCTCTGGAAACAGCTGAATCACCTCCAGGCCTCTGGTTCGTGCTGAAAGGAAAGCAAAGAGCAGGCTTCTTACAACCCATGGATAAAGAGCAGCAGCACAGACTTCAGGACACAAGCATATATATGCTTTACTTTACGCAAGGAGCTTGACAGAAGTTTCCAAAACTGGGAGTTCTGGCTCCCAGATTTTCCACAGGAGTCACAAAGTGACTGGCCACTGTATCACATACACCTGCAAACTCTAGGATAACAGACAGCAGACTTCTAAGTAAAATGCTTAGTATTTTGAAGAAAACTTCCCTTATTAGAAAAATTACCATAAAAACACTACTCAAAAAGCTGCGCGCACTTGACAATAAGAATCCAGTTGTTCACAACCTCCTTGAAATAACAGTTTTAGGGTGGCTCTTAGCATTGAGAGAGCAAATAGAACTTTTTTCAGGGTGGAATGACTTTGCAACATGCACTGGCCTGCAGAGCTTCCAGGGGCCCCAACTTACAAAAACTTTTGTGGTCAGGGGCTGCTTGACAGCTAATGAGAGAGAAAACGGAAAACCAGGTCAGGCCATATAGCCAACAAAACACACGTGTGTTAAGGTTATTTCAGGCAAACCGCAAGTCTGTGCAAAAACTCAGCAGTCGGGGAATGAAAAGGAAGTTTATAATGTCGGGCTGTTCCGTTCAATGTCTATCACCTATGTCAAGGTGCCAGCTGAAGGCAAGCTGCCTGCAGAAGCACACTTACCTCTTCTTCCCAGAGCACAGGCCAGCTCACTGCCGAGAAAACCACCACCAATAATTGTGATGGACTTGACTTCTCTTGAAATCTTCTCGAGACTTCTGAAGTCCTCAATCTGTAAGAAGATTAATTCCCATTTCAAATATCCTCAAACTGGAATGGCAGCAGAAGATATTTTTCTCCAATTTCTCCCTTTGAAATAAGAGCAACTCTCTCCCCAACTTAGAAAGGGAAACATGTTTCTCCTCCCTCCTGTTCATCTATTGCACAGAAAAAACTCTGGCTTCCTAATGTTTGTGCAAGCTTTTCCCTGTCTAGACAATCTCAGATTCCTGCATTTTCCCCTAACTTGCAAGAGAAATTACAATGAAATTTCTAGACACAAATGTACTACAGCACATCCAGTACTACAAGGATGCCACAGCTCACGTCATCCATCTTTCCCTTCCCACAGCTGAGCAGACCAGACCTTAGGGGAAGTCCAGCACAGAGCAGGAAGTTCCCATTTGGCTTCTTATTCCCGATTCATTCCTTGAATGAGACTAAGGAGAAGGTTGCATGCCTGTTCTAAATCCCATGTTTCCAAGAAAGCAGAGTATGTCAACAAAAAGCAACTCCACAGCAAAAAACAGAAGGCCATCGACCAACTTCCATGTCTTTTATTCACTTTGTCCCAAAGCACAGGATGAAGGTGAAGAAACGCCACGAAGAAGGCACGGATATCAGTTTATTAGTTCACCAGAAAACTATTTAAGCCAATCCAAGAGCTAACATGAACACTCAACTTCCTACTCAGCTAAAACTTCACAGCACGAGAGCAGTCTCTGTCCTGTCTCAGGCCAAAGGCCAACCTCTGGCCCACGTGCTGCAGAACTGTGGCATACTCTTACTCAAGAGGAGTGCCAGCCTGGAGTACTAAGCTAGCTTCCTATATCTACTCGTGGTCCTGAAGGCACACACTGCTTACAGTCCAAACTGATTTGCAGAGCTTACGTTGCTCATGTTTTTAAAAGGCCTGGAAGGTGCAGCAAAGTCATACAGGAGGGAAACTAAAACAAACAAACAAAAAAAATCACATTATTACAGCTCTCAGGCCTGAGGCAAGCAGATGAGCGGTCTAGTAGACTCTACCCTGTTTACCTGCCTGGGGAAAAGGAATAAATAGCAAATGGACTCCTGGTTACCAGCTGAGGGAAGCAGCTGCCAAGGCAAGGCTGTCCTGGACCCAAAGCAGAGGAGTTAAAAAGCTGAAAATAGTGGTAGTGGCTCTGATTTTTTCAACCTCACCGCAGGACTAGCAGCACCTGTAGATTACCTTTCGGAACAGTGTCAGCCTTTGTTGTACGTCTTTTCCTGCTCTTTCAATGGCGGGTAGGTTCCTTGGGGAACCACCTGAGGACAAGGAGGCGGGGGGGGGAGAGAGAGAGAGAGAGAAAGAGAGACTAATGATACCATGGCCATGTCACTGGCTACCCAGACAATGCAAAGCTATCTTTAATATGGACTGTGCTTTCCAAACTGTTACAATATGCTCTATTCCCTGTTGCCGTCTGGGTTTTTAACATACAAGACCTTCTGCGTGAGCAGCAGGTGACCCAAGAGTCACCCAGGGGAAAAAGATCTAATGCTATACAACTTGCTCCACTGACTGGAGAGAGCCAGTTCCATTTTAACCACAGAGGGCTGTAGAACTGCTAGGGTTAGATGCTGGAGCAGTGCCCTGCCCAAGCAAGAGCTGGTTCTTCTGCCTGCTACAGGCAGAATTTAAAGAGGCTGGCCTGTCCAGGAGTTCCTTTACTGAGCTGCTAGGGAAGTCACCTTTTCCTCCTTCCCTGCTGATTTTCACAGGGCAAAACTTCGAACGTCCCAGAGAAGCTGGCTGATGTGAGGCAGGTGAAAAACCCAGTGGCATCGTTGTCTGTATGACTGTCCTTCATGTGACTGCTCTACGAAGTGTTTGACACATACTGCAGAAACCTCCTTGTCAGATAAATGCCAGTGAAATAAAAAGGCTGGCACAAGACAAGGAACAGGAAAAAATCCAACAACTTACCAGTGGCAATTAGACATTTGTCATAGGATATCTGGGTACCATCACTGAGTTTCACTATGTTGCCTCTAACATCCATATGCACAACCTGCAAAATTAGACAAGCAGGAGAGCTCAAGCTTCCATGGACTGTAGGCCATTCGAGTTAAACTGCATAGACTACTGATCAGAGAAGCAAACTTGGAAATAACATTCTCCCACCTTTAAGTTTAGGGAGGGTGGGAGGGGGGAAGGGAGAAGACTGGAAGTAGGAATTGAGACAACTTCTTTGGCAGCCATCATAGATCAGGCTGCTCTTCCCAGGATCTGAGTCTAAGAAATGGACTCAGACACCTAGTGTAAGTTCAGCAGTAAGAGGAGTCACTGCAATCTTATTTTAGCAACGTACAAAAAACTGGGGAAGCAAACATATTAGAAGCCTCACCATAAACTTTTCCACCTTCCTGCTGCTTCTGCGCAATGCTCTCGCTCACATTATAACCCACTAATCAGATCACTCTACTCTCCTTACCTCACCCTCTGACCGATATATAGCCTAGTTCCCATTTTGTCACACCCTGTCTCTAAGCTCTACATATTCTCGTCCTGTCCCCAAACTCTAGACTTATCCTTCCCCCTTCCTCATCTTCCCTCAGCTCACTACTATTCCTCATAGCTTCTCCTGTTTTCAAACTTCACTCACGCTGTCCTTAAGTTTAGCATAGTCCCTGCTTCATCATATACACTTTTCCCAAACTTGTACACATTCTCCTCCTCAGCCAACCCTCCACACCACCATCTACGGTTGTTTAGTGTCAGCTTAGAGCACAGGCTGTGCTTGGGAAGAACTGTATGATGCTAGAACAATAGCTAGTGCTGTACCCACCTTCTTGCCACAGAGAACTGCTACTCCACCATTTTCTACAAAAGGCAGATCACGAACAGGCACATAGAATGACGGCGGCTGGAAATATATACTGAAAAAAGCTCCATTATCAAATGGGTTCCACTTTCTCTGTGATACCAGCTATTCAGCAATTACCAATGATACAAAGACAACTCTGTGCATCCATAACAAGCTCCAGAATTCTTATTTATCTATTTTTAAGAATTAGGGTCTTCACACTGTTGAAGTTCAAGGGTTTAGATCAGTAAGGCTTTATCACAAAAGTCACAAGAATCAAATGTGACCCAGGGTCCTTGGAGCTCTGCTCTAAACTATGGAGCTATACCCTCACCTTTACTATTAACTTATTTCACAGGATTTCTGCCAGTGGTGGCGTATGTCTAAGGGAATCACAGTAAGATTCAAGAGGTATTAAGTACCGAGCTAACTCTCGTGTGCGAAGCAGCACTCCTTTTGACAACTGCCAGCACTGCCACACCTTTCAGTCTGCTCCTTCGTGCTCGACTGACTTGTTTGTAACATCTCAGCATCTCTGGGAAGCCAGGCTCCACGAGTCCGCAGCCTACATCATGGAGTCTCGTGGATTCCACAAGGTGGTCGGTCAGCTACTCTAGTGCAAAACAACACACAAGCTCTGCACACAGCATGCGATGCTCTGTCCCTTCTTCGATCAGCCTAGCGACAATGCACACAGACACATGCACACCCCAGGGCTCTCTTCATAGCAGACACGAACACAGAAATCTACCTAGTGATTTGTCCACACAGCACTCTGGGGTCCTGCAGAGCTCTGCAGTGGCTCTCTCACAAGACCAGTTTGATCATCGTCAGCTTTTCATTAAACACTCTCCTTCGTCCTTGCCACCCGTAAGTGACACATACCTCCTCTCCTTGCCATTCCACTGTTTGAATCGCAGAGTCTCTGTCACATTTGGATCATCTGAAAACCACAGTTCTTTGGAAAGAGGTGGACGCATATAGGGCAGGGCAGGATCTTCAGACACAATCAGCACCTTTAATTGGTCATTAAACACATCAGCTGTACCGACGCCAGGCAAACGGCAAAACATATGACAGAGGCTCTGAAGCAAGCACAGTATTCAGTCATCCACACAAGTCTGCTCTGGAACAGGGCATCTCTTACCCGGGCACCAGGGTCACGAGCCCGAATGGATCTGGCAGCAGCAAAAGCAGCAGGTCCTCCACCTATAAGTATTAAAGGTACATGAGAATAGTC
>NW_008824190.1:923780-927791 GCF_000699105.1 Pygoscelis adeliae | reverse complement strand
ATGGGACCTCAGGGCGAGCTCCCGGAGCTGCAGGTGACAGATTGGACAGCTTACTGCACATACAGCAGGGAAAACGGCCCAGCCCCAAAGAACAGAGTATGTCACCAGATGCCTTTCACATACAGATTTCCTTTGGCAAATTGCCTTTCAAATACCTTCACCTCCCCTTCCCTTCCACCCCAATATACTTCCCAAGAACCATGCTGCTGCTTCACTCAAAGCTGGCTCCCCACATAAATCAAACTATCAGATTTCAGCGAATTATTTTTTCTAAGCTAGATCTGCACAGCTGAGTTCAATGGCAATCACAGAGTTTTGGAATACACCCGTAGCACAGCTTTTATCACACGGCTTTAGCTCCTCTGTTACAGATCTACTTTTCTCTGGTTTAAGATGTTAAGAATAAGAATGATCCACATAACAAGCTTGAAATACCGCTATTTGGACAGCCTGTTAACAGGTTTTAAGCCTTACTCTGAACAGGTGCTACTTGTCCAGCAGACTCTCAAAGAGCTCCATTTTATAAATTGGTCTATTTAAGAATGCTGCTTACATTTGCACAGCTGGGAGAAGCAAAGCTGGGTTGCAAAGTCAAAGACCCACAAAGTTCATTTCCAGCATTCAATACACAATTTCAGAAGCTTCATATAAGATCAGGACATTCTCAGTGCAGTAGATTCAGGACAGCAAAAACATGCTTGGCCTCTACTCTGGCCAAACAACGCACTAGAGCTCCAACATTCAGGTTTTAGAGGAAGTGACAGTTTGCTGAGCTAGCGAGAGGGACATAGCCAAAGATTATTCAAAACACCAGGAGAAGAGATATGGCCTGGGTGTCACTCAAATCAGAACATTTTCAAAATTATTTGGAAAATATGAACTACAAAGTGTTTGATCTAGCTGCATGTCTTCTTTAAGAACACAAATCGACTTGTGAGCAAGACGAAAACTCTGCACTGGCCATTCAGTGAACAGTTTATAAGAAAGTAAAGTTCCCTAAAATGCCAAGGCGTATTTTTCTGTAATTGCCTTCTGAAAGGAGGCCAACTTTTGAGTTCCCACCAGAATGCATTTCCTCCCACATGCACGTCCTGTTTCTAAGCAACATGCAGTTGAAGCATATGTAGGGATAAAACAGTCAGTTAAATATTACCATCAAGACTCACCTGCTCTGCCCTGAGAAGCTGCATCTGTATCTGAAAGAGAAGACACTGACTTAATTCAGCGAAGCACAGGCTATCAAGAATACTGCAGTTAAGAAGCCACAGTTCAGGGCTGACTCAAGGAGACCATAGGATTAACAGGCTCTCCACTATAAAGGGACAGTCTCCAGAAATGTAGACTTACCAAGACCCCTGCTTCAGCATTTAGGCTCTCACTCTCTATCCTCCAGCCTCAACCCTGATAAACATGTTTTATCCTCTCCCTCAGACCAAAGCAATCAGTTTTCTGTCCTGTCTGCGGGATATCCTTTCTGTTGGTTTTCTAGTAAAGTGACATAACACAGCCTATTTTCTATGACTTAAAGCCACTGTTATTATGAAATGTATGATCCTTTGGCTCAATAGTTCGGACCCTGCAGTTTGAGATCTCATAAATTAAGAGAGACCTTCAATGAGCAACCTAGCAGGCCAGTACCCACCGGAAGGAGACGATTCATTTTCTTGAGATCGTGTGGTTATTGTTGTGACACGGCTGGTGAATCGTTCTTTGTTTTCTCTCAATGTTCTGTACACCTGGAGACAGACAAGGAGATATTTACCTTGTATACCTTACAGCACCAAGGCACCGTTCGGCTTCTACCCCCCGACAGGCTTTTGTCTATCCTGCTTGCTCAGAAAAGCCATCTGCTTTCAATTAAAGCACACGGACCAAAATATACCTCACTGAAAAAAGTGCCCATAAAGGTATGTATATATAGCTACAAGAGGAATGCACTCAGAAAACAATCTGCTCTACATATGATGTGATGAATCTCAGTTGTCTGGTTGCTTCCCATAAGCAAGAAATCAACCTTTCTGCAGATGTTTGGGCTTTGGGCTGCAAACCCGTTTCAAGAGGAACCAATACATCCAAGGAAATGCAGTCAAACAAACCCCAAGGCTATCTGCAAGCTAGGCCATGGCACACGGCACAACACAAGGCTGCAGAAAAGGAAGACAAATTCAAGGCAAAAATCAACTCCAAGCTTCAAAAGCCCAGAGCAGCTGGACAGAACAAGCAAACAGCCTTACTGGCTTTCTTTAGGCCAGGTGTTACAGGCATGATGTTAGCAGCGGTAACATCACTGACGTTAGCTGTGCTCTTCAGACGCGGGAGCGTGGCTGTTCTACGCAACAGCCTTCAGCTGGAAGAGATTCCCATGTCTGAATGCTGACCTGCTGTTTATTTGTCTGTTAAACTCAGGATACAGTATAAGCACAGCCTGCATGTTCTGGGGATACAATTTAGTGGTACAGACAAGGAGGGAACATCTTTTAAGACATCATGTTAACTTCCATGAAAAATTGGTAATGTAGAGAAGCAAAACACGATGAGACTGCTGGAAGCAGGTCACAGCATGATATTTGCCCCCCCCCCTTCCCCCCCCAGTTAACAAATTAGAGGGAATCAAACAGTTGTTTTAAGGCAAAACCTAGCCTTGCTAATAATCCATATCACAGATGCACGACGTTAACTTTCATTCTGCATCATTTATAAAAGAGAAAAAAACCTATCAAGACAGTCTGAAACACAACCGTCTATCCAATTACTGTATTTTGAATTGTGAAAGAATATTAAAGCTGGAACATTTCCAGCAAGAAATAAGTGCCTCCTAAATGCAAAGGCAATGCTGCAGCCGATGCCAAACCACTTGCTGTTAGCTAACCGAGTGTTATGACATCCAAACTGTGTTTGAACAAAAGTTAATTCCTTTGGGGTACTGAAATCTCTTTTACTCCCTAGACATTCTGCATTTTACCCATCTCCACAATTAGGTGTTTTACAACATAGCAAATCGTCTCAAAGAAGAACTGAGGAATTTAATGCCAGGCGTGAAAAAGAGCACAGGCAGACAAAAGCATATCCAGGGAACTGAAACAATGTCAAAAATATCAGAAAACAAGAACTCATCAGTGTTGAAAAGAATTAAGATATTTTAAAGCCTTTTGCTTAAACATATAAAAGTCAGGGTTAACAAAACTACCTCTGCTTTTGCAAGCAGAACCATGAAGTTTTTAAGCAAGCCCAAAGGGCAACATACAGCAAATTAAATCTGATTTTTAAATCTAAATTTTTTTCCCTTAGAAAAAAAAAATTACTACTACATACATGCAAAATATCAAATCAGGTCTTCAGGATAAATTTTTCCAAAGGGACAATGCCAAGTTCTTTCTAGTCAGAAACATAGCTGCGTACTTTGCCAGATAATGGAGTGATATTTCAGTGCTCTTCTCTGAAGAAATCACAAAGTTAAACAAGTTTTCTCTTCTTTCCTCTAGCAGACTTATATTTAGCTGATTATTTCCTGGTTTTTTTTGTATGCCAACATTACTGATATCAGAATAGATGTGTTCATTTGTGCCTTTCTGATGGTTACAAATTGAAGATGGCCAGTTTTGGTTTTAGGTTTATTTAATGTGGAAAAGTTATTTCTAAGGCAATTTTTCCCACTAAGAACTACACTGTTTGACAATATCAAATTTGCAAACTTAAATTATTTGACAGTGTCCCTTGAAATTAAATATCTGAGGCCAGGGAGCACAAAGACGGTTTAGTTAAAGTAAATGGCTAACTTGGTATGACATACAGAAAGGTACCCTCCCTCCACCCTCTCACCCAATTAACACACATTTTTTTAAGCATCTTACATAAACTCCTGTCCCAGTGACTGTTCCTCCTACAATTAAGTATAACAATAGGTTGCTGCCAGCTTTGCCAGGAACACCTGAAGACGTCAGTGATCTAGAAGGGCATCTTAGATGATGACATTGCAAAACTGTAGGTGAAGACAGGCAATGAAAGAGGAGA
>NW_008824190.1:923178-923741 GCF_000699105.1 Pygoscelis adeliae | reverse complement strand
TAAACAGATCTTGGGAAAAGCAGAATGTGCTTTGTAATTTCAGTTACCTTGTTTGTCAAAAAAAAGTACAGCAGGGCACACTAAAGAATATTTAAAGGGAATAGGAAAAGACTTTTCCTCCCTGCACTGTTTTGAATTTTTTTTTATTTCCTAGGAGCCTTCTGCATGTGGAGAGTTTCATTAGGAGAAAACCAGGACTTGGAACTTTTAATGAATATGAGCCTCTAAGAGTAAGAATTTTGAAACAAAGATTTGTGTGATGTAAGCTTACCCATCCACTCCTAGGTAATGCTGCTACTCCTCAGCTGTTTGGGAATGTGATTTACTCTCCAAGTCAGGCTGAAAAGCTTTATGCTTTTGAGTAGGACATAAATGTATGCTCACCAATTTTGGGTTGATTTGGTATACTTACACAAGCTAAACACTAACGTTCTGAATTGAGATTTGGCAAAGAATGGTTTACTGTGGTATTAAAAGCACATGCCATCCAACTCTCCCTGAACTATATGCTACTATCACATACAAGACAACAGACAGAGCTGTGGTTGGTCATAGTATGGGGG
>NW_008824190.1:921640-923148 GCF_000699105.1 Pygoscelis adeliae | reverse complement strand
TTACTGTAAAGAAACCTAAAAGGTAACTGAAATTACGGTTAAAAACAAAAAATCATAAGAATTTAATTTCCAGCCAGCTCAGTTAGCTCCCCTTGAAGTTTTCTGAAGGAGGAAACCGCTACAGAGATAAAAAGCTAAGTAAAGTTAGCTGACATACAGCAAATGCTTGACAGGAGAGATGTATTGCAGCTTCTTTCCATGAACTACCTTTCTACTTACATAGGCACCCGCTCCTAATGTTGATAAGCCCACAATAAGGACAAAAACAGAACTATCGCCTTTGCCCCCGGGCACACCAGAGCTAGCCACTTGTCTGCTCATCTGCAGTTTTATGGGAACATTCCAGCGCTGCAACAAGTTGCCTAAGGAATACAATTTATTAGAGAAAAACACAAAAAGACTGTCAATACAAAGTTACGTTTTGAAATTTAGAGACCAAGTAATTTCTGAAACCAAGTAAACAAGCTACTTGTTTGAAAAGCCCAGTACCACATCTGAGTGACTGTAGTGAATTATTCTCTGCCACAACAAACGGCTCCAGGCAGTTGTGGATACCAAAAACGTCCGTAAGATCAAAGAGTAACTGAACAAATTAATAGCAGGAACATCTATTAGGAAGCTAGAAAGACTACCTCCGGCTGAAGGGGCCTTCAAGCCACACATCGCTGGGAGGCTACACCAGAGATGCGCGTGTACTGCACATTTGCTGTTCTTACACCCTTCGACAGAGAGGCCTGGAGGAGGCAGGCGCTGGTCTAAAGATGCACTTTGCTCCACCGCGTGCGAGCAGAGGCTGACTTAACCTCGTTAGGACAAGCAGCAGGTATGGTTATACCAGCAAAAAGCCCCTTTGGCAGCACAGCTTATTCCACTGAGGTGAACTACCAGAAGAAAGAGGCTTCTGCTGACAGAAAGGGCATCCCAAATGAAGAGGAGTAGCGAGGTTTGCCAATCCAGATGAAGGCATCTACCAGGGTGCAAGCAAGACAAAGAGCGCATCTAGCTGAACAGCTACGTAACATTTTATTTCACCGTGGTTCAGTCACAGACTCCCGCCTGTCCCAATCAGACCTCTAGGCAGAGCAACCTCCGTGACTGCTCCGAGCGCTGTGTCTGTAACACAGCCGGCCAGCTGAAGCCTGCAGAAGTGGCTGGGCTTTTCTGCAGAACGTATTCCCACCCGACGCAGAAAACACCCCCCGCCTCCTCCGGTACCCAGCTGACACGCGAACTGCCATGCCCGTCTGATCTCCTCGCCGAGACCCACATACTCGTGATATAAACCCGCGGCAAAATCACGAGCATCCGGATGGATACAAATACGCTAAATGGCTCCATCTAACCTACGGTTTCCCAGAACACAGGGGTTCTCCCTCCCGCTCCCGGGAGCTGAGCACCTGCACCTCCAGCACCCCCTCAGCGCCCCGGGTCCATTCCACCACCACGCCGTTTTTCACCCGCAAGCCTTCTCCGACGTGGCGGGCGGCGGAGCCGAGCAGCCCGTCCCG